>NC_134691.1:115524290-115836290 GCF_050947455.1 Rhinoderma darwinii
AATGAAAAGCATCATGGGACATGTAGGATAAGAACTAAAGAATAACTCGATGTCCCGCCTAGAACCAGGAAGTAATACAGATTGTAAGCTGAGATAACGTTCTAATGGTAGGAACTTTTGGAGTTATTTTTTGGGGATAAAAATAATATAAATAGAGTGTAGATCAATGTTATAGGTGTTTGGTGAATTTTTTTTTTTACCGCTGTCGGATAACCCCTTTAAAGAGTGCTCCAACCCCTCAGGTTTTGCACTAGGCATAACAGAATTGGAGGGATTTCTTAATCCTGTCCTGTTTAGACAGGATAAAACTAGACCTGACAGATAGAATCTGCACTAAATGGCACATGCTTAATAAAAAATGTGTCTCCGCTTGCTACCCGTTAGACGCTTTTCTCTGTCTTACACCACTAGGCTGGTGTACTTTACAACAATTTTGCACCAAAAAAAGGTGCACGCCGTTAATAAATCTGACACATTTTATGACCTTTTTCTAGACAGTTTTCAAAAAGTGTCTAAAACACATTATACATTTGGAGCACACCATGTATGCCACTTTTTGGCACAATTTGTGTCAGAATTCTGGTGCATTTTGCTTAATAAATTTGACCCAGTGAATCAATTTTGCCTGCGAAGTCAGGCTCTACTTAGGAATTAGCTTAAACCTCATATTAGGGAAGTCTATTATTACCAATTCCAAATCCCAATATGTATTTATTAGTATAATTCGTATCACTCACTTTATCAGCACAAGTGATTCTGATTATGCTTCCCTGCAGGATCTGTTACAGTGAACCCTGAATGGAGCAAGCAGAAAGGCACCTGTAGACAGCACCTAAATTCTGCTGAAGCTTTCAGCAGGGAAGGAGATAGAAATTTTAACTGAGTGTAGGGTTTAAAGGCTATGGACACCTTCCATTTTTTTATGAAATGCATGAATTTTTACTTAACAAAAATAATTGTTGTCATTGACTTTTATTAAAAATGTTGCACTGTTCAGCTTCTGCAGCTACTATCTATCACAGTACATAGCAAGCTGCAGCCTTTTTGGCCAGAGAGCTAGTCTGATGGCTCGGTCTTCAGCGGCTCCTGTGTGCTCCTGAGTGATTATCTTAGCTTAATTCTGATCAAATGAAAGTCAACTTTGATTTGATCAGAATTTAGCCTAAATGATCGTTCAGGTGTAGCTGCTAATCACTGTGAAGTTTTCAATGTACTGTGATACTGTATTCCAAGATGAAACGTTTCTTTATCTGGGTGACAGCCCCTATTGGCAAAGGCGAAAAATACCATAGAGACAGACCATGCGGCTGCTATGGGATCCATAAAATAGATAGGGTTAGCCCTAGTTGGTCCCATCCCTTTTGCTACAGAGTGCTAAGAACCTGTGCTAGACTCCCTTCTTCAGAGGAACTGCATTTTTAGCAAGTGGGTGACAAATATTTCCAAGGGTGTGGAGGAGGAAACAAGCACCCGATCCTTCTGTCTTGAGATTTAAAGCTGGCGCCATAATCATAGGCCCAGTATGATCTTTGCTATGGAGCCCCCTCTCTATTATGTATGCCACTACCTGTTGGAGCTGTAGTGGCTGTAACCGTTATGGTTGTCATCTAGTTTTACCAAAAACAGATAATATACCAATTTGCACCAGATTTTCATAGCTTCATAATTGCAAGTCTTTCAGTGTAAAAGAAATCTAAACTTTACTAAATTTGACAGAATTTTGGAAAAGTAGATTGTAATGGAATATTTTAGATACATTTTTTACTTTCTATGCAGTTAATAATATATTTCTATGAAATAATGTTTAATAACTAACATCTTTATGAGGACCTATAGTCAATTCCACACTGATTGCATGGTCACATTTACTCTATGGGAAGAGTTTCAACACTGGCTTATTTTTCAATCTATCAGGTGATGTAGTATGAGATGATTGTATGATCTAGAAGTGAATATGGATTCTACTAACCACCAAGAGAAATGATACTTGGCGTGCTTTAAAAAATATTATATTACATCACTAAAAGGCGTCCACTACCCTCACGGACCACTCCTTAGTTTATCTTCTGAAATCATTTCCTTGGCTTTCTCTAAAGTCCCTACTTTATATCCTTTATGAGGAGAGGAACGTGACAGACATAAAAATGCAAGTTGATCCATACCTTGTGCGTGCCAAAAGTGTGTCATTGTTGTCCTGAAGTATGTGCAGCCTTCGCTCTTTTAACTGGCACGGCCCCCACAGAGGCCTGATCTCAACCTCATCAAGGCTCTCAGGGATTTCCTTGCAGAGAAAGATGGTCATAGTTAACTGCCCTTAAAGTCATTTTTTTTTATATTGTAACTTGAAAATATTGTAACTTAAGACCATAACTCAATGGGTAAATATTTATAAGGGATAACATGGCACTCTATATATTATAGTGCAGTAGTAGAATCCCAATCTGCATATAGTAAAAACATGGACTCCGCAATAGATTTATGCTCATTCAATTTCTTTATTTATTTATTTAATAGGCAATCCACAGAATCCCTCTGTAACATTTTGTTATGGAACATCAGCTTTTTTTTCAGATAATCTTATTGCCAGTGGAAGAAATAGAATAGTAGATCAGCAGCAAATGTGAAGATGTCACATCCGTCGCTCAGAGCATAAGTGCTCATTTTTGGATGTCGCTTTTTCATGCTGCGCTGTTAATCTACAGGGTGGGCCATTTATATGGATACACCTAAATAAAATGGGAATGGTTGGTGATATTAACTTCCTGTTTGCGGCACATTAGTATATGGGAGGGGGGAAACTTTTCAAGCTGGGTGTTGACCATGGGGGCCATTTTGAAGTCGGCCATTTTGTATCCAACTTTAGTTTTTTCAATGGGAAGAGGGTCATGTGACACATCAAACTTATCGAGAATTTCACAAGAAAAACAATGGTGTGCTTGGTTTTAACGGTACTTTATTCTTTCATGAGTTATTTACAAGTTTCTGACCACTTATAAAATGTGTTCAAAGTGCTGCCCATTGTGTTGGATTGTCAATGCAACCCTCTTCTCCCACTCTTCGCACACTGATAGCAACACCGCATAAGAAATGCTAGCACAGGCTTCCAGTATCCGTAGTTTCAGTTGCTGCACATCTCGTATCTTCACAGCATAGACAATTGCCTTTAGATGACCCCAAAGATAAAAGTCTAAGGGGGTCAGATCGGGAGACCTAGGGGGCCATTCAACTGGCCCACGACGTCCAATCCACTTTCCAGGAAACTGTTCATCCAGGAATGCGACATGTTAATGGCTGTAAACAAAGAGAAGCTTGTAAATAACTCATGAAAGAATAAAGTAACGTTAAAACCAAACACACCATTGTTTTTCTTGTGAAATTCTCGATAAGTTTGATGTGTCACATGACCCTCTTCCCATTGAAAAAACGAAAGTTGGATACAAAATGGCCGACTTCAAAATGGCCGCCATGGCCAACACCCAGCTTGAAAAGTTTCCCCCCTCCCATATACTAAAGTGCCACAAACAGGAAGTTAATATCACCAACCATTCCCATTTTATTTAGGTGTATCCATATAAATGGCCCACCCTGTACTACTCTTCCTTCTATTGGTAATCGGACTCTTTGAAAAAGGTTGAGACTGAAAAGTTCCAGAGAGATTCTGTGGATTGCCTATTCAATAACTTAAAAACTTAATAAGCATAAACTGAGTGCAGAGTTTATATTTCTACCCAATGGGTAAATAGCAATTGTTTCCAAAGCCCCCAAAATGTTTGCCCCAAAAAATGTAAATGAAATAACAATAAGCAGATAGCTTATATAGATAAAGCAAGCCCTTAAATATAAAAGTCAGAAAGAGCTCTTCGAAGCTGCTTTGCCACTTTCTTTGTTGAGGACAGAAACGTCTTAACAGTCCTCTAAATTACACACTGTGTACAGTAAAAATATAATGGAGCTACCCTTGTGTCCAATAGAGCGGCTCATCTTGACACAGGTAGAGAGCAGTACAATACATGTGGAAAGCAGTATAGTGCATGTAACACTGTACTATATCTCAGAAGTGGCACTAGACAGCCAATCAGACCATGCACTTCACTAATCCAACACCGCTGATTGGCTCTACTTGCACCTAATGTGATGTGCTTGTTCACAGGCATTTTACCAGTGTTTCGCACATGCTGAATGGCTGGATCTTCAATTCAACTACATATACCACAAATTGACACTGCCCATGGCATTTTCAGTTGAATGTGGTTTTAAAATACGATGGCCCAAAATAGGCCATTGTAACGTGACAATATTGTGAACTGAGGATATTGTAACTTGAGGTACCAATGTATAGATCATACATATCTAAGCACCAGGTAAGTCCTGAATAAGCACACTTGACTATGGATGCATTAGCTCGAGCAAACACTCCTTCCTTCAATCACTGAAGATCTATGACCTTTTAAGTGCTCCTCGATCTCTTTTGATTGTTTGTGATTTAAGGAATTCAACGTACTAAACTTTTCATCTTGTAATGTTTGGTTAAGGTTGGAGATTTCTAGCACTTAATAAAAGAGGTAAAATAAAAATTTATATTTAAAAAAAAAACAAAAAAAAACCAGAGGCATCTTAGATTCTCTGGAAGAGGTGTTCTGGTATCATGGTTTACGGATGATGGATGAAGTCTAGAGTAGCATAGTTAGGGTAAATGCACATGGGTCGGAATTGCTGCAGAATTCTGATTCCGCAGAGAATTCCATCCGCAACACTGCACAAAATTGATTTGGTACAGATTTTTGGCCAGTATTTCCGCTGCAGAGAAGACGAGATGATAAAAGGTGCAGAGACGTGTCTGTTGGTCTCTGTTGAGCCCGATTTCTGGGATGACGACTCCTACCATGTGACGCTGCAGCCTGTGAATACTAATAAATATATATTTATATAATTAGATTAAAAAATCTCCCCGCTGCGCACGTAGCATAATTGCTGCTGATTTTCCATCCAGATTTGCAGGTGGAAAATCTGTAGCGTATTACAGTAGCATTAAAGTAGATGAGATCTAAGAAATCACATCCACACGTTGTGGAGAATTTCCGTGCAGAAATTGACCTAGAACGGTTGCTTAATTGTTGAAGATTTTCCCTATTGAGTTCAACGGAGAACTGAAAATCTGCATCTAATTTTAACTGATATGCTATATTCACCTTCGCTGGTGCTCCCGCGGCTGGTTTCTATTGAGCCAGCCTCCTGGGATGACGCTTTGTCCCATGTGAGCACTGCAGCCTGTGAAAATCTGCAACAAATGAGCAATCATTCTGCAGCATAAATTTACACCCTGCAGATTTAAAAATCGGCACCGCAGATCTCCTAAGTAATCTAATAGGTGCTATGATGCTGATAACTACAGTGTAATTTGTTTTATTAAACGTTTATTATTTTAAAAGTTATGAGCATTTTTATATATAAGCTAATATGGCTCTAATAGCCAAATAGGAGGTGACATTTTATTTTCTCTGGGTGGTGTAAAGACAACAGTATGACGCTGTCCAATCAGCATCATACAGGTCTCCCCTTCACAGCCCAGTGTGATCTCAGCTTCAATCGCGAGATCACGCTGTGTTGTCACGCTGTGACGCAGGTCCTTCACTACAGCGACTCAGCAGTTCTGCTGCTGTGGATGAGAGTCGCCCGTCACGGCTGGAGGCGATGTAGGGACCGCTGAGTCGCTGTGGTCGCTGCGGCCAGAAGTGACAACACAGCGTGATCTCGCGATTGAAGCTGAGATCACGCTGGGCTGTGAAGAGGAGACCTGTATGTCGCTTATTGGACAGAGTCATACTGTTGTTTTTACACCGCCCAGAGTGAAAATAAAATGTAACCTTTTTGGCTATTAGAGAGATATTAGCATATTTATAAAAATCCTCATAGACTTAACATATAGATGGACAGATGTTATGTCTTACCATTTTGGTTTTGTTCACTATTCAGTGTCTGGGTTACCTATTATACCTGAGTTGTGGAAGAGGCTATGAAACAGATGGCTACACAGAAGAGCTGTTTGAAGCTTTAAGCCATTTTTCTTGCGTTTGCTAATGAAGTCATTTTACAAGCAGGAAATTAATAGCCAGGAGCAGTACATACATATCCCTTAAGCACTTTAGTACATTTTTCTAATGCGTTAGATATATCTATACAGACATCTGCTGTACATAATGTGCAAATCATCAATCCTGATCATATACTTTCCAGGCCAAACATCTTTGTGTACTGTACTGGCCAAATCTGTTTAAAATTCAAGAGTGCTTTATGTAATCCAAGCATATGCACATTTATTTATCTGTGTGTCAGAAACATATATCACTGTGTAGCCCTTTAGCAGATTTTCCTCTTCTTATCCTAGCAATGAATTGTTCTATATTTGTGCTATAACAACTGATATTTCCAAGGCTAGTTGTAGGTGAAGCTACAGTAAACTGTGAACTCTTCTGTATGACTCTCTCTGGAGCCATTTATAAATTGATCACAAGTTCCATCCAAAGTAGAGTCCATCTTCCAGCACAGTGGTCTCCAACGAGTGGCTCTCCAGCTGTTGCTTAACTATGACTCTCAGCAGGCTCTGTAGCCTCCAAATTCCACCCATAAATGCTTTCATTCCAATGGCCATTTTCCATATCTGGCCACAACCCATTGTATCTCAATATGTTGGTTATTTGGTGGCTCATACTCATTGAGGTCCGTGCTAAGGTGTGGCCCATATTTAGGGAAAATTTGTTTGTTTAGGGAGCTTTCTCTAGGTTGTTACATTTTATGTCCACTGGGATTGAATTGTTGAACTAATGCAAATACAGGTTTAAAATAAGCTACATGATTTTATATACACAGGGAATAAATAACAGCGCACATGTAGAATAGTGATCTAAAATAGTTGTCAGGTAGCATATGTGACACTGTTTGATGGTATATGATTGTCCATATGGTCAGAATAAGGGTTAGCTCACATTGCATTTGGCCACTAAATTCGGCATATACAGTATGTTGAAAAATGCTTCCAAGCGAAACATCTAAACATCTAATGCTCCCATTAGCCAAATGTATGCAAATAGCATTTCCTTTTGACATACATTTGGCCAGTATACATCAGTCTGCTTTTTTTTTTCTTTTAAACAAATGTCTTATGTATTTCTCTTTAGTTTTATTAATTACATTTAATAGGAACTACGGTACACATTTATCAAACATTTGATCTTTCACAGAGACATATCAAAAATTTGGATCGGTGGGGGTCTGGGTGCTGAGACCCCCACTGTTGCTGAAACGAAGGCGCAAAATCACGTGATCATTGGTCAGGCTGAAGATGGCTCACATAGACATGGAGTGCTGATCACGGCCGAAGATGCAGGGTACCCCACTTAGCGCTTCTGAACCTTGGTTTCAGCAACATTGGGGGTCTCAGCACCCAAACTCTATGACATATCAAAAGTTTGATGAAAGTTACTTTTTAAGTCTGTAGAAGAGAAATAATAGGAGAGATTTACTAGGCAAAATGTTTTAGAATTCTGGCACAAGTTGTGGCAAAAAAATGGCATATATGGCGTGCGTCAAAATTATTATGTGTTTAAACATTTTTACAACTCTTTGTCTAGGTAAAGGGGCGTGGCTAAGAGTTGCAAAATAAGCCAGATTCAATAACAGTGTGCACCCCTTTTTTTGCCGCAAAATATTTATCTTAACCCCTTCCCGCCGGATCACGTACAGTAACGTCATTTAAACTGGTGTCTTACCGCATTTTCACGTTACTGTACGTCATGGAGATGAAGCTGGCTCAGGAGCTGAGCCAGCGACATCACCGCCGGGTGACAGCTGTATGTTACAGCTGGCACCCTGAGGTATCGGGCAGGACCGGAGCTAGCCTCCGATCCGACCGATTAACCCCTCACATGCTGCGTTCAATAGAGATCGCAGCATCTGAGGAGTTTATAGCCACCGGCACCCCAGCAACGTGATCGCTGGGTTGCCGGTGGCTGCAAAGGCGATCGGAGGGCTAATGCTTACCTCCCGATTAGCCTGTAACGGAATCCTCCTATGCCCCGTCGTCGGCGGGGCCCAGGAGGCTTCCGGTACCATCGGCAAGATGGCGCCGCCTCAGCTTCCGGCTCAGAAGCTGAGCCGGCGTCATCAGCAGTGGGTGTCCACTGTATGTTACAGCGGACACCCCGATCTATCGCCAGGAACTGGAGCTAGCTCCGATTCCTGGCATTAACCCCTTCGATGCAGCGATCCATTGTGATCGCTGCATCCTAGAGGTTTGTAGAAAATCGGCAGCCTTGCCATGCGATGACAAGGCTGGTGACTGTTACTATGGCAACAGGAGCCCTAACAATGGACTCCTGTCTGCCATTACGTAAGCTGATTAGGCCCCGCCCAGAGGCGGAGCCTGATCGACTTGCTGTCAGTGAACAACTGACAGTTCCAATACATTGCACTACATAGGTAGTGCAATGTATTAGAACATCAAACAAACAGTTGGACATTCAAGTCCCCTAGTGGGACTAAAGAAAAGTGTAAAAAAAAAGTGTAAAAAAAGTAAAAATAAAAGTTGTAAAACATACAATAAAAGTTTCAAGTAATAAAATAAAACACAATCGCCCTTTTTCACTAATCAAGTCATTTATTATAGAAAAAAATAATAAAGCCATACATATTTGGTATCGCTGCGATCGTAACGACCTGAACTATAAAAATATTATGTTATTTATCCAGCGCAGTGAACGCCGTAAAAAAAAACTAAAAAATACTGACATAATTACTGTTTTTTTGGTCACTGTCTTCCAAAAATTGAAATAAAAAGTGATCAAAAAGTCGCATGTATCCAAAAATGGTTCCGATAAAATCTATACCTCGTCTCGCAAAAAACAAGCCGTCACACAGCTCCATCGATGAAAAAATGTAAAAGTTATGGCTCTCACAACTTGGCGACAGAAAAAATACATTCTCTTTCCAAAAGTAATTTTATTGTGCAAAAAGTTATAAAAAAGTTATATAAATTTGGTATCGCCGGAATCGTACTGACCCGCAGAATAAAGGTAACATGTAGTTTATAACGCATGGTGGATGCTGTATAAAAAAAAACTATGGCAGAATTGCTGTTTTTTTTGTCACCTTGCCTCCCAAAAAAAGGATAACAAGTGATCAAAAAGTCGCATGTACCCCAATATGTACCAATAAAAGCTACAGCTCGTCCCGTAAAAAAAGAGCCCTCATACCACTACGTCTATGAAAAAATAAAATAAGTTAAGGCTCCAATAATTCAGGAAAGAAAAATATCCAGTTGCAAAGGCCCGAGGGGAACATTTCTTCTGTTTCAAAAGGCGATGTATCAAGGCACTAAAATTAGGGAACCAGGAAGGGGAGGGCCCAAGCATATCTGCTGGAAGCGACGGTGCCCGTATTATACCAGGACAACACTTTCCCGGCAAAAATCCCCAAACTGCAAAGGTGCGGAGTGTGGACCAAAAGGGGGATAAGGAAGGACATTTATCAGTGCTACACCGGCCTGTGCAGAAAGGATCGATCACAGCGTAACACACATCTATGGATCATTTTAATATTTGTTTTACCTTATTATTATACCACCTGACTATGTCCCTGATGTACTCTGCCCAGCTCAGATATGCCCCACATTATAAACGGAAACAACAGTGATACTCCAAACAAAACTATTACCAAGCAAATTCCACGCTCCAAAACCCAAATGGCGCTCCCACCCATCTGAGCCCTACAGTGTGCCCAAACAGCAGTTTACTTCCACATATATGGCATCACCATACCCGGGAGGACCCTTTTAACAATTTTTGGGTGTGTGTCCCCAGTGGCACAAGCTGGGCACGACATATTTGACACTGAATTGGCATATATAGGGAAAAATTTAAATTTGTACCTTCCGCAGTGCAATCATTTATGGAAAAGACACGTGGGGTGAAAATGCTCACTACACCTCTTAATAAATGCCTTGAGGGGTGCAGTTTCCAAAATGGGGTCACTTCTCAGGGGTTTCTTTTATTATTTCACATCAAAGCCTCTGCAATTGTGAACCAATACTTTATATGTCGCCAAATTAGGCATCAATTTTACTCTTTCACTCCTGAGCCCTGTCTAATGTCCAGGCAAAAGATTAGGGCCACATGTAGGGTGATTCTAAAACAGGGAAACACCGCATAATAATTGAGAGCTGTCTTGTTATGGTGGCACAAGCTGGGCACCACATATTGGCGTATCTAAGGAAAAATTCCCATTTTCATTCTCCCACATCGTGTGCACACGAATTTCTGCAAAACACCTGTGGGGTTAACATGCTCACTACACCCCTAGGTGAATACCTTGAGGGTGTTGTTTCCAAAATGGGGTCACTTCTGGGGGGGATCCACTGTTTTGGTCCCACAGGGACTTTGCAAATGCAACATAGCGCCCAAAAACCAAATGCAGCAAAATCTGTACACCAAAAGCAAATGGCACTCCTTCCCTTCTGAGCCCTGCCGCGTGCCCAAACAGCATGTTATGACCACGTGTGGGGTATTGCCCTACTCCAGAGAAGTTGCTTTACAAACGTTGGGGTTCTTTTTTTCCTTTATTTGTTGAGAAAATTAAAAAAATATTTCGAGCTAAAGCTACGTCTTATTGAAGAAAAAGGATTTTTTTTATTTTCACTGCCCAATTCTAATAAAATCTATGAAACACCTGTGGGGGCAAAATGCTCACTACACCCCTAGATGGATTCCTCAAGGGGTGTAGTTTTCTCAATGGAGTCACTTTTTTGGCGTTTTCACTGTTTTGGTACCTCAGGGGCTTTGCAAATGCGACATGGCCTGCGCAAACCATTCCTGCTAAATTTGAGCTCCAAAAGCCAAATAGCGCTCTTTCCCTTCTAAG
Organism: Rhinoderma darwinii; assembly: GCF_050947455.1. Classification (NCBI taxonomy): domain Eukaryota; kingdom Metazoa; phylum Chordata; class Amphibia; order Anura; family Rhinodermatidae; genus Rhinoderma; species Rhinoderma darwinii. Next base: position 115,535,202 of record NC_134691.1, read on the forward strand.
CTCCGCCGTGTGTCCAAACATCCGTTTATAACCACATGTGGGGTATTTTTTTACTCGGGAGAAATTGCTTTACAAATGTTGTGGTGCTTTTTCTCCTTTAGTCCTCGTGGAAATTAGAAAAAATTAGCTAAACCTACATTATCTTTGAAAGAATGACGATTTTTATTTTCACGGCCTACTTCCAATAATTTCTGCAAAAAACCTGCGGGGTAAAAATGCTCACTATACCCCTAGATAATTTCCTCAAGGGGTGTAGTTTCCCAAATGGGGTCACTTTTGGTGGATTTCCACTGTTTTGGCACGGAAAGAGCCTTTGAAACCTGACATGGTGCCTAAAATATTTTCTAATAAAAAGGAGGCCCAAAATCCACATGTGGCCGGTGCTTCAGTCCATTACCACACTAGGGCCACATGTGGGATATTTCTAAAAACTGCAGAATCTGGGCAATAAATATTGAGTTGTGTTTCTCTGGTAAAAACTTCTGTGTTACAAAAAAAATAGATTAAAAATGAATTTCTGCAAAAAAAAAATGAAATTTGAAAATTTCACCTCTACGTTGCTTTAATTCCTGTGAAACGTTTAAAGGGTTAAGAAACTTTCTAAATGCTGTTTTGAATACTTTGAGGGGTGAAGATTTTAAAATGGGGTGACTTTTTGGCGGTTTCTAATATATAAGGCCCTAAAAGCCGCTTCAAAACTGAACTGGCCCCTGTAAAAATAGCCTTTTGAAATTTTCTTCAAAATGTGAGAAATTGCTGCTAAAGTTCTAAGCCTTGTGACGTCATAGAAAATAAAAGGACATTCAAAAAACAATGCCAATCTAAAGTAGACATATGGGGGATGTTAATTAGCAACAATTTTGTGTGGTATAACTGCCTGTCTTACAAGAAGATACATTTACATTTAGAAAAATGCTAATTTTTGCAATTTTTCACAAAATTTTGGTGTTTTCACTGGTAAATATTGAATTTATTGACCACATTTTTCCACTATCATAAAGTCCAATGTGTCACGAGAAAACAATCTCAGAATCGCTTTGATAGGTAAAAGCGTTCCGGAGTTATTACCACATAAAGTGAAATATGTCAGATTTGAAAAAATGGGTCTGGTCCTGAAGGCCAAAATGAGCTTGGTCCTGAAGGGGTTAAAGAGGCTCTATCACCAGTTTATAACTGCCCTATATTCTACCTAATCTAATAGGCGCTTTAATGTTGATAACAACATTTATTTATTTTTTGGATCATTTTGATGAAATTATGATCATTTTTAGTTTCATTCTAATTTGTTCTAAATGCCCAACTGGGCGTTTTTTTTACTTTTCACCATGTGGGCGTTGTAAAGAAAAGTGTATGACGCTGACCAATCAACGTCATACACTTCTCTTCATTCATGCCCAGCTTGCTTCACTGCATATCGTGATCTTGCGAGATCACGCTATGACGGGACTTCCTCCCATAGGTCCTTCACCGGAGCCATGGAAGACTGAACAGACATCGGGAGACAGACTAGCTGCTTATGAGTTTAGGCAAAACATGCCCTGTGACTAAGGGTCTGTTTTGCCTGAAAAGCTGAAGTGGTGATTCTGTTTGATTTTATCTCCTGATTTCCTGAATAATTTACTATTCTCACTCTCATGGTGCTGGATTATTCTCGCTACTTTGAACTCCTACTAGACCTTGTGGTGTCACACCAGTACACATCCGTGCCTGTGGGGATATAGCATTATTGGAACTATATTGCCTGGTTTTATTTCTTTCTATTGTGACCCAAATTTTGATCTAAACATTGTAGTTATTTATTTTTTTAAAACATTTCTGGGTGCTGCCATATTAGGGAAACACACCTAATAATCTGTATTGAACTTATAGACAGTTCTGCCGAATGTGTGCGCTTTATGGCAGCTAAAATTAAAGGGAATCAATTGACAGAGAAATGTCGTAGATTATTACAGTCTCCATGGAAGTGATTGATCCCCAAAGAACAGGGAGTCACAGAGGAGATGTATTCAGAGCCTAATCTCTATGTACAGTGTTAGGCCGGATTCACACGAGCGTGTGCTTTTTGCGCGCGCAAAAAATGTGGCGTTTTGCGCATGCAAAAGGTCCATAAAAGCTCCATGTGTCAGCAGCATATGATGCGTGGCTGCGTGATGCCATCATTATGACACTCTGTTTTTATGTTTGCAAACAGAAAAGCACGTGGTGCTTTTCTGTTTTTATTCATAGTTTTGACTACTGTAGCGCGCATCACGCGCGGCACACGGAAGTGCGTTCGTGTGCCGTGCGCGGTTTTCACGCACCCATTGACTTCAATGGGTGCATGATGCGCGAAAAACGGGCAAATATAGGACATGTCATGAGTTTTACGCAGCGGACATATACGCTGCGTGAAAATCACAGACAATCTGGACGGCCCCATTGACTAACATAGGTTCGTGCGACGCGCATAGCACGAACGTATTATATGTTCGTCTGAATAAGTCCTTACTGTCCTGTCTTATCTAGGCCTCCAGCAGTAAAATAGAGCGGTTATTAACGCACCCACCTAATCGTAATAAGATGACTCTGCTATACTATACCAGTCTATACAGAAAAGTTGGCAAGTGAGCTACAGAAAATATAAAGTATCAACCTATTGTCACCATTGAAAACTGGAATATTTAAAGATTTTATTTTTTTTATGGAAAGTCACAAAGAAATTAAAAACACCCCCAGAAATGTTACAATGGGAGTCAATGGTATCCTGTATAGGCTTACAGTCCCATATGTCTGAGGCATATGGTCAATGGCAGTCTTCAAATATTCACACCAAATATAACCCCGGACTGCAGTATAAACATAGCCTAAATTGTACATTTCAAAATAATCTTAGAGACAAAATGGCAAAACAACCAATCAGAATACAACTTTAATTTCCTAAATTGTACGGCACTTTGTTTGTTTGCTATGGGCATCTAGGCCATGTTTTCACTCAGAAAATAGTTATTCCTTTGTTTGGTTTGTGTAGGGCACATTGACTAACTTCATCCGATCTGTTATCCTGTGTTGACATGCTGGTTTGAATTCTCTTACAAAGAGTCTTTCACTGTTTAGGAAATCCACATTCTCCTCATAACAGGCTGGTGTATTGCTTGCACAGGAGTCCAGTTTTCAGAATAAATCATTGTGTTTTGGTGTATAGTCAGTCTTTTATGACTTTTTATACTGTACAAGTGCTTTTCTCCAAACTGATTAGCAGTTTAAGTTGAGGGCACTCCTTTGCACATTAGTAACCCAATGCAAAAACTGCATACCATGTGGACTATCAATCATTCTTAAGTTAATAGGAGTCTGGTATGAGTGCAAAGATTTCCGCAGTTTTAGGATGTTTTGTTATGTAAATGGATGTTACTGTACTACTCGACACAGAAGCATCCTGTTTTCTTTTGCTTTAGTAGAACATTTAATAAAACATCTGTACGTCTATGCATTCTATATTGATATGACCTCACTTCTGGCCCAGATTAACTGGAGCTTGACCGTAATACTACACTTATTTTTAATGTTCTTATTCTCAGTAGGGAATCCCTATGTAAGCAAATGACACATGTATAATGGAGGTGATGGTGTATACTCTGTGTTTTATTGACCATTATACCATTGTACAGTATTATGGGATAATTGTCATACAGTATGTCAAGATCTTTATATTGTGCTCTCTTACCGAAACGACCTATATGAAATCCACCTGCTTATTTATGAATGTTTTTAGGTATAAATAAGGCAGGTCAAGGTCTGGTAATAGATGAACATATGTGCGGAGATAATTGCCAATCATGCGCATTAGTGTATTGGTAAATTAGCATCTATATGGTGTCTTTTTATCTACACCAACATTTAATATGCTTATAAACTAATAATGTTTTATGAGACAAGTTATTAAGGTGAATGTAAGTGTAGGTTGCATTACTGCTACAAGAAATACATAAATTTAGTTCAGGAAAGGGGGGGTTGCACTGATTACATTTTTGCACTGGGTCCACAAATGTGTTAAACACTCCTGGTCTGCGTAGTAAAAAAAAAAAAAGTGACCTATTTCTTGGTGTGAGAAATCTTTTTGCATGTGTGCATGCTTATAGTGGAGTTGGCTGAGATAGTTGTTGACCAAATGAGCAATGGGCCAACAGTTTTGTAAAGCTTGTGTTGGCTGATCCTTCAATCTTTTAGCAGAATTTTTTCTTGCGTTTCAGTTTTTTTTATATATAGTTCTCTATCATGTTGTGTGTGTCACGGCACGGGGTGTGGACCCACTGGGCCGTACCACATAGCGGGATAGCAGCTGGCCAACTAGGTACAAAATAATGTCTATAGTCCAGAAAGGGTACCTGAGGCAATGTAGACAGTAGCAGAGACACAACTTGACTTTCACCGTAGATGGAACAGTAGATGCAGCGGAAGACATAACCTGACTTTCACTGTAGATGCCACAGTAGATACGATAGCACGGGATACAGGGTACAGGCAGCAGGAACGGGTAACACTGGGAACTGGAAAACACTGGGAGACCATTTGCAAGACGAACTTTAGGTATACAACAACGCTCAGGCAAGGATAAAGTGGGCAGAGCCCTTTTATAGTACAGCAGCATTCTGGGCTAATTATTGACTAATGACAGCTGGACACGTACTGGCCATTTAAGGCCGTGCACGCGCGGGCGCGTGGGCCCTGGGGGAAACAGAACCCAGAAGTGAGTGCCGGCGTCTAGCTGGAGGGAGATGTCGCTGAGAACACAGATGTCCATGGCCGGGGCCGTCAGAGGGTAAGTCTGAACGACAGCCCTCGGCCATAGACGTTACAGTGTGTACATAAAGCGTATTTTGTAAAATTGAACAGATTTTCTGGACAAAGATAAAATGAGGATGTGTCCTGCTGAACAAATTCTTAACATTGGAAGGGGGTCTTCCTGGAAACACGGCAAATATTATAAAAAAAATTCACTATTTTCTACATCAAGCAAATTCTGAGAATTTATATTCCTGCAGCTCAAAATTCATTAGAGCTCAGGGGGTTCTCCAGGAGTTTAATATATATATATATATATATATATATATATATATATATATATACATGTATATATATATATATATATATATATATATATATATATATATATATATATATATATATATATATATATATATGCTATACCATAATAAAAGAAAACACTGCATAGTTAAAATATAAAAATACTTACTGTTACAGTATTGGCCATTGTTTACACAGCTAAGCAATTCACTGTGGGCAGGAAAACAGACAGACAAAAAAAACATACTGTACATACACACATATTGTGCACCATTCAGCCATATCATAAAAGACACCTGCCTAATATTGTGTAGGATGCCCTCATGTCGCCAAAACAGCTCTGACCAGTCAAGGCATGAACTCCACAAGACCTCTGAATGTGTCCTGTGGTATTTGGGAACAAGAAATTGTGAGGAGGGGCCTCCATGGATCAGACTTGTTTTTTCAGCACACACCACAGATGCTCAATTGGATTAAGTTCTGGAAAATTTGGAGGCCAAGTCAACACCTTGAACTCTTTGTCATGTTCCTCAAACCGTTTGTAAACAATTTTGTCAATGTGGCAGGGCGCATTAACCTACTGAATATGTCACTCTATCAATAGGTCACTTCTGTTAGGGAATACTGTTTCCATAAAGAGTGTATTTGGTTGCAACAACGTTTTGGGTAGGTACTATGTGCCAAAATAACTTTCGCATGAATGCCAGGATTCAAGGTTTCCCAGCAGAACATTGTCCAGAGCATCACACTGCCTCTGCTGGCTTGCCTTCCTTCCATAGTACATCCTGTTGCCATCTCTTCCCCAGGTGAGTGACACAAACACACTTAAACGTCCACATGATAAAAAGGAAAACATGTTTCATCAGACCAGGCCACTTCCTCCATTACTCCATGGTCCCGTTCTAATGCTCAAGTGCCCATTGTAGGTGCTTTTGGCGGTGGGCAGGGATCAGGATGGCCACTCTGACCGGTCTGCGGCTACTCAGCCCCAAACGCAGCAAGCTGTGTTGGGATACCTTTCAATCATAGTCAGCATTAACTTTTTCAGCAACATGTGCTGCAATAGCTCTTCTTTGGGATCGTACCAGATGGGTGTTTTTTCGCTACCCATGCGCATCAATGAGACTTGGGAGCCCCTGACCCTGTTGCAGGTTCACGGGTTGTCCTTTCTTAGACCACTAAGACACCCCACAACACCTGTTGTTTTGGAGATGCTCTGATCCACTCTAGCCATCACAAATTGGACCTCTGGCAAAGTCCCTCAGATCCTTACTTTTGCCTATTTTTTCTGCTTTCAACTTCAAGATCTGACAGTTTATTTGCTGCCTAATATATCCCACCCTTTGACAGATGCCATTGTAATGGGATAATCAATGTTATTTTCTACTCCTGTCTGGAGCTTTAATGTTATGGCTGAATGGTATGTATATATATATATATATGTTTTCTGTTTTTTATAAACATGATATTGTGTTATACACTGAAGGATGTTGGAAGGCAGCAGAGGCCGATCTATTGCGATCATCAATTCAGATTCCGATTTTTTTCTGTTATTTCTTCAATGTAATGTCCAGCATAGACCTTTGTGATGTTATGTATCCAACTATTATGTTGTCCTGCAATTTTGAACTGGAGCCTAGGTTATATCTAAAAAAAAATAAAAAAAAAATGCAGAATTGCTCGTCATATTACCAATAAATATGCAATTTACACATGTGGAACCGATGGTTTTCTCTATCGTGACATGTTTTGTCCGATATATCTTACATCCCTGGGTGGGATGATGTTTATTCTGCCAAGTGAGGTTCCTTTATATGTTTCTATGGTGACTATTGTCACACTATATTTGAATGGGTTGTGGGTGTTCCCAAACTCTGTGATTGCAGTTCCAGTGTGATCAGTACAGATGATCCGCTGTTTACTATGAGCGCTGCATTGCATTATCTATCAATTTTCTGTTGATGATGCATTGCAGTGCTCATTCTACTATGTGGACGATGTATAAATTGCAGACATTTCATATTTTATTTATTCTTACATCCATCTTGTGGCTTTGTTGATACTGTCACATTCGTGTCAGGACTGGAACGCATGTTCCGTGCTCGCGCATGCGGAGTGACAACTTCTCCGCTCGATGCATTCCACCGGATTGAACATCCGGTCCGGACGCCATCTTGGAGCATGCGCAGTTGATGTACGCCTACTCCACACGCTGGCTATGCGGACATTGCATACAGACTTCTTACTGTAAGTGTATTGATTTCCACTTGGATATAATTGGCCCCTGCCTCCTTCCTTATCATTCTAATTACCCCTATTTGTCACTATTTATGTTGTTTATATGGGATCTATATATAAATATAACACTCTCCATGATTGGCCTTTTAAATACAAAGAGATGCACTTTTTGCACTAATATTTATAATGTTGTTGATATTATTTTCACATATGTAATGGGCTTTGTACATTTAATAACTTGATTGTTAGCTGATGTATGCTCCCTCTATTTAAACTTGACACCATTGTTAGTTTGTCATAGCTTGAGAAAGGTTCCTGTTGAACCAAAACATTGCTGTTCATACTACTTTGGAAATATATCAAGAGAAGGACGTGTATGCAAGTTAGGCCTCATGCCCACTTCAGTTATTTTCCTCAGAGTGCTATCTGTTTTTGTTAACGGATAGCACACTGACACATTCATTTCTATGGGGCCATGCACACTTCCGTTGTTTTAACGGAACCGTGTGGCCGTTCCGACAAAAATAGGATAGGTCCTACTCCTGTCCGTTTTTGACAGAACAGTCTCGGCCAGTTCATTCATTTTGTCCAGTGAAACAACAGACTGCACACGGAAGCCATCCATGTGCGGTCCGTGTTTCACAGATCCGTCATTAGCGGCCGTACGACGGGTGACGGAAGTGTTTATGAGGCCTTAACAATAGAAGCAGCACTCAATGCAAAAACAAAAATAACATTTTAGAGTACATAAGAATAGATACATATGTTTTTTAAATACATAATGACCCCTGTAGTAATAACTTGTAAGGGACAACATTGTAGCATATGCACATAGATTAATAAAAGAAAAGTGAGGTCTCTCTCAAGGTGTCACATTTTATTTCTGGAGTGTAGTATGGCACATTTAAGTGTTTATCAATTGAAATAAATTAATCTTTGCAGAATTGATAGAGTAAGGCTGCAAATATAGTCATCTGTGAGATTGATTTCTATCTCACCTGTATTTCTGTGGAGGCCTTAATACTCCAGCTTCTAAACATTTACCCTAATTTTCCTTTCATTAAAGGCTATGTACACCTTTGAAATTTTTTTTACATTTTTTTTTTAAATATCAGTATGTTTGGTGCAACTTTCTAAATATTTTTTATTCAAAATTATTTTAACTTTTTCAGATACAGCTGCTTTGAAACCTGTATACAGAGCACCTATATCTAGCACTGAAACCTGTATCCGTCAGGTTAGCGGGACTGGCGGGTTCAGGGTCGGCGGGTCCACGCACGATACTCCTGTTATGATCACATCTAAGTTATGAAGGCAGGATCGGGCTGTTATCTAGGTTCATAACTTAAAGATAACCTTTCAGCATGTGCAGCATGTAATAGGCAGTGCTTCACAAACCCTGTCTCTGAGCCACTAATCTAAGTTCCTCCGTTATTTACATATCTGTGCTGTTATATTTGGCGCCCGATATGTAAATAACCCCCTGAACCATCAATGGGGCGTGTAAATGGCAAGGGGGCGTGCTACTATCGCTGTGACACTGTCCAATCAGCTACGGACAGTGTCACAGCTGCTTGTGCTGTGTGAACACGCAAGGTTTCCTCCACTGTCTTATATGGAACAGAAGAGGAGAATAAGAATGTGAATTCCTCTTCTTCTGTTCCGTGGCGGCGGGAATATCGTCGGTAGCGGCGTCGGAGCTGTGCGCTTGCGTGCAGGCACGCGCGCACGCTCTCACTCCTTCAGCTCTCGGCAGACAAGGGCGACAAGACTGTGTGATCTCTCGCATCACAGATGTCACAGATATAGTAACACGCCCCCATGCCATTTACACGCCCCATTGACAGTTCGGGGGGTTATTTACATATCGGGCACCAAATATAACGGCACCGATAGGTAATTAAAAGAGGTACTTAGAAAAATAATTTCAAGTGAGAGGGTTTGTGAAGCACTGCTCATTACATGCTGCACTCAGTTGCACATTTATGGGCAGGTGAAAGGTTCTCTTTTAATGTGATGGATAGCAGGTGGATCCTGCGTATCAGAGACACGCAAGACCTGCTGTCACTGAACCCATCAGTGCCGCAGACCTGTCGGTTTCAGGTCTCAGCACAAGATACAGCTGCTCTGTGTACAGGATACAAAGCAGTGGTATCTTAAAAAGTTAAAATATTTTTTAATAAAAGGTATTTAGAAAGTTGCATCAAACACACTTTTTAAAAATAAATAAATACAACTATTTCAAGCATCAACTAATTATACATTATTGCATAAAATAATAATGAGACAAGTCATAAACAAAATATTAAAGAAAACCCAAATGGTAAAAGTGAAGTTTTTATTTATAATAGTATATTTCCTCCTTAAGTATCTCAAGTAACATTATAATTAAGTAAATAAACCATGGTTGAAGTTAGTTCATTTCTTTGATGTTAAAAGAATTCATGTATCTTTTCAAGTGATAAAATTTATAGTAAACTATTATCTCTTAATTAAACAAGATATTTGATACTTCTCTTGCTTGGCAAAGATAATTGTAACAGTTACGCAAGGCAAATCTCTTTGACAGCTATTACACAAGAACAAGTATACTTCAAACAAAGTGAGTATGACTTCTGCCAAATATGCTTTCTTAAGTAAATTCACAGGGTATATTAAACAGGGGTCTATTGTTCCCAGTGTTACCCCTTCTTTAAAATATACTAGTAGTGGATTTACAGTAAATTACTTTTCTCTAGAGGTGCTTGAGAGGCAATGAAGCAATAAATTGGGTGAACCTGAAGCTACTTTCTTGTGCTTTCATGACTCATTAAGGTAAATGTACAAATATGCAAAAACTGAACAGATTATATGAACCCTATTTTGCATTGTCATGCATTTTTGAGTATCTTTAATAAATCCTCAGCAGCAGAAGAAAAAAAAAACAATCCAAAACATATCTTCTGAGATTTGTTCTTAGATATATATATATACATAAGCATACATACATACATCATAACTTTTGAAGATGAAAAAGATGGCCCTGAAACAGGGAAGGAAACAGAGTCATTTTTCTGTATTTTATGGTTAGGCAGTGTACAGGAATGCTCATGTCTGATCATTATCCTGGGGTATGGAACTAAATAAATTTGCCGTACACAGGAGCAGCACATAACAGGCATTTGAGGGGCCACATGCTGCGCATCATTGTCATATAGTATTCACAGGGGTGGGATTAAAATTTTTAACAACAGGATCTCTGTTTTGCTGACAAAGACATATAAGCGCCGGGTGGGGGGGGGGGGTTAGCGGTGTGTCGCGCTATGGAAAATGATTCTAATAATCAAGTAAACAATTACAATATTCCACATACACCCTATATTAAAGTGGACTCTAAATAAAAAAAAATCCCTGTCCAGAATGTTTAACTAGATGTTCACACTATGTATATAATTACCAATATCCTAAGCGTGCTCAGCCCATTTAGTTATACTGTGCACTGTGGGAAGGGTGGAGGATAGTGCGGCGATGCGCAGAAAACTGTGACAAATCTCCCGGTCAATGCACAGATACAGTGCCAGAACCAAGCTCAGTACATAAATACAGCACCAGAACCAAACTCAGCACATATATACAGCACCAGAACAAAGTTCAGTACATAAATACAGCATCATAACAAAGCTCAGTACATATATACAATGCTAGAACCAAGCTCAGTACATATATACAACACCAGAACTAAGCTCAGTACATAAATACAACACCAGAATCAAGCTCAGAACATAAATGCAGCATCAGAACCAAGATCCGTACATATATACCGTGCCAGAACCAAGCACAGTACTTAAATACAGCACCAGAACAAAGCTCAGTACATATATACACACCAGAAGCAAGCTCAGTACATATATACACACCAGAACCAAGCTCAGTACATATATACAACCCCGGATCCAAGCTTAGTACATAAATACAGCACCAGAACAAAGCTCAGTACATAAATACAGCACCAGAACAAAGCTCAATACATATATACTGCACCAAAACTAAGCTCAGTACAAATATACAACTCCAGAACCAAGCTCAATACATATATACTACACCAAAGTGAAGCTCAGTACATATATACAACTCCAGAACCAAGCTCAGCATATAAATACACCACCAAAATCAAGCTCAGTACATGTATATATGTTTTGAGCTTGGTTGTTATGATGTATATAACTCCAGAACTAAGCTCAATACATATATACAACCCCGGAACCAAGCTTAGTACACATATACAGCTCTAGAACCAGGCTTAGTACATGAATACAGCACCAGAAAAAAGCTCAGTACATATATACAGCACCAGAACCAAGCTCAGTACATATTTACAGCACAATTACAAATACAGCTCAGTACAGAGATCAATTGCGAATCCAGTTTAACTCCTACCATATAAGTTTGTATGGCATAAAACTTCAGATCGCAGTATAGCCTGAACAATGGTAAGGATATTCTGGGAGTTGTTGTTTCACAAAAAAGAACAATACATGCATCATCTCGCTGCAGATAATACAGTGGCTACAGTACTGATCAGTCACGGAGAATAAACATTTACATTTACATTTAGTGACTCGCGGATTACCTCTTCTCAGATTTAAGTAGTTAATTTCGAATATCCATAGCCTGAGGGACGAGACAGGGGTGCACTCTATCCCATATTCTTTTTGTCTTGGCAATTGAGCCTCTGGCCCACCTGATCAAGATGAATAACGACATAAAAGGAGTTCAGGTTAGGGGTCAGACACATAAATGTGCACTTTATGCGGACGACATCTTATTGGTATTGTCGTCCCCCCCTTACGTCCCTCCCGAATCTCTATCACCTTTTAGACCAATTTTCCCAAATCTCGGGATTAAAAGTCAACCATGATAAGCCAAGTCAATACAATTGAACTTTGAGCTGAGATGGAGGGAAGACAAAAATCTGCTATCTGGGGGTTCACCTCACTCCTTGCTATTCCACCATTTTTCGCACAATTTTCCTCCCTCTTAAACAAAAATTCAAAACAGACCTGTTGCACTGGGCTTCTATGCCTCTGTCCTGGTTCGGTAGGAAAGCAGCTGTTGAAATGTTGGTTCTTCCCAGAATCTTATACTTCTTCCGCACTTTATCAATAGATGTCCCTGCTACCTATTTAAAAGACCTTCAAAGGCTTATATTGTCCTTCGTTTGGGGTCCTAAACGATGTAGAGTCCTACAAAGTACTCTATATGCTCATAAAGTATATAGGGGGTTTGGGTTTACCGAACCTCACTAAATACTACTATGCTGCTTGCCTGACACCTGTAGTCTCACTCCACAGTATAAGTAAACAAACACGTTGGATTTCTATTGAACAAGCAGCTACTCCTGATGTTCCTGTAGACCAGTTGTTATGGCTGAAGCCCAGACAAAGACCACCTGTGTTATGTCCACTCCTCTCTTCTTCCTTGGTGCTGTGGGATAGGATGAGTCATACGTTCCGGCTCTGTTCCGTGCATACACCTGTAAACAGATTATTTGATAATACTATTTTTGCTCCTGGAATGCAACCGTCAGCATTTCAATCGTGGCTGGATAAAAATCTATACAGAATTTGACATTTCTGTGATAGACTAGGCATAAAACCCTGTCATTTTTACCAGTCCATCACCACATGCCAGACTCTGAGATTTTTTGCTTTCACCAGATTCACAATTTTATGTCCTCATCTAAATCTACTTCGGTTCTGCAGAATACTTCAGTATTTGAGAATTTATATTTGAATAATTCTAGTGGTTATCATCCCTAGTCTAATATTTACTCATTTTTGGTTTCTCCGTCGGACAAGCTGTCATATATGTCTATGTGGGAGAGGGACTTACACACATCCTTTACTGTTAGGAAATGGCAAGAAATGGCAGAATGTAATGCGAAAATTTCCATCAACGCTTCGCTGGTTGAAGCCAATTATAAAGTATTTTTACGATGGTACTTAGTTCCCTCTAGACTTGCCAAGATGTTCCCGTCTACCTCATCTTCTTGCTTCAGACACTGTGGATGTGTGGGAGACCCTCTGCATATATGGTGGGGTTGCCGGAGGGTACGCCGGTTTTGGCGACTAATCTGTAATATGTTATATTCTATAACTCAGATTAACTTGAAACTGTCCCCGTCTCAGGCATAACTTAATGAGACCGTCCCTGGATTATCTAAAGCCTCTCATGAATTTGTATCCTTTCTTGGCAGCCAAAATTGCTATAGCTACATCTTGGAAAAGTCATGTGATTCCTCTTCATCTGGTCAAGACTAAACTGAATTGGATTATGGTCAATGACCATTTACACTGTATGGTCTTTCTTAGATGTGGAGGAGCTCTTCCTTCAAGTTTGGCAGCCATGGCTCAGATACCTTGGTACGATCTCTTAGGTCCATTTTGCCTAGAGGACACTTAACCCTCCTTTACCTGTCTTGCCCCCCTCTTTTCCCTCTTTCTCTCCCTCCCTTTTATTCCTTCCTTATTATTTTTTTTGACATGTGGCAATATTTGGAATATATTTGTGTTATGATTCGATTTACGGGGAATGCCCCCGACTGCTATTTGCATTGTTTGATGTACATTTTACCTTTTCTTGTAAACCTTCAATAAAAATTATTGAAACATAAAGTCATTCTTTTTCTCTTTTCTTTTCCCTCCGGTCCAGACCTCTATGATGACGCCTCCTAGCCCTGACCCATTTCTGCAGTTTGCCTTTCAGATGTCTTCGGTGGCTCACTTTTCCAACATTTCCGCACCTATAAATGAAGATAAAATTCTCATGGTGCCACACTCTATGCCCCTGAATATAATAGCATCATTGACTGTGCCCCTGAATATAATAGTATTACAAACTGTGCCCCTGTACCTTACACTGTACCCCTGAATCTAATAGTACCATTCACTGTGCCCATCATTAAAATTGTGTCAAACACTGTAAAGTATTGCACCACACACACAGTGCCCCCTGTAGATAGTGCCACTCACAATGCTTCCTGTAGATCGTGCCCCTCATAGAGCCTCTTGTAGATAGTGCCCCCATAGAGTCCCATGTAGATAGTGGACCCTATAGATCGTCGTCCCTAAAGTGCCCCCTGTTGTCTACATGCTGTAAATAGTGCCACCTGTAGATAATGCCGCTCGTAGAGTCCACTGTGGATACTGCCGCCTGTAGAGTCCTCTGTAGATAGTGCCCCCTGTAGATAGGACCTTCTATAGATAGGGGCCCCTATAGAGTCTCCTGTAGATAGGGTACATGGTATTCTCCTGTAGATAGGGCACCCCTAAATTCCCCTGTAGATAGGGCCCCCTGTACAGTCCCCTGATGATAGAGCCCCCATAGAGTACCCTGTAGATAGTGCACCATGTAGCATCCCCTGTAGATAGAGCCCCTTATAGAGTCCCCTTGGATAGTGCCCACTATTTCATTCCCTGTATATAGGGTCCCCTATAGAGTCCCCTGTAGCGTCCCATGTAGATACTGCCCCATAGAGTGTGCCCTGTAGAGTCCCCTGTAGATAGGGCCCCCTATAGATAGTGCCCCCTGTAGGGTCCCCTGAAGATAGTGCCCTTGGTAGCATGCCCTGTAGATAGGGCCCGCTATAGAGTCCCCTATAGATAGTGCCCCCTGTAGCATCCCCTATAGATAGGGCCACCTGTAGTATCCCCTGTAGGTAGGGCTCCCTATATAGTCCTCTGTAGATAGGGACCCCGACACTAACCACTGTAAAAGAAAAACAAATAAACCATTATATGCTTTCCTGTCCCGGTTCCCATGCTGTCCTACAGCGATGTCAGGCCTCATACATTGGAATGACGCAGCGACGCGTTTACGTCATCTCGCTGACTGCATCATCGCGAAAGTGCCGAATGGAAAGGCATATTGTTCCTCGCCAGGGCAGCGATAGCCAAATCAATTGTATTTGCGTCCTAAGGACGCGGATACAATTGATTGCAGGGAACCAGTTCCAGGTTCCTGCTTCACCCCAGTTCTCCGGACCTGCTGTAATTTTAATAGCCAGTTCCGGAGAACTGGTGCGAACCCATCCCAGAGTGTTGATTGATATATAGTGACATTATTCACCAAAAGCTAAAGCTCAATTCCTCAGTGGGTTTTGATGGACACCCTTTGTCTTTAGGTGCACACATTTCACCTCCTTGATTCTAAAGTGCTAGTAGTGCAAAGCTCCAGCCCAATTTCTTAAATGTTTAATTAGTACACAGCTCCAGGGCATGTTTCTGTCTATGTGATGGACTTAGTCTGCTTCTGACCCTAATGACTTGGCACCTCCTTTTCCATTCCATATTTCTGTTAAATTGTATAAAAGGAGGTTACTCTGATTCAGAATGTCCATATCTCCTTTGGGTTGAGGGTAAAAAATGGAAGGATGCCTATGATTCCACGCACTGGTTTAGTCAGTACCAACTTAACTGAGACATTAAAGATCTGCTCTCAGGTAACTGACATATCTGTAAATTTACTGGTGGTAATTTACAAAAGTGTCACGATGCGGGGTGTGGACCCACTGGGCCGTACCGCTTAGCGGGATGGCAGCTGGCCAAACAGGTAAAGTACAGAGTCAAAGTTCAGAGAGGATACCTGAGGCAATGTAGACAGTAGCAAGGCAGGTATGGCAGGTAGACGTCAGGCGTGGCGTAGGCCGAACAGGCGTGGAACGCAGCACAACTCGGCAACAGCTCAGCACGACACTAGACCATGAAAATACGAGAACAGGATACAGGAACAGGGAACACTAAGAAACTGGAAAACACTAGGGGACCATTAGCACGACAAACTTTGGGTAAAAAACAATGCTCTGGCAAGGAACAAGAGGGCAGAACCCTTTTTATAGCCCAGAGCATCCTGGGCTAGATTGCAGACTTCCTGCAATATGCGCGCACTGGCCCTTTAAGGCCGTGCACGCTCGGGCGCGCGTGCACTCCGGAGACAGTCTCGGAATCCGGAAGTGAGTGCCGACGCCTCACAGGAGGACGACGATGCACACGAGTCTGATGTCCATGGCCACGGCCGTCGAGGGGTAAGTCAGAATGACGGGCCGTGGCCATAGACATTACAAAAAGTTTTATGTACATTATATCAACAGCCTGTAGCCAGAGTTCTGGATAATCTATCATGAAACTCGCAGATGCAATGGTGTTTTGGGATTTAAACATAAAAAATTGCATTAAAGGAGCATCAGACCAGAGGTTGGGTTCATTAGGTCATTTAGAAAAATATTGGAACCATCTTAAATGATGGTTGCTGATTGTGGAGTCTGGCTAGATACACTATAGAGATGACCAGAGCAAATATTGAACAGATGTCAACAGCTGAGAAATTCCAGTCCACATAATTTAGTACATTGTCTAGAGCAGGGGTCTTAAACTCGGTCGGGTAAATGGGCCACACATAGAAAAAATGTGAAGTTGACGGGCCGCATTACTTTCAAATTTGATACAATATAAAAGTATCGTTAATCAATTATTTATTCGAATTACTATAACAATACTACATTACTATAATAATACTACATTACTATAACAATACTACATTACTATAATAACACTACTATGTTTAAACTTAATCGGAAATTTGCGAGTTTACCCCACGGGTTTATTTTAACAATCCAGTTTTCCAGTTTAAGTGTCGCTAAATGCAGCCTGGCTGCTCAGTTGGCAGCGTTTGGCACACAAAAGAATATCAAGATTGGGCAGCCCCTTTTTAGATAGTGCCACAGTGCACCCTGTAGATAATGCCACAGTGCCCTCTGTGGATACTGTCACACACCCACCGGTAGATAATGCCACAGTGCCATCTGTAGTTACTGCCACAGTGCCCTCTGTAGTTACTGCCACAGTGCCCTCTTAAGATAATGCCACACACCCCTTAGATAATGCCACAGTGCCCTCTGTAAACAATGCCACGGTGCCCTCACAGCACCACTCACACCCTCTATAGATAGTGACGCACGCACGCACGCACGCACGCACACACACCTCAGTGTAGACAGCGCCATTGGGGCTACCTCTAGGAGTGGAATCCCCATGCTTAGGCCGGGTATTCCTATGCTGGAAGAGCCCCTGACATCACTGTCCATAGACAGTAACGTCAGGGGATCCTCCTGGACCCGAATGAGATGTCAGGGGCAACCCCGGAGCCGGAGTCCCAGAGCAGAGCACTAGTATAGTCTCTGCTACAGAACTCTGGGGAAGCCCCTGACATCACTGTCCATATATGGACTCTGCTCCTGACATCACTGTCCATATACAGATGTAGCCGTATTTACCTTGAATTTTAACGCATTAAATAAACAATGGCTAGATCTCTTATCTTGACTTTTTCAATGACTTTTCAATGGCTTTTGTTGTGTGATATCACGCTGCAGCAAGTTATCAGAATAAAGTTAAAGATGACTACATGTGTATGGACAGTGATGTCAGAGCCAAGCCCAGAGCCAGAGTACCGAACAGAGCACTACTAGCGCTCTGATGGGACTCCAGCTCTGCTCCTGACATCACTGTCCATATATGGACAGTGATGTCAGGGGCAAGCCCAGAGCCGGAGTCCTGGGCAGTGCGCTACTAGCGCTCTGCCTGGGACTCCAGCTCTGCTCCTGACATCACTGTCCATATATGGACAGTGATGACAGAGGCAACACCGGAGCCCGGGGCAGAGCGCTATTAGCGCTCTGCCTGGGACTCCAGCTCTGCTCCTGACATCACTGTACATATATGGAGAGTGAGTGATGTCAGGGGCTTCCTTAGAGCAGTAGTGTCCAGGAGCAGAGCGCTAGTATAAGCTGTGCTCTGGGAATTCATAAAGGAGCGATGGCCTGCTCTCTCCTCTCTCTCGGGAGCTACAGTGCCCCGCAGGCCGCATATGACAGCCTAAGTGGCCGCATGCGGCCCGCGTCTTTGGGACCCCTGGTCTAGAGAGTGTCTCATGTTAATGTTGAAAAACTTTGTATTAAAAGTCGATGTAATAGATTGGAATGTAGCAACAATATAGGTCATTAGTTTCTAAGGTTTGATGACTATTGAGTGAATTTGTAAAACATTGCTTTTGCCTGACGACATACCATGGTTAGTACTTCTTGTAATAGTCAGATGCCTAATCAAGACACTGGTACAATGCCGAAATGCGTTGCATATGTACTAAGAGTACTAATAAATACCTTTATACTTTTAAAAATACTTCTTTGTGGAAGAAAAGGGGTTTCACCTCCTCACCCTCTTTGTTTTATTGTTGAAGTATACTGCAAATAAGTTCACACTAGCATCAGAGCTTTTAGTTTTATGTGATCCATTATAGATATGACAGATCCGCCATAATCCATCTTAAACCCTAATGGATAGGATAATGCAGCATTTCACTTTATTCAGAACATCAATAAGCAACTGAAACCTGATGAAAAATAAGTAATAGAAATGTGAACAGAGCCTAAACTAAACTTATTCATAGAAGATTTCCAAAGTGAAAAGTCATTTTCATTCTATATACTATTTGGGAAAATAATATATTAAAATCTTATAAAGCACTTGATCTTGTAGAGCTTCCTGGTCGTTATACTGACACAGTTACTGCATTTAGACATAAACACTATGAATGTATAATCTAAAACAAAAGTAGAAATTGCTTTGCAAACGTTGAAATACAACATACATTGCAACTAAACATAGAAACCATGAGTCTGTATCAAAACGAAACAGTAACTGTACATTTAAGGACTCTTAGACCGAATTCAGACGAACGTGGGGCAACTTGGACTTGAAAAACTGATGTCTTTCACGTCCGAGTTGCCCCTGTGCAGATCCCATTTTCACGGCTTTTCATAGACTTGTGTCTATCAAGGGATCTGTAAAAACGGAACAAAATAGGACATGCTCTATTTTTCAACAGACATTCACATGGTCCGTTGAAACAACGGCCGTGTGAACGGCCCATTGAAATACATGCGTCCGCGTGACGGCCGTTGTTTTAACGGCTGTCACACGGACGTATACTACGTTCGTCTGAATTCAGCCTTAGTGTACACCACAATGCCCATTAAGGGTACTGTATGTTCAGACGTGGTTGATTTTTAGCAGGTTTCCAGTGTGGAATGGCAGTGGCCTCTTTGAGCAGGATAATATGCCCTGCCACACTATAAACTTGGCCAGGAAGCGTTTGTGGAACATGACAAAGAGTTCAAGGTGTTAACTTTGCCTCCAAACTCCCCAGTACTCAATCTGATTGATGTGGGATGTGCTGGAAAAACAAGTCCAATCCATGGAGGCCCCAACTTGAATTTACAGGACTTAAAGTGGATCTGGCAACTAAATATGCTGCCATCGGTAAGGGCAGCATATTACAGGAATAGGTCCATCCTCCTATTAGCAAACATAGCCCTAAAAAATATTCTGCCGTTTTGCTAAAAGAAGCGATCAAAGTATACATTAGTCTCATAGTTATGAGTCTAGTTTATTCATGAAAACAGTCATATTAGGAGAACAGACCTGTCCCTGTAATATGCTGCCCATACCTAGAGCAGTTGACAGAGCCACTCTAAAGGATGTGTTACTAATGTCTTGGTGCTAAATACCACAGGACATCTTCCGAGATTTGCTGTTTTGGTGGCATGAGAGAGACCTACACAATATTAGTCCAGTGTTTTTAATGTTATGGTTGAAAGGTGTATTACTAGATATATACAACACAGTAAACCTCTCCAAAACACCACCTCTTTGAGAAAGACCACCCCCTTATTCAGACCAGGTTTCCTGTGACAGACTTTTTATTCCACCATATACTATGCATACTGCCCATCTTTTATGAGAAGACCACCCACCTAGAAGGCCACTTTTTTTATGCAATTTTGGGTGGTCATTTCAAAGAGGTTTCACTGTATATGTTTATATGTATGTCATTTTTTTTCTTGAAAAATGAAGGATTAATATAAGGCTACATATTTAGTTTGCCATCACAATTTAAAACAAAGGTTTTGTATACGGTACATGACTTTATCGATATGTGGCCCAGATTGCATCAGTTCATTAATACATACAGTATTGTTTTGTGTTTATTAGTGCTACAGTACATAAGTACAAACATTGTTAAAAAACATCAACCCCTTAAAGCAACTGGAAATTCCAAATCACACTGAACAAATGTTAGCGCTCATTTATTCTTCATGAAAACAACTTGTGAACAATAGATGGAAGAAATAAAGATGAGGAAGTGGTACTTGACTGTCAGGAAAAAGAATTCTAAGACAATAGTACAGTCGGAACTTTAATGAATTCTCATTATACATTTTTATGTCAATAGTGTCAATAGTTGTGTCTTCCCTGCATTTGTGTTTTATATATATATATATATATATATATATATATATATATATATATATATATATATATATATATATATACACATATAAATATATACATATAAATATAATAACAGACTAGTATGCTGTATATAACCAGTACTAATATGTTATGTATATATAAAAAAAATATATCTTTCCAACAAAAATGAAGCTCTGATGTATTATAGACATATTAATAAGATAAGGCTCAAGTTACTACAGTATGTAACTCCAGAAAATCAGGGTTTGTAAGTGGCAGACAAACGGTTGTTTAATCTACCATGACTAGTCTGAGTGAGGATCATTTCAGGGGAAGTTTTCATTTGGAATATTATAAACTCAATGTGTCATTTGGCTCTAAACAAGACATATTGTTCTCCTGATTGTATTGTTGTGTGCCTAAATTGATACTTACACTGACTAGTCTGCTGATATTGTATTGAAAATAAAAGTTTACCTCCCCTTATGCAGCACTTTATATTTCCTTATATAGTTAATCACCAGCTTTTTTGTATCCCAAAAGAAACTGCAGCCAGACCACACAGGATTTGTGTTGCACACTCCCCATAATTTCTGATTAGAACGTCTCCGTCTGTTTTAAATATTCCCATATTCTGTTAGAGAGCCCCACTGTGCTCCTATGACAATAAAAAGGAGTGTCATTGTAGCCAGGAACTGGAGGGAGACAGAGACACCTATCTCAGAATGGAAGAAAGAAATTAACTTAATTCGCTCTTTTGAAAAAACGAAGTGGTCAATAGACCAAAATATTGATCGATTTCATAAAACCTGGGACAATTGGTTAAATCTCCAAGACCATACAGCTTTAGACCCAGATCGAAATTTGGTTAAATTAAATAATTTCTCTTTCGGGTTTTCTCACACAAAACAACGGCCCTTAGACTGTCCCATATGACGAACTTGATTCAACCTTTGTAATATCATATATTATACGATCAAAACTGTAACCAGCAGCAGAGGCTAAAGTTTGTTTTTTTGATACATTTATCTTAATGTAATGTTTTACCTTCCCCACTCCTTCCCTTCCTTTCTGTACCCCATCCCCTCACCCAACCCCATCCTAACAATTTCTGTTTGTGTAAACCAAAATAAAGAATTTACAAAAAAAATCTGTTACAGAAAGGAAACTGTGTAGAATATAGGAGCCTTGGATATAGAGTGAGTAGCAGATTAGCAGCAGACACTGACCCAGTTGCAACTTCTTTGACCCTATAGCAACCACGGTTCATCCTTCTGATCTCGTCTCTTACGATGTAAAGGCTGAGGAGGATAAATGCGGCTGCACAGCACAAAAGCCAGCCATACTCACTCAGTTGTCAGTCTCTATCTCTGTACCACTGTCAATGTTGGCATGCCTACCCCCTCTTCATACTCTGCTGAGTCTTCAAATTGAAATCTAGGGTACAGGTGGAAAAAAAACAGACAATGGTACCACACACTATCAGAAACATAAGCAGAAATGCAGAAGGGGGCAGTGGAGGTATCAAATCCCAGACCAGACCCAAAATATATTCAGATCTCAGACCAGACTCCTAAATAAATACAAACCCCAGACCCCTAACTTAAGTATATCAGTCCCCTAAGTCAGACCCCAGACTGTAGAAAAAAAACCATACAGGCATTTAATAGCCACTTCTTGCTCCCTGGTTTCAGGACTTTGTATGCACTGCCACACATAACATCCTGATGCTGACCAGAGTCAGGTACTTGTGTGCCAGGCCCTGAAGATCTTGGCAGGGACTATGGTGCTCCAGGAGCAGAATCCCCGGCCACAGGGGGATTCTGCTCCTTCCGAGAGCTACAGTAGCGCTATCTACAGGAATGGGGGTACTATCTACAAGGGGGCTGTGGGCTGTGTAGCACTACCTACAAGGGGGCTGTGTGGCACTACATACAAGGGGACTGTGTGGCACTACCTACCAGGGGGCTGTGTGGCACTGGGGGCTGTGTGGAGTGGCACTACCTACAGGGTGCTGTGTGGCACTACCTACAAGGGGCTGTGTGATATTACCTACAAGAGGCTTTGTGGCACTACCTACAAAGGGGCTGTGTGGCACTACATACATCAGCTGATAGTTATTTTACTGTGAGTGGGGGGCTGATGGTTACTTTACAGTGAGTGGGGGCTGATGGTCATTTTACTGTGAGTCGGGGGCTGATGGACATTTTACTGTGAGTAGGGGGGTGATAGTTATTTTACTGTGAGTGGGGGGCTGATGTTCTTCAAGTGGTTCCCAACTCTGAGCTCCAATTGAAATTAATAGGAGGCAGAAAATACCTGTGGCGCTCTTTTGGAGCTTTTTTGCCTGCGTCTTTTGCATTAGCTTCAATGGCTTAAAAATAAAGCAAAAAAAGGTCAAACAACGATGTCAATTTCTGAAGGAATTTTGAAGCAAATTTTTTTGCCTTACAAAAACGCTGTGTGAACATACCCTAAGAGTGTAGTTCTTGTTTTTAGTCGTTTTCTGTCTTTCTCGAAACAATTTTTGGTAGGGGTGCCCTGAGGAAATTAAAATTTTTCAGTGGTGCCTCGAGTCCGAAAAGGTTGGGAAACTCTGTACTAGGCTACAGGATCACGCTGGCCTATGCAAGGATCCCGTCGTGGAGCAGCTCAGTTCGTCGTAGGAAAGGGGCCTAGGTGAGTACAATTTTTTTTGTTTGGTAGCACTGTCTACAAGGGGGAGGTGGGGGGCTGTATGGCATGATCTACAAGGGGGAGGTGGGGGAATGTATGGCACTGTCAACAGGGAGGCTGCATGGCACAATCTACAGAGGGGTACTATCTACAAGGGGGGCTGTGTGTGGCAGCCAGGCGAGGGGGCCATTATACTGTGTGGGGGCCACTAAGCGGACATTATACTGTGTAGTTGTACTACAGGGGCAATATACTGTGTGTGGCACTTAGGGGGCATTATACTGTGTCGGCACAATTAAAAGACAAAATACTGTGTCCTTGAAGGGGTTATATTATTAAATATTATTATTATACTGTATGGGGGGCACTAAAGGGGCATTATACTGTGTGGGGCACTATATAGAGAATTATACTGTGGGGGGCATTATACTTTTTTTATGGGGAATATTTTGTAGGATGGGAGTGGGGCACCAAAAGATAATTTCGCACAGGGCGCCATCTATCCTAAGGCCGGCCCTGCCTTCGTTGAGCCTCCTCACCAGTAACAAGCATCCCACAGCTTCCCATGTAACTCCAATGTATCCCCACATACCCTCAGCTCTTCCCACGTCATTGCGGTGCCCCCATATCAATAAGAAACTGTTAAGGATCTGCCAGGCACAGCTTCTGTATCCACTGTAATGGTGGGGGGGGGTAGGGAAACGGACAAGTGAGCCCTAATCTACCCGCCACTCTGTCCCTGCCTACTTGCAACGACCCGCCCTAGACGACGGGGTACAACTGGGCGGCGGTCCCTGCGCTCAGTAAGTGCATGACAAACACGACAAACAAACAAGGGAACACAAGCAAGGGAAATGGGCAGTTGCTCGCGGAAACACCGTGAGCAACAGAGTAGTGAACGAGCCGAGTCAAGCCAGGAGAGTGCGAGGTACAAAGCGAAAAGCAGAAGAGTAGTCGGTAAGCCAGGGTCTGTATGGAGCAGGATCAAAAAGTAGCAGGAGCTGTAGCTGGGCCAGGAAACCTCAAGGAAAGAATTCACAAGCACAGATGGACAGGAAGAGCAGGCTTAAATAGACCGAGGGCGGGAGCTAGCTGAGTCTGGCCAGGTTGCGATAGGCTCTCCCACTCCTAAGCCTGCCAGCCTGAGTGGAGGAAGCTGGTGTCTGTCTCAGGGATGTACACTCAGGTGTTGACTGATTAATTCTGGGAGTTAACCCTGAAGCAGTGCCTGGCAGATCCTTTACAGTACCCCCCCTTTTATGAGGGGCCACCGGACCCTTTCTAAGTGGACCTGGCTTACTGGGGAAACGCAGGTGGAACCTCCTGACCAATACCCCAGCGTGAACATCCCGGGCGGGTACCCAAGTCCTCTCCTCGGGCCCGTATCCTCTCCAATGGACCAGGTACTGGAGGGAGCCTTGGACCATCTTGCTGTCCACGATCCTGGCCACCTCAAATTCCACCCCCTCAGGGGTGAGGACGGGAACAGGAGGTTTCCTCGAGGGGGCCAAGGACGGGGAGCAGCGTTTCAGGAGGGAGGCATGAAACACGTTGTGTATACGAAAAGACGGGGGTAACTCCAGCCGGAAAGAGACAGGACTGAGGACCTCAATGACCTTATACGGCCCAATAAACCGGGGAGCAAACTTTTTGGACGGAACCTTGAGACGCAAGTTCCTGGATAACAACCACACCAGATCCCCGACCACAAACAGGGGGTTAGCAGAACGTCTTCTATCGCTTCTGTATGCTCTGGGACGCCTCTAGGTTCTTCTGAACCTGGGCCCAGACTGTGCACAGATCCCGATGAACGACCTCCACCTCGGGATTGTTGGAACAACCAGGTGAAACGGAGGAGAACCGTGGATTAAACCCAAAATTACAGAAAAAGGGAGAGACCCCTGACGAGTTACTGACCCGGTTATTAAGGGAAAATTCGGCGAGGGGAATGAAAGAAACCCAATCAAATTGACAGTCAGAGACAAAACATCTTAAGTATTGTTCTAGAGACTGATTAGTCCTCTCCGTTTGGCCATTGGTTTCAGGATGGAAGGCAGAGGAGAAGGACAGATCAATCCCCAACTTATTACAGAAGGCTCTCCAAAACAATGAAACAAATTGTACCCCTCTGTCAGAAACAATATTGACGGGGACCCCATGGAGACGCAGGATGTGTTTGATAAACAAGGTAGCCAACGTCTTGGCGTTGGGTAGTTTCTTGAGGGGCACAAAGTGGCACATTTTACTGAAGCGGTCTACCACCACCCACACCACCGACTTGCCTTGGGATGGAGGCAAATCGGTGATAAAATCCATGGAGATATGTGTCCAAGGTCTCTGGGGAATGGGCAACGAACGCAGTAAGCCCGCTGGTCGGGACCTGGGAGTCTTGGACCTGGCACAAACCTCACAGGCGGCGACGTAGGCCTTAACGTCTTTAGGCAAACCAGGCCACCAATAATTTCTGGTAATGAGGTGTTTGGTACCCAGGATGCCTGGATGGCCAGATAGTGCGGAGTCGTGATTTTCCCTAAGTACCCTTAGCCGGAATTGCAGGGGAACAAACAGCTTGTTCTCAGGAAGGTTCCCAGGAGCTGAACCTTGATCAGCAGCAATTTCAGAGACTAAATCGGACTCGATAGAGGAAATGACTATACCTGGAGGCAAAATACAAACAGGATCTTCCTCCGAAGGAGGGCTGGCCATGAAGCTACGCGACAGTGCATCCGCCTTAATATTTTTAGACCCGGCCCTATAGGTAACCAAAAAATTGAATCTGGTAAAAAACAACGCCCATCGAGCTTGTCTCGGGTTTAGCCTCCGGGCAGATTCTAGGAAAACCAGATTCTTGTGGTCGGTAAGGACCGTTACCTGGTGCCTAGCCCCCTCCAGGAAGTGGCGCCACTCTTCAAATGCCCATTTAATGGCTAAAAGTTCGCGGTTGCCAATATCATAGTTACACTCCGTGGGCGAAAACTTCCTAGAAAAGTAAGCACAGGGGCGGAGATGGGTGAGGGAGCTGGTACCCTGGGACAAGACGGCCCCCACTCCCACCTCGGACGCGTCAACCTCCACAATAAATGGCTCCCTTTGGTTGGGCTGAACCAGCACGGGGGCCGAGATAAAGCACTTCTTGAGGGTCTCAAAAGCCTGGACGGCCTCAGGGGGCCAATGGAGGACATCAGCACCCTTGCGAGTGAGGTCCGTAAGAGGCTTAGCGACGACCGAGAAGTTAGCAATAAATCTCCTGTAATAGTTAGCGAACCCCAAAAAACACTGTAGCGCTTTCAGGGAGGCAGGTTGGACCCATTCAGCCACAGCCTGAACCTTGGCAGGGTCCATGCGGAATTCATGAGGAGTGAGGATTTGACCTAAAAATGGTATCTCCTGTACCCCAAATACACATTTTTCGATTTTGGCAAACAGTTTGTTTTCTCGAAGGACCTGGAGCACTTTCCTGACATGCTCTATGTGGGAGGACCAGTCCCTGGAAAACACCAATATGTCATCAAGGTACACTACAAGAAATATCCCCAGGTAATTTCTCAAAATCTCATTTATGAAGTTCTGGAAGACCGCAGGGGCATTGCACAACCCAAAGGGCATGACGAGGTATTCGAAATGGCCTTCGGGCGTGTTAAACGCAGTCTTCCACTCATCCCCCTCTTTGATGCGAATAAGGTTATACGCCCCCCGTAGATCCAATTTAGAGAACCATTGGGCCCCCTGAACCTGATTAAAGAGATCAGGAATCAAAGGAAGGGGATACTGGTTCCTTACCGTGACCTTATTCAGGCCACGGTAGTCAATGCATGGCCTAAGACCCCCATCCTTCTTCCCTACGAAGAAGAAGCCAGCACCTACCGGAGAAGAAGAGGGACGAATGTAACCCTTGGCCAGGGATTCCTGGATATACTCCCTCATGGCTTCACGTTCGGGACAGGAAAGGTTAAATATTCTACCCTTAGGAAGCTTAGCTCCTGGTACCAATTCGATAGCGCAATCGTATTCTCTATGAGGCGGTAATACTTCGGAGGCCTCTTTAGAGAAAACATCAGCGAAGTCCTGAACAAACTCGGGTAGCGTATTCACCTCCTTAGGGGGAGAAATAGAATTAACAGAAAAACATGACGTACAACATTCATTACCCCATTTGGTTAGCTCCCCAGTATTCCAGTCAAACGTGGGATTATGCAACTGCAACCAGGGAAGACCTAGAACCAAATCGTACGATAATCCCTGCATCAATAGTACAGAGCACTGCTCCAAATGCATGGAGCCAACAAGGAGTTCAAAAACAGGGGTATGCTGTGTAAAATAACCATTAGCAAGAGGAGTGGAGTCGATACCCACTACCGGAACAGGTTTAGGCAAATCAATCAGAGGCATAGCAAGAGACATAGCAAATTCCACAGACATGATATTAGTAGAGGACCCTGAATCCACGAAGGCACTGCCGGTAGCAGACCTACCACCAAACGAGACCTGAAAGGGAAGCAATATCTTAGTACGTTTCATATTTACGGGAAATACCTGTGCGCCCAAGTGACCTCCCCGATGATCACTTAGACGCGGGAGCTCTCTGGCAGCATTCTTACGCTTGGGACAGTTGTTTACTTGATGCTTGACATCCCCACAGTAGAAGCAGAGACCATTCTTCCTGCGGAATTCTCTACGTTGTTGAGGGGACACGGAGGCCCCGAGTTGCATAGGTATTTCTGAGTCTTTAGGGGACAAACGAAGCAACGGGACTTCGGGAGGCATCATGGGGGAGTCGGAGGAAAAAACACATAAACGTTCACGTTGTCGTTCCCTGAGACGTCGGTCAAGTCGTACCACTAAAGCCATAACCTGGTCTAGGGAGTCAGAAGAGGGATAGCTAACTAGCAGGTCTTTCAGGGCGTTCGACAGACCCAACCTAAACTGGCACCTTAAGGCAGGGTCATTCCACCGAGAAGCTACGCACCACTTCCGAAAGTCAGAGCAATACTCCTCAACAGGTCTCTTACCCTGACGTAAGGTCACCAGCTGACTCTCGGCAAAGGCAGTTCTGTCAGTCTCGTCATAAATAAGTCCGAGGGCAGAAAAGAAACAATCAACGGAGGAAAGTTCAGGGGCGCCAGGAGCCAAGGAGAAGGCCCACTCTTGGGGCCCTTCCTGGAGCCGGGACATAATTATACCCACCCGCTGGCTCTCAGAACCTGAGGAGTGAGGCTTTAAGCGAAAGTAAAGCTTACAACTCTCCCGAAAGGAGAGAAAAGCCCTCCGGTCACCTGAGAACCGGTCGGGCAACTTGAGGTGGGGTTCAAGGGGTGCGGTGAGGGGAACTACCAAGGTAGCATCAGGCTGGTTGACCCTCTGAGCCAGGGCCTGGACCTGTAGGGAGAGACCCTGCATTTGCTGAGCCAGGGTTTCACGGGGTTCCATAATGGTGTCAGGGACCAGGGTAGACTAGGTATAGGGCTTGTGAATTTGTAATGGTGGGGGGGGGGGTAGGGAAACGGACGAGTGAGCCCTAATCTACCCGCCACTCTGTCCCTGCCTACTTGCAACGACCCGCCCTAGACGACGGGGTACAACTGGGCGGCGGTCCCTGCGCTCAGTAAGTGCATGACAAACACGACAAACAAACAAGGGAACACAAGCAAGGGAAATGGGCAGTTGCTCGCGGAAACACCGTGAGCAACAGAGTAGTGAACGAGCCGAGTCAAGCCAGGAGAGTGCGAGGTACAAAGCGAAAAGCAGAAGAGTAGTCGGTAAGCCAGGGTCTGTATGGAGCAGGATCAAAAAGTAGCAGGAGCTGTAGCTGGGCCAGGAAACCTCAAGGAAAGAATTCACAAGCACAGATGGACAGGAAGAGCAGGCTTAAATAGACCGAGGGCGGGAGCTAGCTGAGTCTGGCCAGGTTGCGATAGGCTCTCCCACTCCTAAGCCTGCCAGCCTGAGTGGAGGAAGCTGGTGTCTGTCTCAGGGATGTACACTCAGGTGTTGACTGATTAATTCTGGGAGTTAACCCTGAAGCAGTGCCTGGCAGATCCTTTACATCCACGCCCATAGGTAATCAGTCTGCACCTGCTTCTATGTCTGTGAGACTGACTCCATCTTCCACCACTCAGGATGGCAGGCTGAGGAGTGGGAGAGCCTATCACAGCCTGGCCAGACGGAGCTAGCTCCCGCCCTCTGTCTATTTATACCTGCCTTTCCTGTTCCTCCTTGCTTGTGATTCTTCTCGTTTTGTTTCCTGGCCCTGCTGCAGCTTCTTGTACCATTTGACCCTGCTTCATATTGACCCCGGCTTACTGACTACTCTCCTGCTCTGCGTTTGGTACCTCGTACACTCCTGGTTTGACTCGGCTTGTTCACTACTCTCCTGCTCTGCGTTTGGTACCTCGTACACTCCTGGTTTGACTCGGCTCGTTCACCTCTCTTGTTGCTCTCCGTCCCTGTGCCTACTTCTCCAGGAAGTTTTCGCCCACGGAGACTAACTATGATATTGGCAACCGCGAACTCTTAGCCATTAAATGGGCATTTGAAGAGTGGCGCCACTTCCTGGAGGGGGCTGGGCACCAGGTAACAGTCCTTACCGACCACAAGAATCTGGTTTTACTAGAATCTGCCCAGAGGCTAAACCCGAGACAAGCTCGATGGGCGTTATTTTTTACCAGATTAAATTTTTTGGTTACCTATAGGGCTGGGTCTAAAAATATTAAGGCTGATGCACTGTCGCGTAGCTTCATGGCCAGCCCTCCTTCGGAGGAAGATTCTGCTTGTATTTTGCCTACAGGTATAATCATTTCCTCTATTGATTCTGATTTAGTCTCCGAAATTGCGGCTGATCAAGGTTCAGCCCCCGGGAACCTTCCTGAGAACTATCTGTTTGTTCCCCTGCAATTCCGGCTAAGGGTACTTAGGGAAAATCATGACTCCGCACTATCTGGTCATCCAGGCATCCTGGGTACCAAACACCTCATTGCCAGAAACTATTGGTGGCCTGGGTTGCCTAAAGACGTTAAGGCGTACGTCGCCGCTTGTGAGGTTTGTGCTAGGTCCAAGACTCCCTGGTCCCGACTAGCGGGCTTACTACGTTCTTTGCCCATTCCCCAGAGACCTTGGACCCATATCTCCATGGATTTTATCACCGATTTGCCTCCATCTCAAGGCAAGTCGGTGGTGTGGGTTGTAGTAGACCGCTTCAGTAAGATGTGCCACTTTGTACCCCTCAAAAAACTACCCAATGCTAATACGTTAGCTACCTTGTTTGTCAAACACATCCTGCGTCTCCATGGGGTCTCTGTCAATATTGTTTCTGACAGAGGGGTACAATTTGTTTCTTTGTTTTGGAGAGCCTTCTGTAAAAAGTTGGAGATTGATCTGTCCTTCTCCTCTGCCTTCCATCCTGAAACTAATGGCCAAACCGAGAGGACTAATCAATCTCTAGAACAATATTTAAGGTGTTTTATCTCTGACTGTCAATATGATTGGGTCTCATTCATTCCCCTCGCCGAATTTTCCCTTAATAACCGGGTCAGTAACTCGTCCGGCGTCTCCCCCTTTTTCTGTAATTTTGGGTTTAATCCACGGTCCTCCGCCGTTTCAAATGGTAGTTCCAACAATCACGAGGTAGAGGTCGTTCATCGGGAACTGTGCACAGTTTGGGCCCAGGTTCAGAAGAACCTAGAGGCGTCCCAGAGCATACAAAAAACTCAGGCAGATAGAAGACGTTCTGCTAACCCCTTGTTTATGGTCGGGGATCTGGTGTGGCTATCGTCAAAGAACTTGCGCCTTAAAGTCCCGTCCAAGAAGTTTGCTCCCCAGTTTATAGGGCCGTACAAGGTCATTGAAGTCCTCAATCCTGTCTCCTTCCGACTGGAGTTACCCACATCTTTTCGAGTACACGACGTGTTTCATGCCTCCCTCCTTAAACGCTGCTCCCCGTCCTTGGCTCCCTCAAGGAAACCTCCTGTCCCCGTTCTCACCCCTGAGGGGGTAGAATTCGAGATGGCCAAGATTGTGGACAGCAAGATGGTCCAAGGCTCCCTCCAGTACCTAGTCCTTTGGAGAGGATACGGGCCTGAGGGGAGGACTTGGGTACCCGCCCGGGATGTTCACGCTGGGATATTGGTCAGGAGGTTCCACCTTTGTTTCCCCAATAAACCAGGTCCATCTAGAAAGGGTCCAGTGGCCCCTCATAAAAGGGGGGGGGTACTGTTAAGGATCTGCCAGGAACAGCTTCTGCATCCACGCCCATAGGTAATCAGTCTGCACCTGCTTCAATGTCTGTGAGACTGACTCCATCTTCCACCACTCAGGATGGCAGGCTGAGGAGTGGGAGAGCCTATCACAGCCTGGCCAGACGGAGCTAGCTCCTGGCCTCTGTCTATTTATACCTGCCTTTCCTGTTCCTCCTTGCTTGTGATTCTTCTCGTTTTGTTTCCTGGCCCTGCTGCAGCTTCTTGTACCATTTGACCCTGCTTCATATTGACCCCGGCTTACTGACTACTCTCCTGCTCTGCGTTTGGTACCTCGTACACTCCTGGTTTGACTCGGCTTGTTCACTACTCTCCTGCTCTGCGTTTGGTACCTCGTACACTCCTGGTTTGACTCGGCTCGTTCACCTCTCTTGTTGCTCACGGTGTTGCCGTGGGCAACTGCCCCATTTCCCTTGCTTCTGTGTACCCTTGTCTGTTTGTCTGTCGTGCACTTATTGAGCGTAGGGACCGTCGCCCAGTTGTACCCCGTCGCCTAGGGCGGATCGTTGCAAGTAGGCAGGGACTGAGTGGCGCGTAGATTAGGGCTCACTTGTCTGTTTCCTTACCCCCATTATTACAGAAACCTTGAGTTGATAGGAAATCCCTAACAAGTCCTTCTAGAAGATAGAAAATAGCCTATTGTGCATAGGAGGTTCTTCCAGCAGCCCATATATTCTAGCCAGTTCAATAATGAAATTACTAGAATGTGTGGGCCTCCCAGGGTTTTCATGATAGCATCACCTTTGGTAACATCTTTGTCACATAGCAATGGTTTTGCTGAAATGAACATAGAATCGCATCAGAAACAACACGGTTCTGCACAAATTGCATTCAATTTGGGGAGGTTTTGCAATGATTTTGTGCAAGTCATGACAGAACGGCAAAATATAAAAATACGCAGCTTACATGGGGGTTTTCATGCAGCTTGAACGCCTAGTTTGCCTATCTGAGATAGATACCGAAAAAGGCCATACTTACAAATGGACACAGCCAGGTCAGAAACGCTGATGAAGGCGAGTGAGCAGGTGCTTTAAATAATAACAGCCACTCCCACTAGTCTTGAGGGGAGTGGTATGTGGTGCATGGGATGTGTAGTAAGAAATAATAAATGAATAGTGTATGTGCAAGTGTAATAATGTAAGTGAAATATAGGGGGCAGTAATGAGTAAAGTGCCTAAAAAATAAATGAATAATGGGATGCAAGTGTGTGAAACATGGAGGGATAGTGTGTAAGTCATGAGGCGCAACGTGTGTAGCCAGGTAGAAGCCTATTTGTGACGCCTTGATAATTCATAGAGCGGGCTACCCTGCTTGCTAGGCCAAACAACAACACACCATGCTCTCCCAGCATCAAAGACCCGGCTGTGTCCAAAAGAAGCGAATATAAGTAATAATGAAAAATACCTGGGGTATTAGTGATCATTTTGGCCAAAAGGACGCAAGCTCGCAATCCACGACAAGGATCCCCAGACTTGCGAGTCCCTAACTCCCTAGCTGGAGCAAAAAGCTCCTGATATACAGACAAAACAGATAAAAACAAGGACATTTATACAAAAACACCGAAAAAGGCCATACTTACAAATGGACACAGCCAGGTCAGAAACGCTGATGAAGGCGAGTGAGCAGGTGCTTTAAATAATAATAGCCACTCCCACTAGTCTTGAGGGGAGTGGTATGTGGTGCATGGGATGTGTAGTAAGAGATAATAAATGAATAGTGTATGTGCAAGTGTAATAATGTAAGTGAAATATAGGGGGCAGTAATGAGTAAAGTGCCTAAAAAATAAATGAATAATGGGATGCAAGTGTGTGAAACATGGAGGGATAGTGTGTAAGTCATGAGGCGCAACGTGTGTAGCCAGGTAGAAGCCTATTTGTGACGCCTTGATAATTCATAGAGCGGGCTACCCTGCTTGCTTCATAGAGCGGGCTACCCTGCTCCTGTACATCAGGAGCTTTTTGCTCCAGCTAGGGAGTTAGGGACTCGCAAGTCTGGGGATCCTTGTCGTGGATTGTGAGCTTGCGTCCTTTTGGCCAAAATGATCACTAATACCCCAGGTATTTTTCATTATTACTTATATTCGCTTCTTTTGGACACAGCCGGGTCTTTGATGCTGGGAGAGCATGGTGTGTTGTTGTTTGGCCTAGCAAGCAGGGTAGCCCGCTCTATGAATTATCAAGGCGTCACAAATAGGCTTCTACCTGGCTACACACGTTGCGCCTCATGACTTACACACTATCCCTCCATGTTTCACACACTTGCATCCCATTATTCATTTATTTTTTAGGCACTTTACTCATTACTGCCCCCTATATTTCACTTACATTATTACACTTGCACATACACTATTCATTTATTATTTCTTACTACACATCCCATGCACCACATACCACTCACCTCAAGACTAGTGGGAGTGGCTATTATTATTTAAAGCACCTGCTCACTCGCCTTCATCAGCGTTTCTGACCTGGCTGTGTCCATTTGTAAGTATGGCCTTTTTCGGTGTTTTTATCTGAGATAGATATATATTTGACTTTGATGCATAATTACAGTTTTACGTGCTATACATTTCTAACACTTTAAGAGAAAATAGAATATTATCAAAACTGCTCTGTATTATATCATGCACAGTATACAAAACTTATGAAATGTGCATTATTTAATATCAATTTGATCCTATATGCTTTCACTATATGCATGATTTCCCCACAGATACTTTTTAAACTAACTCTGTCGAAGGTTTTTAAGATTTTTAATGTGTTAAAATATGTTTTAACAGATCAGTGCAGAATAGATAGAACAGAGAGACTGGCATCTGACATCAGCTCTATTCTCTCTTCACTGCCCACCAGCTCTCCACTAACTTCTGGGTCTGGAATTTCGTTGCCACTTCCACCTCGTTACAATGGAGATGCAACAACCTATAGACACTTTCTCAACCAGTGCAAGATCCACTTCCAGTTGAATGCACACTTTTTCTCCTCTGATCTTACCAAGGTTGCCTTTATTGTCTCCCTCCTATCTGGCAAAGCTCTGGCATGGGTGAACCCTATCTGGGAACGTGAGGGGCCGGAACCTTCCAACCTACAGCTATTTCTAAGAACGTTTTCACACACAGTGTTTGAAGAACCGGGCCAAAGGTTTTCCGCAGCTGCTTTACTTCTAACTCTGCCAAGGGGAGTTGACGGTAGGAGAGTACGCTATCCACTTCCGTACTTTGGCAACAGAGCTTGCCTGGAATAACGAGACCTTGGTGGCAACTTTCTGGCAAGGATTAACTCCTCAAATAAAATATGAGCTGACGGCCTGAGATCTTCCATCTTCCTTGGATGCCCTCATTCTTCTTGCTACACGGATCAACATGAAGTTCCAAGAAAGCACCCAGGAAGTTTGTAGGGAAAAAAAGGTCCTACAGACTGGCATCTAGGGTCCAGAGACCTCTGCTACATCCTTTGGTCGTTGTCCCCAAAGAGCTAATGCAGGTGGACAGACACAGTCTATCTGACCATGAGCAGCACAGACGTTCAGCGGAATTATGCCTGTACTGTGGCCACAAGGGTGATTTTGTGCGTCAATGCCCCCAGAAGCCGGGAAGCTCCAGCACCTAGGTTTGGCAGGATAGACTACCTTTGGTGGATCGACGCCAACTGGAAAATTCTCTCGCAAACTATCAATACCAGTGACAATCTCCACTGGTGAAGAATCACACTCAATTCCTGCTTATCTAGATTCTGGGGCGGCTGTGAATTTCATCCAACAGGACTTAGTAGACTGTCTCCACTTGCCCATAATTCCTTTGGAGAAACCTCTGACGGTCGCTTCTGTGAATGGTTAACCTCTGCCTGATCCAATTCTTTCCATCACTAAACCTCTGAAGTTGCAAGTGGGAGTTCTTCATTCGGAACAAATAGCTTTTTATGTCCTGCCAAAAGCTATTAACCCTATCCTGCTGGGACTGAAATGGCTTCGCCAACACGCTCCTGTCCTCGACTGGAATTCCGGAGAGGTCCTCCAGTGGGGATCCCTATGTCTTCACCGCTGCCTGCCTCAGGTTCGTCCTGTCCCTTTTGCCTCAGTCACTCTCTAGACTACCTTCACAGTCTGCCAGTTTTTCGGATGTCTTCAGCAAGAAGGAGGCTGAAGTCCTTCCTCCCCATTGTCCCTACGATTGTCCAATTGAATTACTCCCTGAAGCTTTACCTACTCGTGGACGGGTTTAGCCTCTCTCTTTGCCAGAAACCTGCTCCATGACGGCATATGTCAAGGAGAACCTCGAGAGGGGGTTTATCAGGAAGTCTACTCCAGCCGGAGCCGGATTCTACTTCGTAGAAAAGAAAGATGTATCTCTCGGGCAATGTATCCACTACCCTTGTTTAAACCAAATCACTGTCAAGAATGAATACCCCTTGCAGCTAATCTCTGAGCTCTTCGACAGAATTTGTGGTGCCAAGATTTTTACAAAGCTGGATCTACGGGGGCTTATAACTTGATCCATGTCTGCAAAGGTGACGAATGGAAAACCGAATTCAACACACCAGAAACGGTCACTACAAATATCTCGTGATGCACTTTGGACTGTGTAACGCTCCAACTGTGTTCCAGGAATTTGTGAACGACATCATCCAGGATCTACTATATGTCTGCGTGGTGGTATATCAGGATAGCATCTTGATTTACTCATCAGATCTGATGACGTATCGGAAGCATGTTCGCCAAGTCCTGTCGCGGTTAAGTGTAAATAAACCTCTGCGCCAAAACTCGAAAAATGCATATTCTAAAAAAAAACCTTGCTCTTTCTGGTCTATATCATTTCTGATTGTGAACTCCATATGGATCCGAAAAAAGTGAAGTCTGTCTTAGAGTGGCCACATCCTTAAGGTCTCTGTGCCATACAGAGATTTCTTGGTTTCGCAAATCATCCCAAACTTCTCGTCTCTTACTGCTCCAATCTCAGTTCTCACCAAGAAGGGAGTGTACGCTAAGGTCTGGACCCTTGAGGCAGAGTCTATTTGTTCAACATCTTTCATCTGCATGGACTACCCCTCCATATCATGTCTGATCGGGGTGTACAATTTACAGCTAAACTCTGGAAAGCCCTGTTTAAACTTTTGTATGTGAAATTGGACTTTTCTTTTGCTTATCACCCACACTTATCTAATGGCCAAGTTGAAAGGATTAATCAAGTACTAGAGCATTATTTTTGTCATTTTTTACCTGTTCAACTCGACAGTTGGGTGCATCTTCTTCCATGGGCCGAATTCTCTTACAATAATCACATGAGTGAGTCTACTGCTTCTTCTCCTTTCTTTATTGTTTACAGCCAACATCCACGTGTTCGTCTTCCTGTACTGGCTACATCTCAACTGCCTGAAGCCAATTCTTCTTTCGGAAGCTTTCTTCACTTCTGGCAATAAAACAAGTCCGCGATCCTGCAGGCAGTGGATCGCATAAAGAAATATGCCAATAGGAAGAGAATAATTTCTCCTCAATTTCTTCCCGGACTCAAAGTCTGGTTATCTTCAAAAAATATTCATTTGACAAGCCCCTCCTACAAATTCGCTCCCAGATTTCTTGGCCCAATTGAGATTCTACAACAAATCAACCCTGTGTCTCACAAGCTACGGCTACCCCTTTCTCTCAAGATTCCCAACTCGTTCCATGTGTC
Organism: Rhinoderma darwinii; assembly: GCF_050947455.1. Taxonomy (NCBI): domain Eukaryota; kingdom Metazoa; phylum Chordata; class Amphibia; order Anura; family Rhinodermatidae; genus Rhinoderma; species Rhinoderma darwinii. Next base: position 115,572,443 of record NC_134691.1, read on the forward strand.
CCTCCTGAAGCCTGTGGTCCTGAACCAATACAGTAAATTTGCTGGCTCTGCAATTATTCCCAGTGGTGCTTCAGATGTCTTCAAGGTAAAGGAGATCCTGGACTACAAGAAGATAGGAGGGAAGACCTTCTACCTGGTAGATTGGAAGGGTTTTGGTCCTGAGTACAGGTCTTGGGAGCCAGAAGAAAATGTGGATGCTCCAGCTCTCATTAAAAAATTCCTCCTACGCTCCGAACCTAAGTAGAGGTACGTAAGGGGGGTACTATAGCACCGCGACGGCAAGACTGTGTCCCTTCACGCTGTGCTCTCTGCTTTCTCTCCCCGACTGTCCTATAGGGAGTGCACGCACGCTCATGCCAAGCCTTAAAGGGCCAGCGCGCACACTAATAAAATTATCCCAAACCTATATCTGAACACCCTGGCCTTCAAAAGGAACCTGTCCCAATGTTGTGTCTTCCCAGTTTTTTTCATGCAAATGGTTCACTAGCTGTAACCGGTACTCTATATCCCGTTTCCCGTATCCAGTATTTGAGGTCCCAATATCAAGTTTATTGCCGAGACGAATTCTGTGTTCAAATCCATTATCCGAGACAACTTTTGTGTTCAAGTCCATTGTCCGAGACGACTTCTGTGTTCAAGTCCATTGTCCGAGATGACTTCTGTGTTCAAGTCCATTGTCCGAGATGACTTCTATGTTCAAGTCCATTGTCTGAGACGACTTCTGTGTTAAAGCCCATTGTTCGAGACCACTTCTGTGCTCAAGTCCATTGTCCGAGACGACTTCTGTGTTCAAGTCCATTGTCCGAGATGACTTCTGTGTTCAAGTCCATTGTCCGAGATGACTTCTGTGTTCAAGTCCATTGTCCAAGACGACTTCTGTGTTAAAGCCCATTATCCGAGACCACTTCTGTGCTCAAGTCCATTGTCCGAGACGATATCTGTGCTTTGTGCTTGTACTTTCTCTCTAGTGACTACTGTCATTGACATTTTGTTTTACCAGCTGCTACTCCACTACAGCGGAGCGACCCGGTGGGTCCACATAACCCATAGCCATAAAAGCTGTGTTTGGAGGAAAAAGAACACTACACAAACACCATGTCCTCATTCCAACTGTGAAGCATGGTGTAAGGAGTATTGTGTTTTTTGCTGCTTTGCTGCCTTAGGCCCTGTACGCCCTGCAATCATAGAGGGAACAATTAATTAAAAAAAGTATCAGAACATTTTACAAAAGAATGTAAGGACAGCATGACCTCAAACTGTGGAGACGTTGGGTGCCGCAACAAGACAATGACCCAAAGCACACAAGTAAATAAACTAAAGAATGGCTGAAAAAGAAGATTTGTGTTTTGGAATGGCCAAGTCAGAGTTCTGACCTGAACCCTATTGAGATGCTGTGGTATGACCTGAAGTATTGGACTGAAACACATTTACAAGGAGGAATGGTCCAACGTTGCCTCTCTACATTGTGCAAATCTTATCTACAGCTACTAGAAATGCTTGGTGGAGGTGATTGCTGCTAAAGGGGGTTCAGCAGGTCATTCAATTCAATGGTTCACTTACTTTTTCTCCCTGCACTGTGCATGTTTGCTACTAATGTACTTGATAAGAGACATGAACAGTACAACGGATTGTGTGTTAGTAGTTAAGTTAGATTGAGTTTGACTATAATTGTGACTTAGATGATAATAACACCCAATGTTTTTAGTAATCAATGCAGAAATTCCAAAGGGTTCACTTACTTTTTCATGCAATTGTACCTATTTATTTCTAGTTGTTTATATAGTGTCAACATATTCCGCAGTGCTGTATAGAGATTGCCACCATTCACATCAGTTCCTATGCCTAATTACGCTCCTAAACTAATTTTCTTAGACACACACACTAGCGCCAATGAACCTACTGTATCTGTACGTTTTTGTAGTGTAGGAGGTAACCGGAGTACCCAGGGGAAACCCACACAAACACAGGGAGAACATACAAACTACTGTACATGTAGGCGTTACCCTTGGGTGGAATCAAGCACAGGACCCCTGTGCTTCATAGCAACGGTGCAACCCACTGAGCCACCGTGCTGCATCCTAACATATTTACCTACATCATTCATTTTCTTCAAATAGGTGTCTTACAAAATGATTAGTAGTAGACTACTGAACTACTTAATAAAAAGCCAGTCAATTTGCCAAAGCGATTTTCCAGACAAATTTGTTTTTGTTTTTTTGTTTTATATATATCTTTTTCCTGTTTCTTTCTAGTAAGGGAAGCCATAAGTAATTTTTTTTTCTTTTCCTGTTGAGGAATGTAAAAGTGGAACAACATTAAGTTTATGGTGTTTAAACAGACGGAAAGAAACAAATACACACCAACTGCAACACAATATAAACCATATTCTATTATTTTTATACAAACCTCATCCTATTCTATCCCCGCTATGAAACTAGACAGCTGCTTTGTGTTCAATTATTTTTTTTTAAGTACAATGACATTAAACCTCACAACCATACCCTACTATTTCTTCTTCAAAGCAGACATTTTTCCTCTGTGACGTACGTTCACCCTTTGAACTTCTGCTCACCACAATGCTGCAATTGTCCGGGCAGTTTATGTTATCTTTAATGGAATAAAACTGTTCAACAGAAGAAGCAGTAGACAGACCTTGGTTATTCTGGTGAACCGTGAAAATGTGAGTTTAATGAGAAAACTGTTCTCAAACAAAGAGTTATCTGTGCCTCTTTTATCATGATTTGGAAGAACCGTATATCATCAGGAGTTACTGTGCACCATCATGTTCCAGGAGATATCAGGTGCACAAGAATTTCCTACTACCATATCTGATATATTCCATCATCTCTTCACTGTGGGGAGACACACTATCATGACTTTTATCTAGGAAACAAAATATGACTTCCTGATAGAAGACAAATGGTTAAAGGGTTTTTTTGTTTGTTAAATCAAACTATACAAAGTTCTAGTGTTCAGAAGAGTACTGCATGAATGACAAGGTTTCTCTACTAGTATGGTTCCATATAATAAGTATGTCATCAGGTCGTGTTCTTTGATGGATTGCACGCAGACTAATATATGGCATATCTTTTTTTAGGTTCTTCCTGTTATCCTGTCGAGGGAAGCTTACGGCCGGATTTACACATAGCGTTTACTCACGGTTTTGGTTGCATTTTTTTAAGTCTTTTTGTGTTTTTTTCTTAAAACGCATTGCATTTTTTAACATGCATTTTAAAACGCTGAAAAAAGTGTGTGACGGAGGCATAAAGGGATTCTCCACTTTGGAAAATCACTGCTGCCAGGACCCCAGAAGAACCCAACAGAACCTGTTCAATATCCCTGCAGCTCATCCACAGGGGAAATGAAGCCTGACATAAGTCTCATCAAAAACAATGTGCTGTGTAAAGCACGGATGTGCTGGGTCCTCCAGTGTGAGAGATACTCTGTGTAGCCGCCATCCGCTCCGGCTAATAGAAGACCGTCCAGAATGTGGGGACCTTCGTCTATTAATTCAGAATGCCCTAATATGGTACTTGAAATGGAATTTCTAAACCAGGCAACACTTTAATGCAAAAATTGAAGCTTTGGCCTGTTGTTTTGTTCTCACCTCTTCTCAGATGGTCCTGTAGGTTAATGTAATGATATTGAAAAAAAGTATTTAGACGACATAAACTACATTCACATTGTTTAACCTATACCTAGGTAATGGGTTTGGAAAATTTGAACTGAAATGTTACTTGCTATAACTAAAAAGATTTTACAATTGGATATTGTTATGACAAACATACACTATATGGACAAAAGTATTAATCGTCCTAATGATTGAATTCAGCTGTTTCATTCAGTCCCATTGCCACAGGTATATAAAATCAAACACCTAGCCATGCAGTCTGCCTTTACAAACATTTGTGAAATAATGGGTCGTTCTAAAGAGCTCACTGAATTCAACCGAGGTACTGCTATGGGATGCAACCATTGCAAGAAGTCAGTCTGTGAAATTTCTTCCCTTCTACTGTAGATATCCCACAATCAACTGTGAGTGGTATTTTTGCAAAGCGGCAACTTAACCACGAAGTGGCAAACCGCTTACAGAACAGGGTGGCCGAATGCTGAGGCGCATAGGGCATAAAAGTTGCCAACGATCTGCTGACTCAAGAACAGCAGAGTTTCACACCTCCTCGGGCATTAAGATTCACACAAAAACTGTGCACCGCAAGCTTCATTGCATGGGTTTCCATGGCCGAGCAGCTGCATACTAGTCTTACATCACTAAGCACAATGCAGGATGGAGTGGTGTAAAGCACGCTGACACTGGAGTCTGGAGCAGTTGAAACGTGTTCTTTTGGAGTGACGAATCACCCTTCTCTATCTGGCAGTCTGATGGATGAGTTTGGAGTTGGCAAATGCCAGGAGAACATTACCTGCCTAACTGCATTGTGCCAAATGTAAAGTTTGGTGGAGGAGGGATAATGCTATGGGGTTGTTTTTCAGGGGTTGTCCTAGGTCCATAAGTTCCAGTGAAGGGAAATCTTAATGCTTCAGCGTACCAAGACATTTTGCACACTTATATGCTTCCAACTTTGTGGAAACAGTTTGGGGAAGGTCCTTTTCTGTTCCAGTATGACTGTACCCCAATGCATGAAGAAAGGTCTATAAAGACATGGTTAGTGAGTTTGGCGTGGAAGATCTTGACTGGCCCGCACAGAGCCCTGACCTCAACCCCATCGAACACCTTTGGGATGAACAAATATGGAGATTGCAAGACAGGCTCGCTCGTCCAACATCTGTGTCTGACCTCTCAAATGTTCTTCTGGATGAATGAACAAAAATTCCCACAGACACAATCCAAAATATTATAGAAAGCCTTCCCAGAAGAGTGGAAGCTGATTTAGCTACAAAGGGGGGACCAACGCCATAATAATGTCTATTGATTTAGGATGGGATTCCATAAAAACTCCTGTAGGTGTAATGTGTAGTTTTCTCAATACTTTGGTCGATATAGTGTATTTATATGAATATTTACAGATGAATGCTACAAGATGAAATGCTTATTTGTTTGCTCTTGGGGAAATCTTTGAGTCGGTGGCCACATTTACATAATATCCAGAGTTCAGAATTCCCAAGTTATCCCCAGATATATTCTGTGTGTTCTTCCCAGGAACAGCCTTTCAAATTGATCCTTGGACCATATGAGAAGTTCGTAATATATGCAGCAAGAAATGTCTATTGCATATTTTAGCTGCTCTTTTCTTTGCCGAGGAAGTAATCCCGGTGAAAACAAAAAAGGTCCTTTGCGGGTCCTGCACATCACAAATCCTTCCAAGTAAATGAAAAGCCATGCTGGAGTTGCCATGGAGCCTTTTTCAGACTTTGGGCAATCTTAGTTGTTCCTGAGAGAAGATTATTCTCCATTTGAAGTGAGTATAAATGTGACAATGAGCCTGTGCGGCAAAGGATTAGTAAGTAAGGAGTGACCTATTCATAGTGTTGTTGTGCCTCTCTAATCTGGGAGGAAGAATTGAATAGATGCTGATCCGTGTGTTACATACCACCGTAACACCAAGAATCTGCTGTTTTCTATTCATACCTATGTCTGATAGAAGTGGTGTCCATGTTCTTGAGTAATATTATTCCCTTTATTACTTTGAATTGTTTTTTATTTTCAGAGCTGGTAAGACTTTCATTTACATAGCTGGTATTGTCGTAATCACATTTTATAAAGAAGGTTCTTGAGGAAATGTATGCCACACAAGAATTTCTGCACACAGCTAAGCTGGTGATACTTCAATAGAATTCACAAAGCAGCCACTGTGACAGTCACTGACTAATATCGTTCCTGGGTGGTGATTTTAGTTGACTTCCAGCTGGGCAAAACTATTTATGTAGATCTGCCTAATAATCTCGTGTTCCCTTCTACTCTTTTGTCACACAAATATGGCTGATAAGGTAGAAATAGCAAGTACTAGGCAGCTGTATAGAATATGTGCACTTATATTTATTGTGTATGTACTAACATTTCTACTTACTGTAACTATCATTTTCATAATAGTGATGCAGCAGACCTAAATAAGTTATTCTTGTAAAGTTAAAGGGGTTTCCCATAATCATTATTTATCAACTATCCACAGGATAGGTGATAAATATCTGATCAGTGGAGGACCGATCACTGGGACCCCCACCAATCACGAGAACGAGCTTACATTTGCCGTTCCTGGGAGCCCGGGCTCCCTTAATTTCTCAACCACCGCTCCCTTAATTTCTATGGGCTGCCGAGCACTGTCTTTGACAACTACATACAAATGAATGGAATGGCCGAACATGTGCATTACCGCTCCATTCCTATGGGCTCCCAGAAACAGCAAGGTAAGCCCGTTTTCGTGATCGGTGGGGGTCGGATCCCCATCGTTCAGATATTTATCACTTCTGTGGATAGGTGGTAAATATTGATAATGGGAAAACCCCTTTAAGTAAAATAATACCCTTTGGTGAACCAGCTTGTATTTGGTAATGTGAATATCTTGAAAGTTTACCATTACAACATTTGACATACTTATTATATTGGTGGTATAGCTAAAGAGGTTACAGAAATAGTCATGTGTTCCAATGCTCAGGGGGATCATTGGCCCACCGTGGTACATAAGAACATTTGGCCACTTAAGGAGCCTAAACAGAGGTGAGATTACTGTTTTTCACGCTTGATGGTACTATCTCTTTCTACCAATAAATTATTCACTTTTACAGTACATATATATCCTATGCAGTGTGATATCATATAAATAGTGCTAGTCAAGTCCTAGGCAGTTAGATAGATTGTTCAGGAAAAGCCTTAATCTATGCCTCTGTATTATATCCCTGTTGAGCAGTGTTATTTCCATAGAATTAAAAGCTTTAACCCCTTCAGGACAAAGAATGCTTTTACCTATCCAAGTGAGGCGAAATTCATACGAGTGTGTGTTTTGAGAGCGCAAAAAATGCAGCGTTTTGCACGCGTTGCAGTTCCGTGTGTCATAAGTGTTTGGTGCGTGGCTGCGTGATTTTCAAGCATATGCCATCCTTATGACACGTGGTTTTGATGCTTAGAAACTGCAATGAATGTGGTGTTTTTTTTTTCCCCTTCATTTATTTAACAACTGTAGCGCGAATCACGCGGGGCACATGGAAGTGCGTCCGTGTGCCGTGCGTGGTTTTTACGCATCCATTGACTTCAATGGGTGCGTGATGAGCAAAAAACGCTCAAGTATAGGACATGTTGTGAGTTTTACGCAGCGGACACATGCTGCATAAAAATCACGGACTGTCTGAATGGCCCCATTGAGTTACTTAGGTCCGTGCGACACGCGTGATTTTCACTTTCGTATCATGGACGTGAAACACGTTTGTGTAAATAAGGCCTGATTCTGAGATTGTTTTCTCGTGACACATTGTACTTTATGTTAGTGAAAAAATGTAGTCGATAAATTCAATATTTAGTTGTGAAAACCACCAAAATTTGGAGGAAATTTGCATTTTTCTAATTTAAATGTATCTGCTTGTAAAACAGATAGTAATACCACACAACATAGTTACTAGTTAACATTTCCCATACGTCTACTTTAGATTGGCATTGTTTTTTGAACATCCTTTTATTTTTCTAGGACGTTTCAAGGCTTAAAAGTTTAGCAGCAATTTCTCATATTTTCAAGAAAATGTCAAAAGACAATTTTTTCAGGGACTAGTTCAGTTATGAAGTGGCTTTGAGGGCCTTATATATTAGAAAGTCCCCTTAAATCAACCCATTTTAAAAACTGCCCCCTCAAAGTATTCAAAATAGCATTCAGAAAAGGGTTTTCCCATCAGACACATTTATGACATATCCACAGGATATCCAAAGATTAGAAGGGAAAAAGCAGCACAGGTCCCGAGTTTAAGGGATGGTGACATGCTGTCAAATCAGACAAGCTCAATCCGATGTTATAAATTACAAAAAATGAAAAATATGGACAGCAGCTCACATCTCCAGAAGTAGCATCAAAAAGGTGAAGTTTATTGTCAATGCATCAGCATAGCAAAAGCAATGTTTTTACTCATTTTATATGAAGGGTCTTTCTCAAGCCTAACCAAGAGTCTAAAAACATCATCTTAAATACACAGGTGTAAAACAGCACATGGTGTAGTTAAACCAATCACAGTGTTTCTCATATGCACAGGTATAAAACAGCACATCGTGCAATTAAACCAATCAGTGTTTCTCATATACATTGATTATACAATTTAGTGCATATCTATTTATATTTAGTGGTTTAGGTGGCATTAGTGTTGCAGGGTGCTGTCGCCATTTTTTTATATCTGCTGTATATCTGCAGTCATAGGTGTTCTTGCACCTGCGTATTTTGTATCATTTAGTTGGAATGTGCTGTTCAATTTTTGTTGTGTTTATGGTATCCATATATGTGGGGTTAGTGACTGCCTCCACTTGTTGTTCTTGCACTCCTCCCATTCTGCCCTGGGTGATTTTAATCAGTTCAATGCTGGATCCTACCATCCCCAGGTATATATGTAGGCTTAGTCCCAGTTCTGGGTGTATGTGCAGCGTAGGTTCCCACCTTACAGAGGTCGCCTTGTCGTGGCAGGTGGGCTAACACTTTTTGATCAAAATGTGCACTAAGAACCTCCCTATTTGTAGGTAGATTTAGCTTTAGTGCATATCTATTTATATTTAGTGGTTTAGGTGGCATTAGTGTTGCAGGGTGCTGTCGCCATTTTTTTATATCTGCTGTATATCTGCAGTCATAGGTGTTCTTGCACCTGCGTATTTTGTATCATTTAGTTGGAATGTGCTGTTCAATTTTTGTTGTGTTTATGGTATCCATATATGTGGGGTTAGTGACTGCCTCCACTTGTTGTTCTTGCACTCCTCCCATTCTGCCCTGGGTGATTTTAATCAGTTCAATGCTGGATCCTACCATCCCCAGGTATATATGTAGGCTTAGTCCCAGTTCTGGGTGTATGTGCAGCGTAGGTTCCCACCTTACAGAGGTCGCCTTGTCGTGGCAGGTGGGCTAACACTTTTTGATCAAAATGTGCACTAAGAACCTCCCTATTTGTAGGTAGATTTAGCTTTAGTGCATATCTATTTATATTTAGTGGTTTAGGTGGCATTAGTGTTGCAGGGTGCTGTCGCCATTTTTTTATATCTGTTGATTATACAATGAGTATACAACATGTGTAAATATCTAGTGCATTGTAAGTGACAGCACTAAAATAATAGACATCATATCAAACATATATATGTGAGGCATTAAAAAATCCGAAGGAGGAGATCAAGCTCACCATACCGCAGCAGCACTCATCGCTCAAAGAGATTTAATGTGCATGTCAGAAAATACTATATATCAAATAGCACAGCACAAAAATGTATTAAAAGCAAAAACGTGAATGGAGATGCACCACACTCAACAAACTTGATTATTCTGCATATTATCCAGGGAAATGCTGTTGTATTCAATCATATATATATGCGCATATTCCGTGGATTATGTATCTAGGGACACTGTTGTCATGTGTATTAAGTCACATGGCATCGTCAGCCAATGAAAAAGTCTGGAGAACTAGAGCATTCAGCAGCTCTTGTGTAGCACATCAGCAGCCCCCATGCAATTGTGGGGGCTGCTGATGCTTGTGATGGCACCCGGGGGCCAGATGACGGCCTCCGGGTCTGCCATGTATGCAAGCCTATGAGGATCAGCCTCTGGCTGGTCCTCGTAGACTAACTGTCAGAGTGACATCACACTGACAGTTGGAATACATTACACTACCTAGGTGGTGTAATGTATTCTAGCAGCGATCAGAGCTGCAGGTAAAAAAAGATAAAGTGTCAAAAGTAAAGAAAAAAGCAAAAAAAAAGTTAATAAAAATGTTTTACAAAAGTGTAAAAATTTGTTTTTCTATAAGTCTCTTATTATAGGGGAAAAATGAAACCGTTAAAAAACAGTACACATATTGGGTATCACCGCGTTCGTAACGACCCAATCTATAAAACTATAATGTTATTTTTACGGCACGTGAACACCGCAGAAAAAAAAAACTAAAAACAACGCCAGAATCACTATTTTATGGTCACCACCCCTCCCAAAATATAGAATAAAAAGTGATCAAAAAGTCGCATGTCCCCGAAAATAGTACCAATAAAAACTACATCTCGTCCCAGAAAAAACAAGCCCTTACACCGCTTTTTTGACGGAAAAATAAAAAAGTTACGGCTCTCAGAATATGGTGACAGAAAATAAATTATTTTATAAAGTGAATTTAATGTACAAATGCTGCAAAACATAAAAAAAACTATATACATACGGTATCGCCGTAATCGTATGGACCCGCAGAATAAAGTACAATTTTCATTTATAGCGCATTATGAACGCCGTAAGAAATAAAGAATTTAAAACGCCAAAATCACTGTTTTTGGCCACCAAAGCTCTAAATAAAATGTAATAAAAAGTGATCAAAAAGCTGCATGTACCAAAAAATGGTACCAATAAAAACTACAGCTCGTCGGGCCAAAAATAAGCCCTCACACCGCTCAATTAATGGAAAAATAAAAAAGTTATGGCGAAAAACTAAAATCGAAAAACAAAAAAGGATCCGTCCTGCAAAGGTTAATTAATTTCTATTAAAAAAAAAAAACTTATTACCACATGTGGGGTATTGTCACACTCGGGAGAGATTGCGTTACAAATTTAGGGTGACTTTTTCTCCTTTATCCCTTGTGAAAATGAAAAAATGCAACATTTTAGTGGACAAAAATTCTACTAATTCTACTAAATTCTGCAAAAGACCTGTGTGGTATAAATGCTTACTATACCCCTAGAAAAATTCCTTGAGGGGTGTAGTTTCCCAAATTTGGTCACTTTTAGGGTGTTTCACTGTTTTGTTCCCTCCAGGGCGTTGCAATCGCGACATGGCACTAAAAACCTATCCAGCAAAATCTGCGCTCCAAAATCCAAATGGCGCTCCCTCCCTTCTGAGCGCTGCCGTGGGTCCAAACAGCAGTTTATTACCACATATGGGGTATTTCCGTAATCGGGAGAAGATGCTTTACAAATGTTGGGGTGCATTTTCTTCTTTATTCCTTGTAAATATTAAAAATGTCTATGTTATTTCAGAAAAAGAGTAGATTTTCATTTTCACAGACTAACTCCAATAAATATAGCAAAATACCTGTGGGGTCAAAGTGCTAACTATACCCATAAATAAATTCCTTGAGGGGTCTAGTTTCCAAAATGTGGTCACTTTTGGGGAGTTTCCACTGTTTTGGCACCACAAGACCTCTTCAAACCTGACATGGTGCCTAAAATATAATCTAAAAATACGCAGGCCCCAAAATCCACTAGCTGCTCCTTTGTTTCTGAGGACTGTGTTTCGGTCCATTAGGGCACTAGGGCCACATGTGGGATATTCCTAAAAACTGCAGTATCTGGGCAATAAATATTGTGTTGTATTTCTCTGGTAAAACCTTCTGTGTTACACAATTTGTTTTATTACAAATTAATTTCGGCAAAAAAAAGAGATTTGTAAATTTCCCCTCTACTTTGCTTTATTTCCTCTGAAACGCCTAAAGCGTTAAAATACTTTCTGAATGCTGTTTTGAATACTTTGAGGGGTGCAGTTTTTAAAATGGGGTGATTTATTGGGGGATTCTAATATATAAGGCCATTAAAATCACTTCAGAACTGAACTGGCCCCTGTAAAAATAGCCTTTTGAAATTTTCTTGAAAATTTGAGAAATTGCTGCTAAAGTTCTACACCTTGTAACGTCCTAGAAAAATAAAAGGATGTTCAAAATATGATGCAAATATAAAGTACACATATTGGAAATGGTAACTATTGACTATTTTGTGTGATATTACTATCTGTTTTACAAGCAGATACATTTAAACTTAGAATGATGCACATTTTTGCACATTTTCTCAAAATTTTGGTGTTTTTCACGAATAAATATTGAATTTATTGACCAAATTTTTCCACTATCATAAAGTACAATATGTCACGAGAAAACAATCTCAGTATCGCTTGGATAGGTAAAAGCATTCCGGAGTCATTACCACATAAAGTGACACATGTCCGATTTGAAAAAATCGGCTGTGCCACAAGGCCAAAACAGGCTGTGTCCTAAAGGGGTTAAGATACACAGAGAAACTGAATCGCTATCCACATTATGTAAACATAGAGGGTATCCGCTTGGAATAGGAGCAGACCTATGCCAAATAGGAGCAAATGGCCTCAAAAACATGTAAAACTAATTCTCAGCATTTTCACTTTAGATGAATCATGAAGGCAAATCTATTTATTGAGGCAAAGTATATAAATATTTCATTTTAGTTACAAAGTAGCAATCGGCTATAACCTATATCAAACAGAAAAAGTAACATCTACATTCAACAAAAAATACATAAATAGTTTTCAGAAAAGTCCCAGCTATTGCGGTATGGTGTGCAGGTCTTCTCCAGAAATATACACGATAGTCCACGGGTTCTGTGGATACAACGGCAGAGCGTAAATCACACAAGCTAAAAACAAGAGGATCAAAATACATCAGTATCAAAAAATACAATTTTTATTGATAAAAATGTTATCTATAGAAAAGACAAAAAAAAACATTAAAAGAAATCTAATTATTAACGTTTAAAGGCCAGGTATCACTTCGTATTCTAAATTAAGCCCTCGAGGATACAGTGTATCTCACTCGAAAATCCATCTAAGCTCTTTCTTTTTCAATATCTTCTGTCGATCACCACCCCTCCTTAATACAGGTACTGAATCAATAATTCTAAACCTCAATTGATTTAATTGATGTTTCTTTTACATAAAATGTTTTGGAATTGAATGTTCCATCATCTTTTTCCTTATTATATCTGCTTGTAAAACAGATAGTAATACCCCACAAAATAGTTACTAGTTAACATTTCCTATATGTCTACTTTATGTTAGCATAGTTTTTCGAATGTCCTTTTATTTTTCTAGGACGTTACAAGGCTTAGAAGTTTAGCAGCAATTTCTCACATTTTCAAGAAAATAACAAAAAGGCTATTTTTATCAGGGACCAGTTCAGTTATGAAGTGGCTTTGAGGGCCTTATATATTAGAAAGTCACTATAAATCAACCCATTTTAAAAACTGCACCCCTCAAAGTATTCAAAACAGCATTCAGAAAGTGTCTTAAAGGGGTATTCCCATCAGAGACATTTATGACATATCCACAGGATATGTCATGAATGTCAGATAGATGCGGGTCCCACCTATGGGACCCGCAACTATCTCTAGAACGGGGCCCCCTTAACCCCATTCTACCTTTGTCCGTTCTCGTTGCCTCCCGGACACTTCCTGGTTACATGGTCGGGAGTTACGATAACAGCGTAGCTCGCCGAGCTATGCTGTTTCCGTAACTCCCATAGTAGTGAATGACTGTTAAGGAAGCAGTGTAGCATGCAAGCTACACTGTTTCCGTAACAACAATTCAGTTCTAGGGGACTTACGAAAACAGCTTAGCTCAGCGAGATACAATGTTTTTGTAACTCCCGACCAAGTAAGCTTTTTCATTGTCGGAATTCTGCCGCAACACAGTGGCAGAAAGGTGTTTAGGGGGTGTTTAGAGATAGGTGAGGGTCTCAGAGGTGGGACCCGCATCTATCTGACATTTATGACATATCCTGTGGATATCCCACATGTGACCCTAATGTGCTAATGGACTGAAACACAGGCCTCAGAAGCGAAGGAGCACCTAGAGGATTTTGGGGCCTCCATTGTTTAGAATATATTTTAGGCACCATGTCAGGTTTGAAGAGGTCGTGATGCCAAAACAGTGGTAACCTCACAAAAGTGACCCCATTTTGGAACTACACTCCTCAAGGAACTTTTGTAAGCGTATAGTTAGCATTTTAACCCCACAGGTCTTTTGCAGAATTTATTAGAATTGGCCCATGAAAATGAATATCAAAATTTTTTCCACTAAAATGTTGAATGTTTTGATTTTTACAAGGGATAAAGGAGAAAAAGCACCCCAACATTTGTAAAGAAATTTCTCCCGAGTACGGCAATACCACACATGTGGTCATAAATGTTTTTTCATTAGAAATTGATTAACCCTTTCAGATAATATTTTTCCTTTTTCATTTCCCACGCCACATATTCCAAGAGTCGTAACTTTATTTATTTTTTGTCAATAGAGTGGTGTGAGGGCTTATTTTTTGCAGAAGGAGTTGTAGTTTCTATTCACATCATTTAAAGTACCATATAATGTACTGGGAAACTGAAAATAAAATTCTTTGCGAATTAAATTGGAAAAAAACTGCAATTCCTCCATTGTTTTTTGGATTTCGTTTTTTACCGCTTTCACCGTGCGTTAAAGATGACAACTTAACTTTATTCTGAGGCTCAATATGATTACGATGGTACCACATTTATATAGGTCTTTTTATATATTTTACTACTTTTACAAAGAAAAAACTATGTTAAAAAAATAATTGTTTTGTTTCACCACATTCTGAGAAACCATAATTTTTTGAATTTTTTGGTCGATTGAGCGGTGTGAGGGCTTATTTTTGGAGGGACAAGCTGTAGTTTTAATTTGTACAATTTTTTGGTACATTCAACTTTTTGATCACTTTTTATTCCATATTTTTTTAGATCTAAGGTGACCAAAAAACAGCGATTTTTGGTGTTATAAATTCTTGATTTTTTATGGCGTTCACCGTGCGCTATCATTTACAATTTACTTTATTCTGCGGGTCGATACGATTATGGCGATACCATATGATTATAGTTTTTTTCATGTTTTGCAGCGTTTGCACAATAATATCACTTAAATAATAAATAATATATTTTCTGTGTCACCATATTCTGAGAGCCATAACGTTTTTATTTTTTCAGTTAAAAAAAGCTGTGTAATGGCTTGTTTTTTTTGCGGGACGGGTGTTCGTTATTATTGGTACTATTTTCTTTTTATTCTATATTTTGGGAGGGGTGATGACCAAACAATAGTGATTCTGGCATTGTTTTTTTTTTTTTTTTTAGCACTTTCACCGTGCGGTAAAGACGACAACTTAACTTTATTCTGAGGCAATATGATTACGGTGATACCAAATTGGGAAAAATAACATTGTAGTTTTATAGTTTGGGTAGTTACAAATGCGGTGATACCAAATATGTATACTTTTATTTAACATTTTAATTTTTTTCCTATAACAAAAAACATATTAAAGGAAAAAAGGTAGTTTTTGTTTTTTTAACGTATAACTTTTCTTTTTCCACTTTTTTAAAACATTTTTCTGAACTTTTTTTTACTTTTTAATTTTTTTTGTCCCACTAGAGGAGTTAAAGACCTGCATCACTGATCGCTGCTATAATACATTACACTACCTATGTAGTGTAATGTGTTATAAATGTCATTGTGATGCTGCCGGAGTCTGGTCCTCTTAAGCTTCCGTACGTGGCAGATGCGGAGGCCACTGTCTTGTTTCCGGTTGCCATGCCAACCATCGGCACCCCCTGAGATCGCATCATGGGTGGTGAAGATGTGCAACAAACCCCTTAAATGCGGTGATGGCATTCGATCACTGCATTTAAGGGGTTAATTGCCTAAATCAGCGGTGATGGACCGCTGGCATGCAACAATGGAGTGTTAGCTGACGGATAAAGCTGACCTCCCGGTTCCCGGTTCCCGGTTTCCGCGACGACGTACAGTTACTAAGTCATGCGGACAGGGTTTAAAGATCACCTGTCACCTTTCCTGACATGTCTGTCTTAGTAAATACTTGTATATCATGTTATTATGTTATGTTTAACACCTGTCTGGCCAGCAGCTACTCTGTTTCGGCGGAGTAGCCCAGTGGATCCTCAACCCCATTGGACATTAAAGCTTCACTTTATCTGAATACAGTAGTCAAAGGTGTTAATTTGTATACATATTGCACAAATATTCACCAGCAGTTTGGTGCCACTTTACTTCTAGAGCTTGAAGGGTCTATGGTCCATTTCAGGGGCATACATTAATAATATAGGGCCCATATGCAAGAACCAGGGACATAGCTTGACTTTCCTTCACCTGGGGCAAATATTTAGTTCACTGCCCAAGCGCTGTATCTAACTGCTCTGGCTAAGGCATAATGGCTCGTTGTCTGCTGCGTGGTACACAATATATGGGACACATAATTACATCTCAGACAAGAACATTGTCACGGCGCGGGGTGTGGACCCACTGGGCTGTACCGCATAGCGGGATAGCAGCTGGCCAACTAGGTACAAAACAATGTCTATAGTCCAGAAAGAGTACCTGAGGCAATGCAGACAGTAGCGGAGACACAACTTGACTTTCACCGTAGATGGCACAGTAGATGCAGCAGAAGACACGACTTGACTCTCACTGTAGATGGCACAGTAGATACGATAGCATGGGATACAGGGTACAGGCAGCAGGAACGGGTAACACTGGGAACTGGAAAACACTGGGAGACCATTTGCAAGACAAACTTTAGGTATACAACAACGCTCAGGCAAGGATCAAGTGGGCAGAGCCCTTTTTATAGTCCAGCATAATTCTAGGCTAATTATTAACTAATGACAGCTGGACGCGTACTGGCCCTTTAAGGCCATGCGTGCGCCCTGCGGGAAACAGTCCCAGAACCCGGAAGTGAGTGCCGGCGTATCCCAGGTGGGAGATGTCGCCGAGAACCCAGATGTCCATGGCCGGGGCCGTCAGAGGGTGTCTGAACAACGGCCCTCGGCCATAGACGTTACAAATATTATATGGGCCCCTTGTTTTAAATTGCCAATTTGATGACAGAAGACTGCTAGCCATAGGCTACCTCTTTTATAGCTCTCTAGAAAATCCCTTACTTTTCTGCCAATCCACCAGAAGTGAGACATTGAAATGAGACATGGTTGCCATTGAGTGTAGCGTACATATGACCCAATTTTCAAGGTATCAGTGCCTGAAGGGCCCCTCTGCAACTGTAAATCCATCCCTGGTCCATTTAATATGTTCATTTGCCCCACTAATGTCTAGCTTCTACATCATAAAAATTATTTTGATTTACTGGCAAAAGCAGACGTCTAGGAATATACAGAAACATTTTTGCAAGAGGCGAACTGTGAGGCTACATTTTATACTTTTTCACATAAAAAAATAGGTTTATGGAAAAAAAGTAATTTTTGTGTCTCCCCATTTTGAGAACCATAACTTTTTTTTGCATCAACGTAGCCGTAAGAGGGATTGTTTTTTGTGGGACTTGTAGTTTATATTGATACCATTTTGGGGTACATATAATTTATTGAATAACTTTTATATATTTTTTGGGGGGTCTAGTCAACCGAATTGAAAAGCATCATAGATCCCTATAATACTGTTAATTTGAGCTATTCGACTTATGATTGGGCCAGCATTTGTAATAGACTTTATAGAGAGAAAGTGCACATTTACAGAAATGATGCAGAGGGTAGTCATCTACATCTAATATAAATCTACAGCTGCCTGAGGAAGGAGTGGGATTTTATTTTCTGCAACAACAGGTACTCTAATGTATGTAAAGGTAAATAGGGATTCAATCGTCCAAATAATGCCTCATATAGCTACTCAGTGGGGAATTATTTTGCAACTGTACATATTTTGGAGGCCATACCCAGGAAATTTGACATGAAGTTGTGGCCCAGAGCCAATGTAATGACTCGCAACAGTGATGTTGGTACAGAGAGTCTGTGAAGAAAATGATTGTGCTTGCACAGCTTACCATCCAGAGTTAGTAATAGAAATGCACGTTAAAGTCCTATTTGTAATTACTTATTAGCCCAACGAAGATGGACTGTTATTCTTTATTATATATTTATGTATTAATAGCGTTACATCATAGGTGATCTATATTTAATGTTGGTACACATTCTGAGCTTCTTGGGCTACATAGTGGCTTTTTTTTGTGTTATTTTGTACATGCATTTTTTTCTGGCATTTTTGAAGTCCTATAGAGAAGCCTATGGATAAAAAGCTAGAAAAAATGCCATACCCAGAACATGCAGCAAGTAAAAAAAAAAGGCACTGACCACAAAAACACAACAAAAACACAAGCAAAAAGGAAGTGTATGCAGGGCCGCCTTAGGAGTGTGTGACACGTGCACAGGGCGCTGCACCCTTCCAGCATGCAGGGGCGTCAGTGGGCAGGCCATTTGAGCTCTATGTCCTCTGCTCTTGGTTACACACCTGGAGTAAACTAGAGCAAAGGCAGCAAGAGTAGAGAAGGAAGCTCCACCTACAGCCAGTCCCTACAAGAAGCCTGTCAGCAAGGGAGGAGTTAAGTGCCTATGTGTGTCTATGTGTGTGTATATATGTCTCTGTTTGTGTATATGTCATGAACAAATACACAGTAAACAGTGAGGTCCCTGTTCTTCTGAAATCTCTGTCCCTACCTACTTGTACGATCCGACCTAAATGACGGCGCACAACTGGACGGCGTTCCCTATACTGGTACAAGTGAAACTGACAAACAAATAAGACAGAGACAGTATGAAATAACAAAGGGTAACCTGGGAAGTACACAGAGGAAGAGGCAGGGCAATTGCGCCACAGACAAGTCCGGGCACAAAAGGCGGAGTCAGGCAGGCAGGGTCAAACCGGGAGAGAGCGGAAAAAACAAAAGTCAGAAGGCAAAGAAAAGTCAGGAGTCCAGCCGAGGTCAGGTCACAAGAAGTCAAAAAGCAAGTCGCTCAGGGTAGTCTAATACAAGTGAAAGCACCAGGCAAGGAAACTCTAATTACAGACAAAGGCCAACTATCCCAGGCTGAACTAAATAAGGAGAGGGCGGGAGCTCAGGAACATCAGCCAGGGTTTGATTAGCCTGACGCTCCTGAGCTCCTATTGGCTGCAGATTGTCTCAGTCTGCCAGGCCGGGCGACGCCCGAGCGAATAACTCTTGATGTCCTGGAGTCCAAGGGAGCCGCAGGCAGAGACTACGTGACAGTATATGTGTCTGTGTATATAAGTCTCTGTGTTTGTTTGTATGTGTGCATGTTCCAGTATGTGTGTATATGTGTAATGTGTGTCCATATACTGTATGTGTCTGCATGTGTATATATGTCTCTGTGTAAGTGTGCATATTTTTATGTGTGAGTGTGTGTGTCTGTGTGGGTATAGTTATCAGAGTGTGTTATATGTGGTATTACATAAGAATGCAGATAACATCCACTACATTATCTGTACTCAGAGAGTTATCACTGTGCATTATTTGTGGTGTTACTTAGGACTGCAGGTGACATCTACTACATTATCTGTACTCAGAGAGTTATCACTGTGTGTTATCTGTGGTGTTACATAGGCCTGCATGTAACGTCTACTACATTCTCTGAATTCAGAGAGTTATCACTGTGTGTTATCTGTGGTGTTACATAGGACTGCAGGTAACATCTACTACATTGTCTGTACTCAGAGTTATCACTATGTGTTATCTGGGGTGTTACAAAGGACTGCAGGTAACGTCTACTGCATTATATTTATTTAAAGAGTTATCACTGTGTGTTATCTTTGGTGTTACATAGGACTGCAGGTAACATCTACTACATTATATGTATTTAAAGTGTTATCACTGTGTTATTTGTGGTGTTACATGGGACTGCAGGTGATATCTACTGCATTATCTGTACTGTGTACATATGAGCCTTTGTGGGTATATATGGGTCTGTATGTGAATGTTTCTTTGTGCTTGTATATATGTGCCTTTGTGTATATATGTGCCTCTATGTCTATATATGTGCCTTTATGTATTTGTATATGTTCCTGTTTGTATATTTATGTGCCTGTGTGTGTCTGTATATGTGTGTCTGTGTATATATATATATATGTACCTTTATGCATGTATATATTCCAGAATGTGTGTATATATATTTGACTGTTTGTCTAAATATGTGCCTTTATGTATGTGCAATATTTATGTCCCAGGATGTGCGTGTCTATGTATGTGGTAAATTTTTGGTTTGTGGAGGGCAGCAATAGAGAGTCCCGCACAGGGCACCATCCCAGGGCCGCCTTCAGGGCAGTATTAGGGGTACTGGTGTAAGGGGCCCGGCCAAAGCTAATTGAAAGGGGGGCCCGGCAACTGCCGCGTCTTGCCTTTGGTAGAAAAAAACAGGCGCCTGCAATGGGGCCTGTTCTTTTCACCAAAGTAAAGTTGTGAGCTGCGGGCCCCCCTCCACCCTGAGTTTGACTGCGCCAATCGTCATGGGGGCCGTCAAACACTGCCCGTTCACGCGCATCCGCAATTGCACGCGTGCACCCACGATCGCGCGAGCGCGCACTCGCGATCGCGAGCACCCGCACACACACACACGACAGCACCAGGCTGTGTACATCCCCCCTCCATTATACTCACCTGGGCCTCCTCCTCCCCCTCCTTCTCCTCCTTCACAAAGTAAGAGCGCAGCTGTGTAAGGAGAGGTGGAGGAGTCAAGTTGTAGCGCGACGGCGGGCATTCTCCGATCCCCACCATTTCCTGGACCTGGAAGACTGGACCTGGAAGACCTGTGGAGAAATCATCGTCTGACAACGAGGACTGGAGTGGGAGCCAGCAGCTCTTCTGACACAGTAAGTAGTGTCTGAAAGTGCTGATTAAGTATAGCCCTGTTCACACAGAGTATTTTGCAGGCAGAAAAAAATCTGCCTAAAAATTCCTTCAAGAATTTTGAGGCAAGTTTTGACCTGCCCACACTTTTTTGCAGCGATTTTGCAATGTTTTTTCCCGCGGTGATTGAGGACCGCAGACAAAAAACGCAGCGAAAAATGCTTTTTCTGCCTCTCATGAGGTCAGAGGTGGAACCGCGGCAAGAAAGGACATGCTGATTTTTATTTTTTCCTCGACTGGCTCCCATTGATTTCAGATGAAATCAATGGAAGGTGGTTTTGGACGTTTTTTGGCCCTGATTCCGATGCAGTGTCCAAGTCAAAATCAAGGCTAAAAAACTCTGTGAACTGGGCCTTATCGTTAGGGTAGGAACACTAGGCATGAACACTGCGGATTTTATGCAACACATTTTATTGCAGAAAATCTGCAGCATATAACAGTAGCAGCAGCAGAGTGGATGACATTTGAACAAATCTCATCCACACACAGCAAAAAAAATTGACCTGCAGTGTGGTTTTTTAAGCTGCTCCTTTGTTGCGGAAATGCTGCGGTTCTGCTGCAAATATCACAAATGAGAAAAAAAAGGTATTTTTTATTTTGAATTTATAAAAAAAGTTTAGACTTACCCCGACCATAGTCTAGGCGACACGATCCTCTATTCTCAGCGCAGCCCGTCCTCCTGTCATGACGTTTCATCCCATGTGACTGCTGCAGCGGTCACATGGTCAACAGCGTCATCCCAGGAGGCCGGGCTATGTTCAGAAGAGAGACGCGTCGCCTAGACTAAGACCGGGGTAAGTCCAAACTTTTTTTTCCCTGCAGGATTTCTGCAGCGGACATGCCTCACGAAACCTGCACCACTATTTGGTTCGGTTTTGCTGGCGGAATTCCCTGCGGCTACCGGGGCGGATAAGCTGTGCAGTTTTACTCAGCATATCCGCCTAGTGTGTTCCTACCCTTATGATGCGCTCCTGAAGCTGCTGCCTGTCTCTAAATAGGCAGTTGGTCCAGTAGAATTTGTATGTTTTTTTTTTCGTGAACCAGCTTAAAAAAAATACAAAAATTTTGTGTTAGGCCTTGTTCACATCTGCGTTGGAGGTTCCGTTGCAGATCTGACAGAGAATACCAGATACAATAGTGCAGCATGCTGCACTATTGTTTTCGTTAAAACCACGGACACCCCAACGGAAATCCGACAAAACCCATTAAAGTCAATGGGTTTCTTGGCGGCAGGTGTTGTTCGTTTTGCAATGGAACAGGCGCTTCTTATTTTTCCATTGTTCTGCTCCTCTGATGGAGGAGAATAACGGAAAGCTGAACGCAGGTGTGAACCCAGCCTTACATTTTGGGCAGTTTGAGTAAAATAAAACTTGCACTCCCATGCAGGCGGAGCTTGTACTCTGCTGTTTCCGTCCTTCCCATACACTTTGAATTAAATGGAAGCGTGCACGCTTGACCACCGCTCAATTCAATGTCCCCCTCACTGTGGGGGGTGCAGTGAGGAGGATCTGGGGGGTTTGGGACCCTTGTTCTTATAAACACAAAAAAATAAAAATAAACTGTAAAATTATTGTTAACCTACCTGCTGGCCTGACTTTCTTGCTTCCCGTTCCGTTCCCTTGTTCTGGTCCCAGTTGTCCGAGATCCAAGATGCCTGCTACTGCCTCAGACTTGCATGTGGAGAGCATTGCCTGCCAGTCTGAGACATGCCCCCACCTCCTTCACTGCTCTCAGAAGGACAAGCACCGATGATGTCAGCGCTGTGTCCATCTCTTCTGACACTTCTCCTGCTGGCTTCTTGACAGGGATTCCGGCTGCAGCAACATCCTCACTGACAGCGCATCAGTGGAGGATGGAGGAAGACAGCGCCAGGGTTGGCATTAATCATCTTCTGTATGTAAGTATATCACATTGTATGCTGGTAACGGTCTTATATTTTTTATTGTCTGTGTTTATTTTTACAGGTTTCAGTATCTTGGACTATGTCAGATCGTCGTAGGATCTAATTTTTACCAATAAAATGGTAAAAGTGGGCTGTATTGGGGCAGTTTATTTCAATAAAGTGTTTTTTATACATTTTTCCACTGTATAACAGAACAAGTAATCGAGGTGTCTGACTGACACCTCTCCATTACAATCGCTAGGGCTTGGCGTCAGCCAGAGGCGTGCTATGTCCACTTTTGGCTGACACCAACCCCTCCAATCTATTACCCCAGTACCCAACGCACCAGGTCTACTGGAAAAAGCCAAGGACTATCAAGAGCAGCCCATCTAATGTGATGGGTGGCCCCTGGGATGGCCACAGGCTGGTGTTTTTAGGATGGGAAGGAATCAATAGCCATGGACCTTCCCATCCTGAGAATTTCAGACTGCGGTTGTTGGTTTTTCTTGCCTGGGACCCCCACCAATCATGAAAGCGGGCTTTACCTTGCCGTTCCTGAGAGCCCCATAGGAATGTTGCTGTAGTGCGCATGCTCAACCACCGCTCCATTTATTTCTATGGGGCTGCCAAGCGCTATCTTCGCAAAGATGTCACAGTCAAGGTAAACCAGTTCTCGTGATCGGTGGGGGAAAACTCCTTTAAGCCTGGCAACTTCAGTAAGATTGAGACACAACAAAAACCAGTAAATAAGAAATGAATGCATAATTGGTGAATACCATTTGATATTATCACATACACAGCATTGCAAACTATGTTATTACAGTGTAAATTAGGAATAAACTGTTATTAATTTGACTCATGTCAGGCCAAGAAACGTTATGGGTCGTTGCCACTGTCCATTAAAAAGGATGAAACTGGCAGAGAAAAATAAGTTTTCAGCTGTGTTTATTATTTTGCATGGAATTTCAATGACTGAAAGATTTTATACTGATGTTTTTCCAGATCTAACTGCATTTTATATATGTCTCTCTGGAATAAAATGATGTCTAAAATAATGCAGCAGTTTGACTTCAATAATAAATAAGCAAGCAACAGGCTTGGCCCCAAGCTCCTATAATAATTAACACAGAACAACGATCTTTGTCTTAGAGACCATTTATATGCAGGCAAATGATAAACCCAGTTAGCATTTACTGCAAATGGAATTAAGTCTAATAATAATAATACTAATGAGATTAGAGCCAATAACTTAAGACCCATTTACATAGACAGATAATTAGCTGAACAAGCATTCGTTAGAGCGCTTGTTCCTGTTCATTGGCCCGTGTAAACATGTCAGCCGACAAACGTGCAAATGGTCATTTGTTGGCTGATCGTATCTTTTATGCAGCCTATAAAAATATCATTGTCGGCAGCACATTTCCTCGTGTAAACAGGGGATGTGCTGTCAACAATAAGCAAACTGTATGGGGATCGAATGATGATATAATTAATCCTTCTTCCCACACAGTTTGCACCAGCCCGTGTAAAAGGTTGTCAATTGATTTGTTAGATGGGGATAAAATAATTTGAATGTATTTGTTTCACACTGTATTATTAAATCAGTGAATGACTTTACTAATAATGGTTAATAAATTATTCAGTGCCATACAGAAGGCTCCTAGAGAAGTTGCATTCTGCATTGGAGGTTCTTTTAAAGGGGTTTTCCCCATTATTTTAATGGCCAAACATTGGCATAGGTCATAAACATTAGATTGGTGGGGTTTTGACTCTCGGCACCTTCTCCGATCAGCTGACTTAAAGAGGCTCTGTCACCAGATTTTCAAATCCCTATCTCCTATTGCAGGTGATGTAGATAACAGTAACGTTTTTCTTTTTTAAAAACGAGCATTTTTGGCCAAGTTTACTAGCTGGGCGTTGTGAATGGAAGTGTATGATGCTGATGAATCAGCATCATCCACTTCTCTTCGTTACCACCCAGCTTCTGGCAGTGCACAGACACACAGCGTGTCCTCGCGAGATCACGCTGTGACGTCACTCACTTCCTCCCACAGGAACTTCATCGCGTCGGATGAGCGAGGACACGCTGTGTGTCTGTGAACTGCCAGAAGCTGGGTGGTAACGAAGAGAAGTGGATGATGCTGATTTGTCAGCATCATACACTTCTATTCACAACGCCCAGCTAGTAAAACAAGTAAACACACCCAGATGTAACTAACACAATACACGCCCAGTTGGAAATAAGATTAAAAACGCCCAGTTGTCCATAAGAAAGGCTCATTTGCATAAATATAAAAATGGTCATAACTTGGCCAAACATACTAATTTTTGAAAAAGAAAAACGTTACTGTTATCTACATTGCAGCGCCGATCACCTGCAATAGGAGATAGGGATTTGAAAATCTGGTGACAGAGCCTCTTTAACACATACACAACAGCCTCTGCATAGTTTTCCATTGATTGTTTAACATTGCAGTTGATCACAGTGTTTCTGAGTCTGCTAGATTTTCTTCATGTTTCTGAAACAGTCTGAAAATAATTATTTATATATTTCTCAGTTTTAATTGCAGCATGAGACTAAATAGGATAAAAGGTAAGCATAAGATAAATAGAAGAATTGCTGGGATGTTTTTTTTTGTGTATGTATTTTCTACATTTTGTGTTCTTTTTAATGAACCTTGAAAGTGTTTCCTCTGCACCTCAATTGGATTTCTAAACCAAGGCATGGTGTCTAAGCTATCCCCTTAATTTCCAACTCACTGTATAAAAGAAATAGAGTTTTCCGGGACTATACTATTGATCGCCTATCCAAAGGCTGGATTAGACTGTATAGAGAATACAGGGCAGCTGTATCTATAAAAGTAAAAATAATTTTTGTTGATGAAAAGTATTTACAAAGTTACACAAAACACACTGATACACTTTTTATTTAACATAATAATAATAATAATAATAATAATAATAATAATAATAATAATTTGCCTTTCAAAGGTTTACACAGCTTTTAAACATTAAGTCTCAGGCCTTGTGTATAATTATTTATTCATCGTTCCAGTATTTTTCACATAGTCCTATGATATTTGGGAAGGGACTTCTAATCAGACCATTATCTATTATCTTTTCCAGGATTTTCTAATGTTCTAACCTTGGCACCCAGTTCTAAGCACAGACTGTGCATCTGTGCTTTGTAACATTTATACTGCCCTCTATCAAATAAAATCAAATTTATCATCTTCTGCCTTTAGACACAAGTTTCTTGTTAAATCTTACAGCTAATTAATTAACTACAAACAACTGAAATAAGGTTCCGTGCACATCGGGTTTTGGCTATACGTTTAGCATGTACGTTAGTAGTAGACTACGCTCGGGGCCGGTTTTAGACATAGTATGGCCCTGGGCAAGGTAATATTTCCATTGCAAATGGTTTCCGTTTGTCTCCGTTCTGTAAGGGTTCTAGTTTTTTGGCGGAAACAATATCGCAGTCAGTTCCCCTGATAGAAAGGTCAGACAGAACCCATCAATGGAACCCCGATGCTGATGTGAACACACCCTTACTGTATCAATAATGCAGTCAATTCAGAAGGCGGTGTGCAGAGAACTGCATCACTGATTTCTAGCGCGTCCAGTAGTGTTGCAAGACCGAAAGCATATGTCCCCCCCCTCTCACACAAAACAATTATCTATATACATATGCAGTTATTAAATCATACCACTAAACCATATTAAATATTACCTGCATACTGTTACTGAATAATACCTCCGAACCATAACCATATACTGTTACTGAATAAAAACCACTATACAAAGACCAATATTACCACCATATAGTGGTAGATTCCAGTTATACACAGGAGCTCTGCAGACAATATAAGTGATTACAGCACATTTATATTTAGTGACTCACAGGTGATGTTTTCTCTGATTAGAGTTCTTCTCTTTCCCTTTTTCTCTCCATCCGGCCCAGACCACTGTGATGATTTATTCCAGTCACGACTCGTCTCTGCAGAAATTGACACACAGACATGTTGGTTTATCGCTGTTCAAGCACCCTCCACACCTACACTACAGTTCAAAAGTTTAGGGTCACTTAGAAATTTCCTTATTTTTTAAAGAAAAGCAGTTTTTTTCAATGAAGATAACATTAAATTAATCCGAAATACACTCTATACATTGTTAATGTGCTAAATGACTATTCTAGCTGCAAACGTCTGGTTTTTAATGCAATATCTACATAGGTGTATAGAGACCCATTTCCAGCAACCATCACTCCAGTGTTCTAATGGTACATTGTGTTTGCTAACTGTGTTAGAAGGCTAATGGATGATTAGAAAACACTTGAAAACCCTTGTGCAATTATGTTAGCACCGCTGTAAACAGTTTTGCTGTTTAGAGGAGCTATAAAACTGACCTTCCTTTGAGCTAGTTGAGAATCTGGAGCATTACATTTTTGGGTTCGATTAAACTCTCAAAATGACTAGAAAAAGAGAGCTTTCATGTGAAACTCGACAGTCTATTCTTGTTCTTAGAAATGAAGGCTATTCCATGCGAGAAATTGCCAAGAAACTGAAGATTTCCTACAACGGTGTGTACTATTCCCTTCAGAGGACAGCACACACAGGCTCTAACCAGAGTAGAAAGAGAAGTGGGAGGCCCCGCTGCACAACTGAGCAACAAGACAAGTACATTAGAGTCTCTAGTTTGAGAAATAGACGCCTCACAGGTCCTCAACTGGCAGCTTCATTAAATAGTACCCGCAAAACGCCAGTGTCAACTTCTACAGTGAAGAGGCGACTCCGGGATGCTGGCCTTCAGGGCAGAGTGGCAAAGAAAAAGCCATATCTGAGACTGGCTAATAAAAGGAAAAGATTAATATGGGCAAAAGCACACAGACATTGGACAGAGGAAGATTGGAAAAAAGTGTTATGGACAGACGAATCGAAGTTTGAGGTGTTTGGATCACACAGAAGAACATTTGTGAGACGCAGAACAACTGAAAAGATGCTGGAAGAGTGTCTGACGCCATCTGTCAAGCATGGTGGAGGTAATGTGATGGTCTGGGGTTGCTTTGGTGCTGGTAAAGTGGGAGATTTGTACAAGGTAAAAGGGATTTTGAATAAGGAAGGCTATCACTCCATTTTGCAATGCCATGCCATACCCTGTGGACAGCGCTTGATTGGAGCCAATTTCATCCTACAACAGGACAATAACCCAAAGCACACCTCCAAATTATGCAAGAACTATTTAGGGAAGAAGCAGGCAGCTGGTATTCTATCTGTAATGGAGTGGCCAGCGCAGTCACCAGAACTCAACCCCATAGAGCTGTTGTGGGAGCAGCTTGACCGTATGGTACGCAAGAAGTGCCCATCAAGCCAATCTAACTTGTGGGAGGGCCTTCTGGAAGCATGGGGTGAAATTTCTCCCAATTACCTCAGCAAATTAACAGCTAGAATGCCAAAGGTCGAGGCGTGGCTTGCTGAGCATGTAGAGAGCCGCACGTTGGTGAGCTCCTGCAGAGAACTCCTTAAATTATCCGATACTCTGCCTGAGGTGATCTATATTTAGCGAAACATACCTGGATTGCTGCACCTCCGCTGATTTTCACTTGCTGCGGTGAATGAGGGTTGGTGAGCTGAAACATGACCAGAAGTAAGGCACGATGTACTCAGAGACCGGTGGACCAGGATCTGCAAGATGGCGATGGGGAGGAAATGCGGGCTGTGCAGCATGTTGCGCCGGTGGAGACTGTGGTTACGATCGCTGACAGACTGGAGCGTTTTGCCCGTACTGCAAATGAGCCCAGGGAAAGGTGCACTGGGGAGCAGCATATTCCTGATCCTGTTGTTCTCGATGGGACTGCAGCAGTGAGTGCTACGGCCTCCAGGGCAGCTGAGAAGCCGGCTGGTGAATCAAGGAGGGAGTCGATATCTGTGCAGCAGGCAATGGAGGGAGGTGAGCCTTCATTAAGAGACGTTTTCTTGGCTATTAACTACTGCAATTCCACACTGTCTACCTTGAATGTGAAGGTGGGTGCCATGAAGGAAGATATCGCTATTATTAGGCACGATATGCAAAAAGTTAATGAGCGATTAGGTGAAGTGGAGGGACGGGTCACAGACCTGGAAGATATGTTTAAAACCATGAAAGATTCAAAAAAATCGACACAAGAAATTGTGGCCTTATTTAAGAAAACCGACGACCTAGAAAATAGGTTACGTCGTAATAATGTCAGACTGATTGGAATACCGGAAAAATCGGAAGGTCTGAACTGCACGGAATATCTGGGAAAATGGCTGTGTACTTCTTTTGGGGATGACACCTTCACACCATTATTTGCTATTGAGCGGGCTCACCATGTGCCGCCTCGCCCATTTCCACCTGGGCACCCACCGAGGCCTATACTGGCTAAGTTACTACACTATAAAGACCGGCATATTATTCTACGGAAAGCGAGGGAATGCCCGGATCTGGTTATAAATGGTGGAAAAATGTCCATATTTTCGGATCATTCAGCAGAAGTACAGCGTAAAAGAGCGAAATTTCTAGATGTCAAAAAGAGGCTGAGAAATCTTCAAGTGGGGTATTCTATGCTAAACCCAGCAAAGTTGCGTGTCGCAGCTTTGGGAGGAATTCATTTTTTTGAAAATCCGCAAGTGGCCATGCAATGGCTTGATGGACACGAGAGGCAACTATGTGTCTAGACGCCCTGAAATATGTTTCATATATCCTATTTTGCTGGTCATATATCCTGTATTTTGATTAATGAAAGACGGCGATTGTCTGTCTGCAAGAGACACATATGATAACTGAAAGATTACAACAGCTAAAGAGGAGGTGGGTGGGATTTAGTGGTCACTCTACATACTCAGTATATTCTAGGGGAGTAAGTTTTTTAGTACATAAACAAATTCCATTTAATTGTCTGGATATGGAGGTGGACGCAGAAGGTCGATATATTTGTGTACTTTGTACCATATATTCAAAAATGTTTATAATAATATCTATATACATACCTCTTCCTTTTTGTAATACAATCATTTTATTCACTTTTGCAATGAATTCGCTCCTAGTCGGCGGGGCGCCTTGTATCCAATGTAGTGCAATTAGTTTTCTAGCTATATATAGCAATCTTACAATAGCCAACCGCTCCAAAGTAGAGGGTGGGGTGTCCATAATACATCCCAAAACGCACTCCATAGGAGTCCCTTGCAACACAGGTCCATAGGCCTCCTGAATCACCTCCAGTACATCCATCCAGTACGTGGTTAACTGTGGGCAGGACCACAACATATGCATATGGTCAGCCCCCTCTTCCGCGCATCTGGGGCATTTAGAATCACTCCTTACCCCAATATGAAAAATAAATTTAGGAGTCCTGTATACTCTATGGATAATATATAATTGAGAAAGGCGCCCAGCCTCACTAAGAGAAATATTCGGACCTGCTTTCATAATATCTATCCATTGTTCTTCAGAGATGGGACCCATATCTCTTTCCAATTTTTTAGAAGCCATCCCCATTGTATATAGTGCTACACTGCCACCCCCTTGTGTATAGTGCTACACAGCCACCCCCTTGTATATAGTGCTACACAGCCACCCCCCTTGTATATAGTGCTACACAGCCACCCCCTCCTTGTATATAGTGCTACACAGCCAGACAGCCACCCCCACCCCTCGTATATTGCCAGACAGCCACTGTAAAAAAAATAAAATAATTGAACTTACCTTGCCCCCTTCCCACAACGGATGGAGCGATGCACTACCTCTGGGCAGGACCAGCGTGATGCGGTTATGTCATCACACCGGCCTGCACAGGGAGTCTTCCCAGTGCCTTATAGGCTGCAAGCCTAATATGGCCTGCGGCCTATAATATTCATTTGTATCTGCGTCCTGAAGAGAAGACGCAGGTACAAGTGAATGTGGCTGTCTCTAGCACATGGGCCCCCTCCGGTGCTAGCAACGCCACTAGACACGAGGGGGCCCGTGCCGCCAGGCCCATAAATGTTAGGGGCCTGGTGGTGCGGGCCCCGTAGCAGCCTCGGGCCCCATAGAAGCCGCGGTCAGGGGGCCCTAAGAGAATGGGGGCCCTGGGCAATTGCAGAGTTTGCCCTCCCTAACACTGGACCTGACTACGCTTTTCCATCCCCCGAGATCCTGCAAAAAAAGTTTACTGTGCAGCATACGTTTTGTTAACATAAGAGTCTTTCTTGACGTTAACGTTAAACGAATACCATATTCGTCTATGGCTAACGGATGCAACCGTAGACCCATACACTATGATGGAATCTGTTTAACATACACATCATGGACAAGGTCATGAGAGTTCATTAAATATACGTTTAATTTTTACCATTAAACTCTATGATGACAGATGCCACTGTTAAAGCATCTGTCACAGCCTACAATTTAATATATAGGTTGGGAGATTTTCCAGTGTATACTTTAAATGTAGGCCAAAAACGTGATGTGCATGGTGCCTAAGGGAAAATACAGAAAAGAGTGAACTATGTTGTACTTCACTGATGAACTGGAAACATTAAAAAATCTTCAAAACAAATAATAAATATATTTGAAGAAAAGCAAGACGTGATTTATTATTAGAGCATTAGGTATTGTTAGGTATGTTAGTAACAACATCAGCCAGAGTAATAGTTATTTTACAAAAGAATACAATATTGTTTTCATAAATCTGGATTCACACACGCTGCGTTTTGCGTGCAAAAGGTACGTGTGGCATCAGCATATGGGGCGTGGTTGCGTGATTTTCGCGCAGCCGGCATCATTATGACACTTTGTTTTTATGTTTACAAACAGAAAAGCATGAGGTGCTTTTCTGTTTTCATTCATTTATTTTATTACTGTTGCACGAATCACTCGCGGCACCCGGAAGTGCTTCCGTGTGCCTTGCGCGATTTGCATGCACCCATTGACTTCAATGTGTGCGTGCTGCGCGAAACACGTGCAAGTATAGGACATGTCGTGTTTTATGCAGCGCACATACGCTGCGTGAAAATCACTGACAGTCTGAACGGCCTCATTCACTTACATAGGTCCATGCGTGATTTTCACGCGCGTAGCACGGACGTATAACACGTTTGTGTGAAAAAGGCCTTATGCTGCATTTTTTTTTTTGTATTCTCCTTGGCATTTCAAATTGCTGCAGGTGTTACAAGAGAAAAGTGTCAAGCAAGATGCGCCAAATTTATCAAACATGGGGCATATTCTGACAGCCTGGTCTAAGTTTCCGCTGTCTAAATCTCAGTCTGCATCAGTAAATTTGCCACGAGGTGTTTTGGATTGCGGTGTTTTGTGGCGTATTTGGGGTGAGTAGCGGGTTTTCAAAATGCAGTAAGCTTTGGGTATAGCGTTTTTTTCTGCCAAACCCAAGTTCAAAGTGTTACAAAATAAAAAAACACCACCAAAAAAGCTTGTAAATGAAAATAAAAAATACTTGAAACTCATGGCGGTTTTTTACATGCTCTTAAAAACGCTGAAAAAATAGTTAGTGTGAAGAGGGCCTAAATATGTAATTAATTGTCTTGGCTCAATGCTGTGAGCTCAACATAATCAGCCTGCCGGCAAAGAAAGCCCTGTTTTCCAACTATCAAATGAAAAATAATAAAGTATTTATTAAGTTTGCAACAAAGACAGACTACATGTAATTAAAATTGAGGTCCATTGTGCAAGGTATGAGGAGCTTGGAGCTAACGGCTGCAGCACGTAGCACCCAACCCACAGTTAAATTCTAAGGCTGGGTTCACACGAGCACATTAACGTCCGTAATGGACGGATGTGTTTCGGCCGAAAGTCGCCGACCGAACTCAGTGCAGGGAGCCGGGCTCTTAGCATCGTAGTTATGTACGACGCTAGGAGTCCCTGCCTCTCCGTGGAACTACTGTCCCGTACTGAAAACATTATTACAGTACGGGACAGTTGTCCTGCAGAGGCAGGGACTTCTAGCGTCGTACATAACTATGGCGCTAGGAGCCCGGCTCCCTGCACTGAGTTCGGTCCGGGACTTCCGGCCGAAATACGTCCGTCCATTACGGACGTTAGTGTGCTCGTGTGAACACAGCCTAAGAGTCAGCAGGACACGTGTTAAAATTAAGGTGGAAGCTTCCACCTTAATTTTAACACGTGTCCTGCTGACTCTTAGAATTTAACTGTGGGTTGGGTGCTACGTGCTGCAGCCGTTAGCTCCAAGCTCCTCATACCTTGCACTAAGCTGATTGCAGTCAGCAATGGACCTCAATTTTAATTACATGTAGTCTGTCTTTGTTGCAAACTTAATAAATACTTTATTATTTTTAATTTGATAGTTGGAAAACAGGGCTTTCTTTGCCGGCAGGCAATAAATCTTTTTCAATTTAACAAATACGCCCACCAACTATAGGGGTCCTCCCCTTTGTGTTTATCAACATAATCAGCGGCACAAATCTCTCTCCTGTCCTGGTAGTTTAATGTTTTAGTCCAGGTAAAATGTATCAGTCGCCAATCCAGTCAATTGAGCTATAAGGCCACGTTCAGACATGACGAAGTAGAAATCTGCCACGGATTCTTCCGCAAATCAGCTGCAAAATCCACATGTGTTACATGCAGATTTTGCCGTGGATTGTGGTGTGGATTCACTGTGAATTTCACCCTATACATTGAAGGATGTAATCCGCTGTAAAAATTCACAGCTTTTCAGCAACATAATGAGCATGATTTGAAAATCTGCAGCATGCTCATATTGAAGCGCCAATTTTTTTCCGCTACGTCTGGATGGAGTTTTGAAAAACCCATCCACATGTACAGTACTGTGAATTGTTGCAGAAATTTGTCTGAATGTGGTATAATGCCATGTTTACACAAAATATTTTCAGGCGTATTTTAACCCCTTGAGTACCCAGCTCATTTTGGCCTTGAGGACCAGACCCATTTTTTCAAATCTGACATGTATCACTTTATGTGGTAATAACTCCGGAATGCTTTTACCTATCCAATTGATTCTGAGATTGTTTTCTCGTGACATATTGTACTTTAGTTTAGTGCAAAAATTTGGTCGATAAATTCATTGCTTATTTGTGAAAACACCAACATTTAGTGAAAATATGAAGAAATTATGATTTTTCCAATTTTAAATGTATCTGCTTGTAAAACAGATGGTAATACCACACAAAATAGTTACCAATTAACATCTCCCATATGTCTACTTTATGTTTGCATCGTTTTTTGAACATCCTTTTATTTTTCTATGACCTCACAAGGCTTAGAACTTTAGCAGCAATTTCTCATATTTTTAAGCAAATTTCAAAAAGCTATTTTTTCAGGGATGAGTTCAGTTCTGAAGTGGTTTTGAGTGCCCTATATATTAGAAACCCCCATAAAACACCCCTCAAAGTATCCAAAACAGCATTCAGAAAGTGTTTCAACCCTTTAGGCGTTTTACAGGAATTGAAGGAAAGTAGAGCTGAAATTTTCAAATTTCCTTTTTTTTTACAAAATTCATATGTAATACATTTTCTTCTGTACCACAGAAGGTTTTACCTGAGAAACGCAACTCAATATTTTTTTGCCCAGATTCTGCAGTTTTTAGAAATATCCCACATGTGGCCCTAGTGCGCTAATGGACTGAAACACAGGCCTCAGAAGCAAAGGAGCACCTCTTGGATTTTGGGGCCTCCTTTTTTCAGAATATATTTTAGGCACCATGTCCGGTTTGAAGAGGTCTTGTGGTGCCAAAACAGTGGAAACCCCCAAAAGTGACCCCCATTTTTTAAACTACACCCCTCAGGGAATTTATCTAGGGGTATAGTTAGCATTTTGACCCCACAGGTATTTTGCTATATTTTCTGGAGTTAGTCTGTGAAAATGAAAATCTAATTTTTGCAAGAAATAAAGGAGAGAAAGCACCCCAACATTTGTAAAGCAATTTCTCGCGATTACGGAAATACCCCATATGTGGTAATAAACTGCTGTTTGGATCCACAGCAGGGCTCAGAAGGGAAGGACCCCCATTTGGATTTTGGAGCTCTGATTTTACTGGAATGGTTTTCGGTGCCGTGTCACGTTTGCAACGCCCTGGAGGGACCTAAACAGTGGAATCCCCCCAAAAGTGAACCCATTTTGGAAACTATACCCCTCAAGGAATTTTTCTAGTGGTATAGTTAGCATTTTGACCCCACAGGTTTTTTGCTGAATTTATTGGAATTAGTCTGTGAAGATGAAAAGAGACTTTTTTTTGGAAAAAACACAGAATTTTCTAATTTTTATAAGGAATAAAGGAGAAAAAGCACCTCAACATTTGTAAAGCAATTTCTCCTGATTACGGTAATAAACTGCTGTTTCGACCCACGGCAGGGCTCAGAAGGGACGGAGCACCATTTGGATTTTGCAGCTCAGATTTTGCTGAATTGGTTTCTGGGGGCCATGTCGCATTTGCAGAGTCCCTGAAGTACCAGTACAGTAGAAATTCCCCAGATGTGATCCCAATTTGGAGACTATACCCCTGAAAGAATTAAATTAGATAAGTAGTGAGCATTTTGAGCCCTCAGGTGTTTTATAGATTTTATTAGAATTGGTCCGTGAAAATGAAAACATTTTTTTTTTCCAATAACCTGTAGCTTTAGCTCAGAATTTTTCATTTCCACAAGGAATACAGGAGAAAAGACACCCCAAAATGTGTTACACAATTTTTCCTGATTACGGAAATACCCCATATGTGGTTGTAAACGGCTATTTGGACATACGGCAAGGGTCTAAACGGAAAAAGTGCAATTTCGTTTTTGGAGTGGAGATTTTACAAAATTTGTTTTTGACACCATGTTGCATTGCGCTGAGGTACCAGTACAGTGAAAACTCCCGAGAAGTGACCCCATTTAGGAAACTACACCCCTCAAGGAATTCATCTAGAAGTGTAGTGAGCATTTTGACACCCAAAGGTTTTGCAGAAATTAGTGCACAGTGGATGTTGCAGATTGAAAATTGACATTTTCCACATATATGCTATTTCAGTGCCCAATGCGTTGGGCCCAGCTTGTACCACTGGAGACATACGCCCCATAAATTGTTAAGCGGTTCTCCAGAGTACGGTAATACCCCATATGTGGTCATAAACTGCTGTTTGGGCACACTGCCAGGCCCAGAAGGAGCGCCATTTGGCTTTTGGAGCGCAGATTTTGCTTGGTAGTACCGTGTTTCCCCGAAAGTAAGACAGTGTCTTACTTTCTTTTTATCCCCAAAAGCCCCACTATGTCTTACTTTCGGGGTATGTCTTATATTAGAAAAAAATTGTCGAATTTTTTGCACTTTACTTTATTATTTTTTTATTACTATGGTCTGTCCCTCAAAGGTCAAAAAAGACCTTTGGGGAACTTTATATATATTTTTTTCTTTCTTTTACACCATCTTTTCCCCTGTAACTGGAGCTGCACAGCAGCCCCAGTTACAGGGGAAATCAGCCCTCTCATAGTGACGATTGTCACTAATAGGGCTGTGCTGGGTCTTGTTAGACACAGCAGCAGCCTGCCACTAACGGGACCCGGCGATCATGTGACCTGTCACATGATCATCGGGAGGAATAGAGACAGCGCCGCTGCTGCTGTCTCTATTCCTATACACAGCGTTCATTGAACGCTGTGTAAAAACACATCGGAGAAGACAGAAGCAGCTAAAGCTGCTTCTATCTTCTCCTCCGGGTCCCCGGCAGTCACTGACAGCCGGAGACCCGACATTCAGCTGCCCGATCGCGCGGGCAGCAAGTTAAAACCCGAGCCGTAAAAAGTCTATGGCTCGGGTTTTAAGGAGGAGGCGGCATTGACAAGTGCTGGGGGTGACGTATGGAGAGGGGGGCGGCGCGGAAGTGGGCAGGAGGCGGCAATACCCCGTGTTTCCCCGAAAGTAAGACATATGTCTTACTTTCGGGGTACGGCTTATATTAGCCGACCCCCCTGAAACCCCCGATACGTCTTACAATCGGGGGTGTCTTACTATCGGGGAAACACGGTAGTTATGTTTAGTGTTTTACTGGTGTTTCAGTTTATAATGTGGGGGCATATGTAAGCTGGGCGGAGTGTATCAGGGTATATGTAAGCTGTGCGGAGTACATCAGGGTATATGTAAGCTGGGCGGAGTACATCAGGGTATATGTAATATGTGAGGAGTACATCAGGGTATATGTAAGCTGTGCGGAGTACATCAGGGTATATTTAAGATGTGAGGAGTACATCAGGGTATATGTGATATGTGAGGAGTACATCAGGATATGTGTAATATGTGAGGAGTACATCAGGGTATATGTAATATGTGAGGAGTACATCAGGATATATGTAATATGTGAGGAGTACATCAGGGTATATGTAAGCTGGGCGGAGTACATCAGGGTATATGTAAGATGCGCGGAGTACATCAGGGTATATGTAAGCTGTGCGGAGTACATCAGGGTATATGTAAGCTGGGCGGAGTACATCAGGTATATGTAAGCTGGGCGGAGTACATCAGGGCATATGTAAGCTGGGCGGAGTACATCAGGGTATATGTAAGCTGGGCGGAGTACATCAGGGTATATGTAAGCAGGGCGGAGTTCATCAGGGTATATGTAAGCTGGGCGGAGTACATCAGGTATATGTAAGCTGGGCGGAGTACATCAGGGCATATGTAAGCTGGGCGGAGTACATCAGGGTATATGTAAG
The DNA here is from genome assembly GCF_050947455.1 of Rhinoderma darwinii. NCBI lineage: Eukaryota > Metazoa > Chordata > Amphibia > Anura > Rhinodermatidae > Rhinoderma > Rhinoderma darwinii. Next base: position 115,609,626 of record NC_134691.1, read on the forward strand.
ATGCGCGGAGTACATCAGGGTATATGTAAGCTGTGCGGAGTACATCAGGGTATATGTAAGCTGGGCGGAGTACATCAGGTATATGTAAGCTGGGCGGAGTACATCAGGGCATATGTAAGCTGGGCGGAGTACATCAGGGTATATGTAAGCTGGGCGGAGTACATCAGGGTATATGTAAGCAGGGCAGAGTACATCAGGGTATATGTTTGCTGGGCGGAGTGTATCAGGGTATATGTAAACTGTGCGGAGTACATCAGGGTATATGTAAGCTATGTGGAGTACATCAGGGTATATGTAAGCTATGTGGAGTACATCAGGGTATATGTAAGCTGGGCGGAGTGCAATAGGTCATAATAGGATGATGTAATAATGGGGAGAATGAATAATAAAATTAATTATCCCTGGATAGTGACGTACGCTTTGAACCAATCCTTCATGCACAGGCCGGATTATTGGGTGCAGGAGTCGCACTTCTAAAGGGTGTCTGAGGTGTTGTACAAAATATCCGCACTCCAGTATTGCCTAATCTTTGACTTCTTCACTAGCCCCATATGTAGCACAGACCCCAAAATGTCATAGTTTCCGCTGCATTTACAGGGCCTACCAATGGGGGCTGCAAATGATGACGTGGGGTTTTAGGTGAAGAACTGCTGCACATATAAATTAGTCTGGGCCGTCGTTTTGCATTATTGCGTTCCAAGAATCAGAACTTTTTATTTTTCCGTTGACGAGCTATGTGAGTGCCTGATTTTCATGGAACGAGCTGTCGTTTTTATTAGTATCATTTTGGGGTACATGCGATAATTTGATCAGTTTTTATTCCATTTTTTCTGAGGTGAGGAGACCAAATACCAGAAATTCTTTCACTATTTTTTTTATAATTTTTTACCGGCGTTCTCTGTGCAGTATAAACAACATGTTTACTTTATTCTGCGGTTCGATACGATTATGGCAATACCAAATTTATATCGTTTTTATATGTTTTACTACTTTTACAAAAAAAAAAAAAACTTTTTTCTAAATAAAATGTTTTAGTGTCACCATGTCCTGAGAGCCATAACTTTTTAATTTTTTTGTCGACGGAGCTTTGTGAGGGCTTGTTTTTTGCGTGACACACTGTAGTTTTTATTGGTACCATGTTTGGCTACGCGCGACTTTTTGATCACTTTTTATTCCATTTTTTTGGAAACAACGTGACCAAAAAAGGAAATTCTGCCATTGTTTTTTATGGTATTTTTTTTACGGTGCTCACCGTGCGGGATAAATAATATGATATTTTTTTAGGTCACGCCGATACGAACGCGGCGATACCTATTATGTCTAGTTTTTGTCTTTTTTTTCATTTTTTTTCTAATTATAAAGGACTTGATCAGGGAAACAAGGCGATTATTGTTTTTATTACGTAAAACTTGTATTTATTTATTTATGTAAAACTTTTTTTTAACTTTTTTTTTCACTTTTTATTTTACACATACTAGGGGACTGGAAGATCTGATCTTCTGAACCCCTGCACAATACACTGCACTACTTCTGTATGTACTGATGTAGTGCAGTGTATTGTAACTGTCACTTTACAACTGACAGTTGAGCCTATTACGTCCTGCCTTGGGCAGGACCTAATAGGCTCCCGTACCTGGCAACCAGGAAGCCGTTGCTAGGCTTCCTGGTTGCCATTGCAACCATCAGAACCCCGCGATTTTTCGCGGGGGGGGGGGGGCAATGGGCTGCAGAGGGAGCCCCCTCCCTCTGTATCAATCACTTAAATGCCGCTGTCGCTATTGACAGCGGCATTTAAGGGGTTAAACTACAGCGATCGGAGAGGACAGTGATCGCTGTAGTTGCAGTGGGATGTCGGCTGTATATTACAGCCGACATCCGATGAAGATGGAGCGAGCACAGCTCCTGTGCCCGCTTCATCCTCAGGGCGTTACTATTCGCCCATTTTCGGGAAGGGGTTAATAAAAATAGTGTTTGTTTTTTTTACACCGCTTTCTCTGATCTCCTCACGTATCTCACAGAAGTGAGGAGATCAGATAAAGTGACAGGAGCTTTCTCCTGCAGACGACGTCGCAGACGGCTGTGATTGGTCAGTCTTCAGAGACTGACCAATCACAGCAATCGCCGCCGCTGTTATGTCACTATGTGTTTTCACATAGTGACAGTTTATTCCTGCGCCGTAATAGTACGGCGAAGGTACGCTGGAATAAGCGGCCAGCGACGTACTATTACGGCGAAGGTACGCAAGGGGTTAAAACATAAAACGCTCGTATTACGCTCCTAAATACACTTAAGATACAGCTGCGAACAGATTTCTGATTTCAATGGGAAATACACTGTGTAGTTCATACGAGGCGTATTTTTATGCTGTTGAATAAAAAAACGCTTTGTAAAAGTACTCTTTGTAAAGTATAAGATGTCATTTATTGAAGTGTTTTACAAGCTGATTTTTCCTATTGGGACTTCAAAAAATGCCTGAGGCGGGATTCACACGAGCGTGTTCAGTCCGTGATATACGGTCCGCAGGTCGGCCGCATTTCCCAGACTGAGCACACTGCATCGTTATCTATGATGCTAGGAGTCCCTGCCTCTCCGCGGAACTACTGTTTTCAGTACAGGACAGTTACAGTTTTCCCGCAGCTAGGCAGCGACTCCTAGCATCATAGATAACGATGACGATAAGAGCCCAGCTCCCTGCAGTGTGCTCAGTCCGGGGAATACTGCCGACATACGGACCGTATATCCCGCACTGAACATGCTCATGTGAATCCGGCTTAAGGCCTCCTTCACACAGAATTTTTCTGGAGTTTTAAACTGCATCAAAAAAGGCTTCTAATGAGTTTGCGACGAGCGCAAGAGGCACTTAATTTACATCTGTTAGCTGTAGCGAGCAGAAAACGGCAGTTTTTTGCACAGAATACCTTTGAAGAAGGAGAAAAGGCTGGTCATATGCTAGCAGTGGTAGCAAAGGCACAACAAGGGGTAACACATATCACTGCTTTAAAAACGGCGGAGGGCCATTTAGTTACAGAGAACTTGGAAGTTGTAAAAGTTTTGAGAGACTTTTATTCAGACCTATATACCTCCAAGGTGCATCCATCTACATCTGATATTTATACATTCTTAAATAAAGCAGAGCTCCCTAAGCTGTCAGGAAGCGCCAAGGCACTTCTGGATTCTCCACTCACGTTGGAGGAATTGGAAGAAGCAGTCAAACAGATGGCTAATGATAAGGCACCTGGGGCGGACGGGCTACCAGTTGAAATATATAAAAAATACTCTGAGGTGCTCTTGCCCAAATTATTAGAAGTATTTCATTATTCATTGGATTGTGGTTCTTTGCCAGCTTCTATGCAAGAAGCCATTATTGTGGTCTTGCCAAAACCCGGGAAAGATCCTCAATTAGCTGATTCTTATCGACCGATTTCATTATTAACATTTGACGATTCTGGCAAAGGCATTAGCTCTGCGGTTGAATGGCGTTATATCTACCATTATACACCCGGATCAGACCAGCTTTATGCCTGCTAGGTCGACAGCCATGAATTTGAGACGTTTATTTTTAAATCTTCAGCTGAGGGCAGACAATGTAGGCGAAATAGCCATTTTTTCACTGGACGCTGCCAAAGCGTTTGACAGTGTGGAATGGCAATATCTTTGGTGCACCTTGGAGGCTATGGGTTTTGGACCATCTTTTATAGCATGGATTAAGGTCTTGTATTCTTGCCCTACAGCCAGAATACAGGCAAATGGAGGATTGTCTCCCCGGTTTGCACTTGAAAGAGGGACTAGACAGGGATGCCCATTATCGCCCCTCCTGTTTGCCATGGCAGTAGAGCCCTTCGCAGGGCGCATACGTCTGTCTGATGATATTAAGGGCTTCTTGTATGGCTCGGTGCAAGAAAAGGTAGCGCTTTATGCAGATGATATGCTTCTATACTTGGGGGATATGGGTAGCTCTCTGGCAGAAACAATATCCCTAATTGAGAAATTTGGGGCATTGTCTGGGTTTAAAATAAATTGGGATAAAACCCATCTGCTCCCTGTGGATTCAATGTGTTCTATACCAGGGGTGCATGGGGTACCTGTAGGATGCATTAAACATCTTAAATATTTAGGGATCAAGATCTCGACCTCCCCTTCTGAATATGTTGCTCTCAATTTGCAACCCCTTCTGGTCAAATTTAAAATGAAAATAATGGCTTGGTGTAAATTACATCTGACAGTTGTGGGTAGGGTCAATCTTATTAAGATGATACTGTCAGGGATCATTACTATGTATATTGTCTGAAAAATATTATCCTCACACATATGTATATACATTTCAGCTCTTTGTGTAATATACTGATATATATATATAACAAGTTCTTTGTTCATGTCGGACACACCTATGGAAGACACCGCCCCCTGGAATGCAAAGAGGAGTGTGCAGAAGAATGTACAGAAAACTTATAGCTGAGGAGCGAATAGAATTTAAGCAAGTCCCACATCTATAGGGAGGGGCATGTGTCTTCTCTGTGTGTGTTTCTTTGTTCTGAATAAAGTTCAGTTCCTCCTGGCTGACATTGAAGCTGTACCTCAGACATTTGTGTGGTGTACTTCTCTCCAGGCATGCCTTCAGCTTTCAATTTACAGAGGTGGTTATTCGGTGTGAAATACGGACCTGACATTTGGCGCCCAATGTGGGGCCTCACTCGAGGAAATATCAAAATCCGGACAACCGACAATCACAGGGTGAAACAGAGGACTCAAAGTTGCCCACTGAAGGAATTTGATCACCTCCGCAATAACACGGTAAGCGAATTGATTTTATAAATCTTCGTCTTATCTGTGTTAGTGGGCAGTCTTGTAGCGATCTGTAGAACCCTTTTGTTGATTTCCTGGATTATCTCAGGCGACAGAGGTGATATTTTCCGCTGTGAGGGTAAAAAAACCTGTGAGACCTTAGTCGCGCCCGACTAACCATCCTCTGGGTAATTAGAGTCTAAGTAATAGAATTATATAAGCGACCGGAGAGTTATCGACTGTGAAATTTTAATATTTACAGCGTAGCCGGAGAGTCTAAATAAAGATTATATAAGCGACCGGAGAGTTATCGACTGTGAAATTTTAATATTTCCAGCGTAGCCGGAGAGTCTAAATAAAATTATATTTCGGCGGTCCGGAGGCTGTAGACTGAGGAATTTTAATATTTCCGGCGAGGCCTGGGAGTCGTTGACCGAAAATTGTTATATAAATTAAGTGTATAATATAGACTGTTAGGCATATGATTTAATGAAGCGAAGAGAAGGGAAGCAGTATGTGAGTAAAATGAAGAAATTGATGGAAGTGTGTGGAATCCATAGAGGAGGGCGGCTGCAAGCCGGAGATTGGGCAAAAGGTATTCTGGAGAACAAAGGGAAGTTGGAAGGTAGAAAGTTGATGGAAAGTGCTTTAGAGGGATTTGCAGAAGAGGAAGTTAGGAATAAGAAAGGTATTGTATGTATTAGAAAACAGGACCAGCCGACGCCCGGTAATGGAGTCCGTACCTCATGTTGAGTGTGTCCTCATTGTTGGTGGGAAACCCCCCCCCTCACAGCTGCGCACTGTGTTTCCAATGGGAGAGGCTGCCCCCCCCACCACCCACCCCTGATGTGGCCACGCCCGGCCCAACCAAATCAGTATGAAATAATCGCCTTGTTAATTTTGTCATTTGTAGTGTCTTCTATTTTTTAGGTTCCATGCTAGACGCTGTTCACTGATGAAGCAACACGTCATCATAATATAGAGATGGTGGCCGACAGATTGTAGACTGTTACAGATTATATGTTTGATGTTTTGAACGTAGATAATTCCTATACAATGGTGTGATAAATGATTGCAGATACGTATGTTGTTTTGCCGGCATTGAAAGTGTTAAGATTGTGAGACTAGAAGCTGTGAGAAGCTGTGAGTGTGTGACCCCCCTCCCTCTCCCCTGTAGTGTGCTGTGTTTGGGAGGAGGAGCAGGGGGGGCTGACTGGGTGCAGTCTGCAGGGCTGATGAGACAAAGGATTTCAATATGCACTGCTTTTAGATATATATATATATATATATATATCAGTAATGTGTACAAACCTAAATAAATTTCTTCTCTTTTGCGCATGCGCTGTTGTTTATAAAAGTTACGATATTTATGTGTTCTGATGTGATCAGATTTCATGTGTTTTGATATTAATTCAGATGTATTAAACTACAGATACTGTGAGACACGGGGTTTTGAAAATGTATGTGCCCCCACCGTTCCCTATTTTTATATACAGTTTATTGGTTTGCAGTAATTAATGTTATCAGAGATAATATTTTAACTAACTACAATTGTTTTGTTTTTGATTTCACACATGAGTTATGTCATTGTAAAGATCAAATGTATTTGTCAGGAAAAAGTCATTTTTGTTTCAGGCTGTTGTACATTACAGGGGGTTAAATTAGTGTTATGTTGAGATGTAGTTTTGAACTCTGCTACATTACTTTCGCAGAGTCCACAAAGGGGGGAATGGTGAAGGAACTGATCAGGTACAATTTTGGTTTGTTTTGAGTTAATTAATTTGGTTTCAGAAGATCTAAAAATGTGTAAGAGACCCCAATGAGTAATCCAGATTAAATGTGTATGAGAGTAACCTACATTTTGAGGTTTTTCTGTGTAGATGGTTGTGTAAGAGACCATCCCCCTCCAGCAAATTTACACAGGAGGCAGAGGTCACGTCACTCACACGAGTCTTTATGGATTTAGATGAGGGAGAAGGCAAAACAAAAATTGTCTGGACATTGTTAATTTGATGTAAAGTTTTTAGGAATGTTTTATTTTTATTTGTTTTTGTATTAATCAAGTATTTGCAGAATCTGATAAAAGTGAGATTCTCAAAGTATTCTGGATTATCAGATGAGTGTGGAGAAGTGTATAACATTTGGTTTTATTTTAGAGGATGAAGACGCCACCCCTTTGAGATGTTCTATCTATATGTGACATGGGTTTTTAATGTAAATTTGTAATAAAGAGATATTTTATTATACAATATGTACAAGACAGGATACGAGGCACCAGGTAAATTACCCAGAAACCACTCTCACCTTCTTGTTCATCTCAAGGAGCGGAGCTGGAGGTGCTCGCTGAGGCTTGTAACCTGGCAGAAGGTAAGACAGCCGACATTTACACTGACTCTAGGTACACTTTTGGCATCGCCCACAATTATGGGCCCATTGGTAGTAGGAACTTTATTGGATCATCGGGTAACCCAATTGAGAGAGCGAGAGAAGACAGAACTGACAACAAGGGTATGTGCGGCCAGGTATCAGTAAATTGGCTTGTCCCTGGATACAATAATGCCACCACTAGGTTTGTAGCAGCCGGCATGATGTGCGCACGGCATGACATAGGTGAAACTGCAAAGGTACCTGTGAAAAGTGCAGCCCGGCCAGATTAACAGTCCCAGCGACTGCAGAACATACAACTACCGGAGGTGTAAAGGATCTGCCAGGCAATGCTTCGGGGTTAACTCCCATAATTAATCAGTCAGCACCTGAATCTACATCCCTGAGACTGACTCCAGCTTCCACCACTCAGGCTGGCAGGCTTAGGAGTGGGAGAGCCTATCGCAACCTGGCCAGACTCAGCTAGCTCCCGCCCTCGGTCTATTTAAGCCTGCCCTTCCTGTCCCTCTGTGCTTGTGATTCTTTTCGTGTGGTTTCCTGGCCCAGCTACAGCTCCTTCTATTTTGATCCTGCTCCATACAGACCCTGGCTTACTGACTACTCTTCTGCTCTTCGTTTGGTACCTCGCACACTCCTGGCTTGACTCGGCTCGTTCACCACTCTGTTGCTCACGGTGTTGCCGTGGGCAACTGCCCCTTTCCCTTGCTTGTATTCCCTTGTATGTTTGTCGTGCACATACTGAGCGCAGGGACCGCCGCCCAGTTGTACCCCGTCGCCTAGGGCGGGTCGTTGCAAGTAGGCAGGGACAGAGTGGCGGGTAGACTAGGGCTCACTTGTCCGTTTCCCTACCCCCCGTCATTACATAATCACAAGCCCATACCTAGTCTACCCTGGTCCCTGACACGACTATGGACCCCCGTGAGACCCTGGCTCAGCAAATGCAGGGTCTCTCCCTACAGGTCCAGGCCCTGGCTCAGAGGGTCAACCAGCCTGATGCTACCTTGGTAGTTCCCCTCACCTCACCTCTTGAACCCCACCTCAAGTTGCCCGACCGGTTCTCAGGGGACCGGAGGGCTTTTCTCTCCTTTCGGGAGAGTTGTAGGCTTTACTTTCGTTTAAAGCCTCATTCCTCAGGTTCAGAGAGCCAGCGGGTGGGTATAATTATGTCCCGGCTCCAGGAAGGGCCCCAAGAGTGGGCCTTCTCCTTGGCTCCTGACGCCCCTGAACTTTCCTCCGTTGATTTTTTCTTTTCTGCTCTCGGACTTATTTATGACGAGACTGACAGGACTGCCTTTGCCGAGAGTCAGCTGGTGACCTTACGTCAGGGTAAGAGACCTGTTGAGGAGTATTGTTCTGACTTTAGGAAGTGGTGCGTAGCTTCTCGGTGGAATGACCCTGCCTTAAGGTGCCAGTTTAGGTTGGGTCTGTCGAATGCCCTGAAAGACCTGCTAGTTAGCTATCCCTCTTCTGACTCCCTAGACCAGGTTATGGCTTTAGCGGTACGACTTGACCGACGTCTCAGGGAACGACAACGTGAACGTTTATGTGTTTTCTCCTCCGACTCCCCCATGATGCCTCCCGAAGTTCCGTTGCTTCGTTCCTCCCCTGAAAGACTCAGAGATACCTATGCAACTCGGGGCCTCCGTGTCCCCCCAACAACGTAGAGAATTCCGCAGGAAAAATGGTCTCTGCTTCTACTGTGGGGATGACAAGCATCAAGTGAACAACTGTTCTAAGCGTAAGAATGCAGCCAGAGAACTTCCGCGCCTAAGTGATCATCGGGGAGGTCACTTGGGCGCACAGGTATTTCCCGTAAATAGGAAACGTACTAAGATCTTGCTTCCCTTTCAGGTCTCTTTTGGTGGTAGGTCTGCTACCGGCAGTGCCTTCGTGGATTCAGGGTCCTCTACTAATATCATGTCTGTGGAATTTGCTATGTCTCTTGCTATGCCTCTGATTGATTTGCCTAAACCTGTCCCGGTAGTGGGTATCGACTCCACTCCTCTTGCTAATGGTTATTTTACACAGCATACCCCTGTTTTTGAACTCCTTGTTGGCTCCATGCATTTGGAGCAGTGCTCTGTACTGTTGATGCAGGGATTATGGTCCGATTTGGTTCTAGGCCTTCCCTGGTTGCAGTTGCATAATCCCACGTTTGACTGGAATACTGGGGAGCTAACCAAATGGGGTAATGAATGTTTTACGTCATGTTTTTCTGTTAATTCTATTTCTCCCCCTGAGGAGGCGAACACGCTACCCGAGTTTGTTCAGGACTTCGCTGATGTTTTCTCTAAGGAGGCCTCCGAAGTGTTACCTCCTCATAGAGAATACGATTGCGCTATCGAATTGGTACCAGGAGCTAAGCTTCCTAAGGGTAGGATAAATATTTAATCTTTCTTGTCCCGAACGTGAAGCCATGAGAGAGTATATCCAGGAATGCCTGGCCAAGGGTTACATTCGTCCCTCTACTTCTCCGGTAGGTGCTGGCTTCTTCTTCGTAGGGAAGAAGGATGGTGGTCTTAGGCCATGCATTGACTACCGTAGCCTGAATAAGGTCACGGTAAGGAACCAGTATCCCCTTCCTTTGATTCCTGATCTCTTCAATCAGGTTCAGGGGGCCCAATGGTTATCTAAGTTGTACCTACGGGGGGCGTATAACCTTATCCGCATCAAAGAGGGGGATGAGTGGAAGACTGCGTTTAACACGACCGAAGGTCATTTCGAATACCTCGTCATGCCCTTTGGGTTGTGTAATGCCCCTGCGGTCTTCCAGAATTTCATAAATGAGATTTTGAGAAATTACCTGGGGATATTTCTTGTAGTGTACCTTGATGACAAACTGGTGTTTTCCAAAGACTGGTCCTCCCACATTGAGCATGTCAGGAAGGTGCTCCAGGTCCTTCAGGAAAACAAACTGTTTGCCAAAACCGAAAAATGTGTGTTTGGGGTACAGGAAATACCATTTTTGGGTCAAATCCTCACTCCTCATGAATTCCGCATGGACCCCGCCAAGGTTCAGGCTGTGGCGGAATGGGTCCAACCTGCCTCCCTGAAGGCGTTACAGTGTTTTTTGGGGTTCGCTAATTATTACAGGAGATTTATTGCTAACTTCTCGGTCATCGCTAAGCCTCTTACGGACCTCACTCGCATAGGAGCTGATCTCCTCCACTGGCCTCCTGAGGCTGTCCAGGCTTTTGAGGTCCTTAAGAAGTGCTTTATCTCGGCCCCGGTGCTGGTTCAGCCCAACCAAATGGAGCCATTTATCGTGGAAGTTGACGCATCTGAGGTGGGAGTGGGGGCTGTCTTGTCCCAGGGTACCAGGTCCCTCACCCATCTCCGCCCCTGTGCCTACTTCTCCAGGAAGTTTTCGCCAACTGAGAGTAACTATGATATTGGCAACCGCGAACTCTTAGCCATTAAATGGGCATTTGAAGAGTGGCGCCACTTCCTGGAGGGGGCTAGGCACCAGGTAACGGTCCTTACCGACCACAAGAATCTGGTTTTCCTAGAATCTGCACGGAGGCTAAACCCGAGACAAGCTCGATGGGCGTTATTTTTTACCAGATTCAATTTTTTGGTTACCTATAGGGCTGGGTCTAAAAATATTAAGGCTGATGCACTGTCGCATAGCTTCATGGCCAGCCCTCCTTCGGAGGAAGATCCTGCTTGTATTTTGCCTCCAGGTATAATCATTTCCTCGATCAATTCTGATTTAGTCTCTGAAATTGCTGCTGATCAAGGTTCAGCTCCTGGGAACCTTCCTGAGAACAAGCTGTTTGTTCCCCTGCAATTCCGGCTAAGGGTACTTAGGGAAAATCATGACTCTGCACTATCTGGTCATCCAGGCATCCTGGGTACCAAACACCTCATTACTAGAAACTATTGGTGGCCTGGGTTGCCCAAAGACGTTAAGGCCTACGTCGCCGCTTGTGAGGTTTGTGCTAGGTCCAAGACTCCCAGGTCCCGACCAGCGGGCTTACTGCGTTCGTTGCCCATTCCCCAGAGACCTTGGACACATATCTCCATGGATTTTATCACCGATTTGCCTCCATCCCAAGGCAAGTTGGTGGTGTGGGTGGTAGTAGACTGCTTCAGTAAGATGTGCCACTTTGTGCCCCTCAAGAAACTACCCAACGCCAAGATGTTGGCTACCTTGTTTGTCAAACACATCCTGTGTCTCCATGGGGTCCCTGTCAATATTGTTTCGGACAGAGGGGTACAATTTGTTTCATTGTTTTGGAGAGCCTTCTGTATGAAGTTGGAGATTGATCTGTCCTTCTCCTCTGCCTTCCATCCTGAAACCAATGACCAAACTGAGAGGACTAATCAATCTCTAGAACAATATTTAAGGTGTTTTGTCTCTGACTGTCAATATGATTGGGTCTCATTCATTCCCCTCACCGAATTTTCCCTTAATAACCGGGTCAGTAACTCGTCAGGGGTCTCCCCCTTTTTCTGTAATTTTGGGTTTAATCCACGGTTCTCCTCCGTTTCACCTGGTAGTTCCAACAATCCCGAGGTAGAGGTCGTTCATCGGGAACTGTGCACAGTCTGGGCCCAGGTTCAGAAGAACCTAGAGGCGTCCCAGAGCGTACAAAAAACTCAGGCTGATAGAAAACGTTCTGCTAACCCCCTGTTTATGGTCAGGGATCTGGTGTGGTTGTCGTCTAGGAACTTGCGTCTCAAGGTTCCGTCCAAGAAGTTTGCTCCCCGGTTTATTGGGCCGTATAAGGTCATTTAGGTCCTCAATCCTGTCTCCTTCCGGCTGGAGTTACCCCCGTCTTTTCGTATACACGACGTGTTTCATGCCTCTCTCCTTAAACGCTGCTCCCCATCCTTGGCTCCCTCGAGGAGACCTCCTGTTCCCGTCCTCACCCCTGAGGGGGTGGAATTCGAGGTGGCCAAGATTGTGGACAGCAAGATTGTCCAAGTCTCCCTCCAGTACCTGGTCCATTGGAGAGGATACGGGCCCGAGGAGAGGACTTGGGTACCCGCCCGGGATGTTCACGCTGGGGTATTGGTCAGGAGGTTCCACCTGCGTTTCCCCAGTAAGCCAGGTCCACTTAGAAAGGGTCCGGTGGCCCCTCATAAAAGGGGGGGTACTGTAAAGGATCTGCCAGGCACAGCTTCGGGGTTAACTCTCATAATTAATCAGTCAGCACCTGAATCTACATCCCTGAGACTGACTCCAGCTTCCACCACTCAGGCTGGCAGGCTTAGGAGTGGGAGAGCCTATCGCAACCTGGCCAGACTCCGCTAGCTCCCGCCCTCGGTCTATTTAAGCCTGCCCTTCCTGTCCCTCGGTGCTTGTGATTCTTTTCGTGTGGTTTCCTGGCCCAGCTACAGCTCCTTCTATTTTGATCCTGCTCCATACAGACCCTGGCTTACTGACTACTCTTCTGCTCTTCGTTTGGTACCTCGCACACTCCTGGCTTGACTCGGCTCGTTCACCACTCTGTTGCTCACGGTGTTGCCGTGGGCAACTGCCCCTTTCCCTTGCTTATATTCCCTTGTATGTTTGTCGTGTTTGTCGTGCACTTACTGAGCGCAGGGACCGCCGCCCAGTTGTACCCCGTCGCCTAGGGCGGGTCATTGCAAGTAGGCAGGGACAGAGTGGCGGGTAGACTAGGGCTCACTTGTCCGTTTCCCTACCCCCCGTCATTAAAGGAGGTAGAAATGTATGACAATGTGCTCGTGTGTGTAGACCTGTTCTCAGGGGGGGCCTGAAGCCCGTCCGATATCTTCCCCATTGCAGACATTGTGTGTAAGTGACGGGGGAACAGTGCTTATCCCAAGTATTGAACTGGTGTTTGTACAATGATAAGATGTCAGCAGTTCTCTAGACATTGTCCCAAGGTTAGTTTGTTTAATAACTGTATTTAAGAAGGGTTGTGGGAATATTAAATACTGAGGTTAAGTTTTATGTAAAGTTCTGGACCAGCCTTAGCATTGGACTATTAGAGTCATGCGTCAGATAAAAGGTACAGAAGTGGAATATTCCCATTAGAAAACATTTTTGTTTGTTTATTTTTTATTTTTGTTGTGAAAGGGACATTTTAGAGCAGAGAATTCTGTGCAGTGTATATGTGTATGTATAGATATGTATATAAAGAAGAAGAATCAATTTGTAAGTTTTAGTTACTGACCAGTGTGAACGTTTGATGTAAAGATGCTATTTGTTAATGTTTTTCTTCAAATTAATTATTTGATTAAGATCAATTAATGTTTATCCAATGAAAAAGCTTGTTCTCCACAGGAAGAGTCCAACTGGGAGCGGAAGGCGTGAGAACCAGATTCTGACAGAATGTGGACGGATAAAGGAAGGTAAACCGGTACCACCCAAGGCACTCTTGATGGCTTTTGCATTGATGGTGTATGACCTCACATATGCCCCAAGACTGCAAGGATCGATTTGGTAAGATCTAATTGGTATGTCCCAGGTTTTACAGCTGTTGCTGCTAAATTCTGTTAGAGCTGTTTGATTTGCCTACAGAACAGTCCTGGCAGACCGGTGCCAACCTTATCATACCCGCCTCCCACGAAGAGAACCGACCTTGAGAGGCCTTCCCAGGTAGAACGAACCAGATTAGAGTAAGAAAAATAGGTTTAAGACACTTGTCAGATAAACATGTGGAATCTGTGTATCTTTCTGTGAGGTGGAGATGTTCCAGGCAATCAGCTGAGATCAAGGTACAAATCCTGCTGAAATGGTATCACCAAGTGCAAATGAAATGTACCCAATAAGTTACACATCTTCTAGGTGCCCTGTCCATTGTAACAGAGAAGTTTTTACTTATATAAAGGTGTTTGATGTCATTTAGGGGCCTGACATTATTGTATGTACTTAGAACAACGTTTATAGTGTATGTGGATGATGTTATCACCAGATTAGTATTTATTTTAACAATTGACAAGAGTTGGGGGTCCCCAGCAAGTGCCAGTAAATATGAACTAAAAGACTTTTAACACGATGAACTCCATCACTGAGATGCGGCAGGCACAGCCTGAGCCAGTACAACGCGTTTATCATGAACTGACGGCAGTGTCACAATTCTAAGCGGCCACCCAGACAAGTAACTTGCCAGAGGAAGAGTACAGATGCGGAGGGTTTGATAGTCACAATACAACTCCACTAATCCGCCTACGTGGGATCTCACCCCAGGCTCACAATATGAGGTGCTATGTACAGCCTGATGACGTAAACCAAAGGAGACGGTGTCGGACAGATGAGAAGGACCAAACCAAGTCCTGATGACGTCAGCAAAGATCAAAGTAAAGACCAAAGACCTGAGTGAATCCGTCAGCAGGATCAAGTGTTTTGATTAAGTAAGTGACTAGGAGGGGGTAATAATAACTCCCCCACTGGACACCAACGTAGTCTGACTCCACAATTGTGTGGGTTACCCTGAGGGTGACAGTCAGTGAAGAGCAGAAGACAGGAGAAGAAGAAGACGATGGTGTACAGGACTGGCAATGAACTGATGGGACCCAAAACCTGAGGGTGATAGCATTATGATTATTAGTTGAGGCCCTATTGTTTATATTGTCTGAGGTTTATAATTATAATGTGTGTAAATATGCCACGGTGCTGCAAATTACAATCTGAGGAGTTTTGTGTGGAGGCGTGAGGTGAAGGTCACTGTGCTGCCCATGACCTGTTATATCTGCAGGGGTAAAAGTCCCATTAGGACAGTAAGTGACAGTGCGACAATTATTACTGTTAATAAAAATGTAGACCGGATTAATATATATATTACAACCAGCAGCGGTTTGTAGATTATATCAAGACAACCATCTTGTATCCAGAGGAGAATAGGGAAAGTTAGGACCACTCCGACACCTTGGAAGTCCAGGTACAAAGGGGGGTTACTCATCAGGAATAGCTCGTCTCAATGCCACAATTATTGTATATTTTACGTAACTCCCCTGTATGGATCTTATTACGCAATTTTTATTATATTAATGCACTTTTTAGGGACCTAATATGGCGGAAGGGTCGTTCAAGAATTAGATTAGAAATTCTACAGCGCGCAAAGCATGACGGCGGTCTGGCCCTACCCAACCCTTGGATATATTTTCTTGCCTCCCAATGTCAGCACTTTAAGGGGTGGGGGGAAATTATATCAAAGGGATCCAATGGATCGATTCTACAGGCACAGTTTGGACCATCTGTTTTATTCTCAGTATTAGAGGCAGGTCACTCTATGTTGGCGGGCAGGAATACGCCCACATATACACTAATGCGTAAAGTATGGGATAAAGTCCGAGCTATTAGAGATATGGGGGTTTGCACAATTTTTACACCTTTATGGGGGAATAAGGCACTTCCAGAATTCTTCTCTCTTGAAGGATTTGAGGGTTGGAAAGCAAGAGGCATCCTTTATGTCTCCCAGTTGCTCCAGGAGGATGTATTTAAAACTTATCAACAGATCCAAGAGGAGTTTGAATTACCTCGAAATTCCCTCTATCAATACTTACAGATAAGACATGCTTTTGATGCCCAGAAGAAGGCGGTGGATTTGGCAATACACGTAGATGGGGTGTTGTCTGTTTTACATACCGGGAGTGTTACATCGGGGGTTATTTCACATATTTATCAGTTGTTGATCAGTAAATTTTTTGATAAATACCCCCTGATGGCTTCTAAAAAATGGGAAAGAGATATGGGTCCCATCTCTGAAGAACAATGGATATATATTATGAAAGCAGTTCCGAATACTTCTCTTAGTGAGGCTGGGCGCCTTTCTCAATTATATATTATCCATAGAGTATACAGGACTCCTAAATTTCTTTTTCATATTGGGGTAAGGAGTGACTCGAAATGCCCCAGATGCGCGGAAGAGGAGGCTGACCATATGCATATGTTGCGGTCCTGCCCACAGTTAACCACGTACTGGATGGATGTACTGAAGGTGATTCAGGAGGCCTATGGACCTGTGTTGCAAGGGACTCCTATGGAATGCGTTTTGGGATGTATTATGGACACCCCACCCTCTACTTTGGAGCGGTTGGCTATTGTAAGGTTGCTATATATAGCTAGAAAACTAATTGCCCTACATTGGATACAAGGCGCCCCGCAGACTAGGATCGAATTCATTGCAAAAGTGAATAAAATGATTGTATTGGAAAAGGTTGTCTATGTAAAGCGCAAAACGCTTAAAAAATTTGAATCCATATGGGGACCATGGGTAGGGGTAATGGAATCTGTATTATAAAATTTATTCAGGGATTCTGTATGACCGTCAGCCTTTACACGGTATTGGGGTTATGTATATAGATGTGGGATAAGGAGAAGGGGGGAAATAGAGAGGATTAAATATATGCCATATATTATATCTGTTTTTTATTATACATGCTTGTACATGATTAAGCTACTTGACATTTGGAAAATGATCTGTCCCATGTACCTTGTATTTTGTGAATAATGTATTCGATATTTGGTACAATTTCTATTTCATATACTATCTAATTTGGAATTTTGTGACGGTGCCTGGGGGGAGGGTTTGGGATAGGGTTTGTTTAGTATGTTTTGTACTATATCATTTTGAAACTTCAATAAAAAAATTATACTTACTTCTAAAAAGTTCTAGCATTGTTAAAATGAAACATATGTTTTTAATGCGTTTCTATGTCAGTTAGTTTGAAGCCCTATAAAGAATCTTATGGTAAAAACGGCAGAAAAAATGTTTGCAAAAATGCCATGTACCACAAAATTGCCTCAAATATGCCATAAAACAAAACACAGTTGTGTGTAGTGCATTTGATATTTTAACATACCTCCAAATAGTCCCGGATTCAGGGGGCAGTCCCGGATTCTGGGCGGTGTCCTCCTGTCCCGGGCGGCCGGTGGTATGTCCCGGTTTCAACTGTATCTGCGTCCTCAGGACGCAGATATAGTTGTATCCAATGCTGAAGCAAGGAACCGTCAGCTCCCTGCTTCAGTCTTCAACTATGGAGTCCCGGACCAGAGCAGCGCAAGCTCTCTGGCCTGCGGACTCCTGTCTTGGAAAAGCCCTTGACGTTACTGTCCATATATGGACAGGGACGTCAGGGGCTTCTCCAGGGGAAGTTGCTTTGTCCGGGTATTCCATTCCTGGAGAAGCCCCTAGTGTCACTATCCATATATGGACAGTGACGTCAGGGGCTGCTCCTGGAGCGGAATCCCCGGCCACAGCGTGGCCTATGCTCTGGCTGGGGAATCTGCTCCTAGGGGGAGATCCAATGGCGCTATCTACAGGGGAGAGGGGTTAGCGGTATATACAGACAGGGTGGCAATATCTTCAAGGAGATGTGGCAATATCTACATGGACACTGTGGCACTATATGGGCACCATCTACATAAGCACTGTGGCACTATGTGGGCACTGGCACTTTTTATGTGGGCACTGGCACTTTTTATGTGGGCACTGGCACTTTTTATGTGGGCACTGGCACTTTTTATTTGGGCACTGTGGCACTATGTGGGCACTGTGGTGGTATGTGGACAATGGCACAACTATGTGGGCACTATCTACAATGGGCACTGTGGCACAATCTACAGGGGCATTGTGGCACTATGGGGCATTATACTGTTTGGGGGCATCTGTGTGGGCATTATATTGTATGGAGGCATCTATGGGGGAATTTTACTGTATGGCGGCATTATGCTGTATGGGGACAGCTACGGGGCCTTATACTGTATGGGGGCATCTGTGTGGGCATTATACTGTATGTGTGCATTTATGGGGGCATTATACTACATGGTGTATTATACAGTGCAGGGGCAGCTATTTGGCATTATACTGTGTGGGAGACATTATGGAGTATTATACTGTGGGGGGGGCAGCTATAGTGGCATTATACTGTAAGGGGTTCTATGGGGGCATTATACTGTGGGGAGGCACTATGTGAGAATGATACTGTGTGGGCTGAACCAGGTGTGTATGGGCGGGGATTGGGCAGTGTTAGAGGCACGGCTTAAAAGGAAAAAAAAGGTTGTCCCTCTTTGCGATACTTGAAAGTTGGGGGGTATGATTTTACTATGGACTTTAATGTAAAATTTGGCTGCACTAAAAAATGCACCACAAAACGCTACTGCCTTGATTATTGCAAAATCAGAGCAAAACAAACTGTGGTTGCGCAAAATAGTGGCAAAAAAGTTTTTGCCAAAAATGCTGCATTAATTCTGGACTAATTTACATACACAAAAATAAATGTTGGTGAAGAGTCAAAATTCGCTCTCATTTTTTTTATACAAATCATGCAAGCTCACCAGCAATATTCTGGCAGTGTCATTTGTTTCTTCCGAGCTCAGTTGCATCTAAACATTTTTAACCGTTTCAATAAGAGCAGCAGTGTCATGTGATCTCAGTCTGACCTCCAAAATAGACCATGCTCTCATGTGTAGACAGGAGGTCACTCTCTCCGGTGTGGGTGACTTTCTGTGAACTACAGGATTAAATCATCACCAATCAAATCCCTCCTGCAGCTCTGAGACACCTCCCACCCTCACCTATACCTAGCTTCACCTCCTTGTTACTGTGTATGTCCCCTTTGCATATAGTTCTGCTGAAGAGATCATTTCTGCCCTATCTAATGGAACAAAAGTTCAGTGATATAATAGGTCCATACAATGATTATCTGCAGAGTTATAAAAATCCCCTGACTCACACTAACTGTCTATACTATCTGTAAGTGCTGTGTGCAGAGTCCAGTGTATTTCTATGAGATCCTGCTTCTCACTGTCTCCTGCTTGTAAGGACATGGAGAAACCTATAACAAGCATAAGTCAGGGGAATCACGCTGAAGCTGCATCACATAGGAATACACTGAGACTCTACAGTGTGAGGACAGAAGTTCTATGTCACTGATCTATCAATTACTGCACTAAGATACAGTGAAGGAAATAAGTATTTGATCCCTTGCTGATTTTGTAAGTTTGCCCACTGTCAAAGACATGAACAGTCTAGAATTTTTAGGCTAGGTTAATTTTACCAGTGAGAGATAGATTATATTTAAAAAAAAACTGAACATCACATAGTCAAAATTATATATATTTATTTGCATTGTGCACAGAGAAATAAGTATTTGATCCCCTACCAACCATTAAGAGTTCAGCCTCCTCCAGACCAGTTACACGCTCCAAATCAACTTGGTGCCTGCATTAAAGACAGCTGTCTTACATGGTCACCTGTATAAAAGACTCCTGTCCACAGACTCAATTAATCAGTCTGTCTCTAACCTCTACAACATGGGCAAGACCAAAGAGCTTTCTAAGGATGTCAGGGACAAGATCATAGACCTGCACAAGGCTGGAATGGGCTACAAAACCATAAGTAAGACGCTGGGTGAGAAGGAGACAACTGTTGGTGCAATAGTAAGAAAATGGAAGTCATACAAAATGACTGTCAATCGACATCGATCTGGGGCTCCATGCAAAATCTCACCTCGTGGGGTATCCTTGATCCTGAGAAAGGTGAGAGCTCAGCCGAAAACTACACGGGGGGAACTTGTTAATGATCTCAAGGCAGCTGGGACCACAGTCACCAAGAAAATCATTGGTAACACATTACGCCGTAATGGATTAAAATCCTACAGTGCCCGCAAGGTCCCCCTGCTCAAGAAGGCACATGTACAGGCCCGTCTGAAGTTTGCAAATGAACATCTGGATGATTCTGAGAGTGATTGGGAGAAGGTGCTGTGGTCAGATGAGGCTAAAATTGAGCTCTTTGGCATTAACTCAACTCACCGTGTTTGGAGGAAGAGAAATGCTGCCTATGACCCAAAGGACACCGTCCCCACTGTCAAGCATGGAGGTGGAAACATTATGTTTTGGGGGTGTTTCTCTGCTAAGGGCACAGGAATACTTCACCGCATCAATGGGAGAATGGATTTAGCCATGTACCGTCAAATCCTGAGTGACAACCTCCACCAGGACATTAAAAATGGCTCATGGCTGGGTCTTCCACCACGACAATGACCCAAAACATACAGCCAAGGCAACAAAGGAGTGGCTCAAAAAGAAGCACATTAAGGTCATGGAGTGGCCTAGCCAGTCTCCAGACCTTAATCCCATCGAAAACTTATGGAGGGAGCTGAAGATCTGAGTTGCCAAGCGACAGCCTCGAAAACTTAATGATTTACAGATGATCTGCAAAGAGGAGTGGGCCAAAATTCCATCTAACATGTGTGCAAACCTCATCATCAACTACAAAAAACGTCTGACTGTTGTGCTTGCCAACAAGGGTTTTGCCACCAAGTATTAAGTCTTGTTTGCCAAAGGGATCAAATACTTATTTCTCTGTGCACAATGCAAATAAATATATATAATTTTGACAATGTGATTTTCTGTTTTTTTTAAAAAATATAATCTATCTCTCACTGGTAAAATTAACATAGCCTAAAAATTCTAGACTGTTCATGTCTTTGACAGTGGGCAAACTTACAAAATCAGCAAGGGATCAAATACTTATTTCCTTCACTGTAGGACTCAGAGCAGAGCAAGTGCACTGTGATGAGACTCTGCCTCTGTAAAGCCTGAGGCATCATGGGAAATGTAGCCTGCATTCGGGAACCCATATCAGAAGGGAAGAAGGAACCAAGATGGCAGACAACCCACAAATGACACATAAACGAAAACATGTATAAGCAAGAACCTCTACAGTATTCTTTAATGGCAGCCTAAGCTGCACTATATAGGCAGAAAAAAACAATTGCTGGAGTACTTCTTTAAGTTTAATTTTAACATTGGAACATGAAATGTCAACGAATCCTTGAGTGAGGAAGAATGGATTCACACACAGCAAATTTTGTAGCAGAAATTTCTGCGACTGAAAATCCACTCCATTCATTTGAGTGGAACTTGCAGAAATCCATGCACCTGCTGCAGAAACAACCTCATGCAGATGAATGGAACTGATTTTCAGCTGCAGAAAATTTCTGCAACAAAATCTGCTGCGTGTAGTTTTACATATTTCTTCAAAATCCCTTGTCATATAACCTATCTTTATTCATTCATGATCTATGCCACCTTTAACCTTACACTCCTTCAGGTCTTTCTCAAGTAATTAGAAAAAAAAAAAGTTCATTGCCTTGTTAAATGAACTCATGCTGGCCAGCAGGAAACCCAATAATCGTTTCCATGTGTGTGAAAGATGATGGGAGTCCAACAATTTTAGTTATCAAAACACAGGTTAGTAAAGGTAAATGTTATTAAATACATTTAAGTGAATACATTCTCAGCCTAACGTGGCTAAAGACAACACTGAGGGCACAGGAGATACTCATTTACATTTTTAGCTCCCCTGGAAGCGGCTAAAGAAGGATACATATGTATCCCTCTTGTATTTATACAGAACTATCTTAAACATATCTGTTTCATTATTATATAAACTATCATATGTTTGTCTTATATTATAATTTATGATTTTTATTGGTTTCTTGACAGAATTTAATTCGTTATTATAGGGAAACTACAAAAAAACACAGTTTTCTATTATAAACATTTATTATAACAGGATCCAACAGGGTTCCGTTGTGGTTCTGATATTTTTAACGGCCAGAATAGCACTTCAGACTGCGCTATACTTGCCGTCAAAAATACTGGAAACCCTGAAGGAAACTGAAAAAACACCAGTGTGAACACAGCCTAAAGTGTTATTTAAACATAGATTTAACAACATCAATATATTGGTTAAATTCAGCAACCAACATAAAGGTACTTTGTTCCTTGATCATTTCTAAATAACCTTAGAAAGTGACAACTCCTTTCTTCGCCAAAGATGATACTAGGAATGGTCACATTTATTTCCCTACAGCTCAATGGAGTATATGGAGTGACGATAGATACAATAGATAGATAGATAGATAGATAGATAGATAGATAGATAGATAGATAGATAGATAGCATTAAAAAAAAAATTATATTACTTATTTGAACAAAAGTACTATTCAAGGGTCTGTTTTCAGCATGGGAAAGTCGGATTTTTACACTCAGGGTATGTGCACACACACTAATTACGTCCGTAATTGACGGACGTATTTCGGCCGCAAGTACCGGACCGAACACAGTGCAGGGAGCCGGGCTCCTAGCATCATACTTATGTACGATGCTAGGAGTCCCTGCCTCGCTGCTGGACAACTGTCCGGTACTGTAATCATGTTTTCAGTAGTTCCACGGAGAGGCAGGGACTCCTAGCGTCGTACATAACTACGATGCTAGGAGCCCGGCTCCCTGCACTGAGTTCGGTCTGGGACTTCCGGCCGAAATACGTCCGTCCATTTCGGACGTTAATGTGCTCGTGTGAACCCAGCCTTAGGGTATGTCTTGGTGTGTAAGCTAAGGGTTATTTAGCAGATTTGGTAATAGTATCTTTAGAATAATACATTCATCTGATTTGGATGAGTTTACTTGAAAGTATTCCAAGTCTGGGAAGATATCCCAGTTGCTGGCATGCATCATTTAAAATAAGTCCACACAGATGGTTTACTGTATGTTTGTCATGTGAACCCTCATGCATCTCCTAGTCTACAGGGAACCGCAGGCAAAAAAGAACCCATACTGAGATCTTCTTTAGAGTTTTGTTTATATGAGCAATTCGTGTTTTAACAGAATGTTAGGACCTTAAAGGGGTTGTTTGGGATTAACTTGTTTTTAACATTGGTCATATGTGGCTATGTTACTACAAATAAATCAACTTGATAATTTACTTGTATTCAAAATAAAGCACCCTTTATTCTCTGGGAGCTCCCTCCTCACTGGCCATAGACACATATAAGCATTGCAAACGCGACCCAGCATGTACAACCGCACCCCCCCCCCCCCCGTATATAAATTGTACAGAGCGCAGCTTAATATAGCAGTCATGTGACCTGAATAATTAAAACATACTTAGAAATCTCAGAAAATATGTTAAAATGTAGTTTATTTAATAACTCCTTTGTTGAAAGGTTTATTATTGGCAACGTTAGCCAAACACGTCATTTCAAAGATCCCAATTTCATCCACAAGTAAAAACTGGGTATGCATCTCCTTCTCGAAAATCTGGGTTATATTGGTATCCAGAGTGAATAGCTGGGGTCTAGTTTGTATTGTTACCTCCTTTTCAGTCATGAAGTTATTAGGCCTCATGTCCACTTCAGTTATTTTCTTCAGGGTGCTATCCGTTTTTTTATCGGATAGTACACTGACACATTAATTTCAATGGGGCCATGCACACTTCCGTTGTTTTAACGGAACCGTGTGACCGTTCTGACAAAAATAGAGCAGGTCCTACTCCTGTCCGTTTTTGACAGAACAGTCTCAGCCATTTCATTAATTTGGTCCATTGAAACAACGGATCCGTCATAAGCGGTCGTACTACTGGAGCAGTAGTTACTCCATGTATTGGTGTATGGTGCCCCTTTACATTGCTTTCAGGGAGAAAACCTACCTTATATGGCACGGGGTGGAACGTGCCACGGAGGGCACATAGAGTTTTTGTGTCAGTCACCTACATTACATACCAGTACCAGCACGTTGTCGTTTCTAATGTTGAGAACAGGGCCTTTCTTTGGGCGGGTCAAGCAGGGCCCGTGCCCCGAACCCCACACCATCTCCATTAGGACCTCCATATACTCCAAATACTTACCCAGTCACTGATCCTGAGTCGTGTCCCCTTCATCCTTAGGCGCAACACTGGTTCCTGATGCCATCCAGGGCCGGCGTTAGGGGGGTGAAACCAGGTAATTGCCCAGGGCCCTATCCCTAAAGGGGCCCCCTCCTTCAGCATGGCTGTTCAGCTGCCCGTCCGTGAAAGCAAGCTGGCCGGTAGCTGAAAAGCAGTAACAATCAGAGCCTTTACCATAGAATCAGCACGGAGGAGCACCGCCCCGTCGATATTATCAGTGATAATACCGGCGATCCATCGGGGCGGCGAACCTCCTGCTGATTCCATGTAAGAGACTATTTACTTCTTCTCAGCCTCCTCCGAGTCCCTTTATCTTGTGCTACGCGTGAATGAGTCTGCTACGTGTGCGTTACGGCGTGCTGTGTCTTCCTGATGCTGTCAGTGTCATGATGTAGTGTACGCTGGGCAGCATCATCACAGAGTAACCTGGCACCCAGTGGGAGTATAGCAGACTGGAGTGAAGGAGGTACACAATTATACGTAGGCAGCAGCATACTGCCATAGAATAATATCGCTAGGGTCTGATTTATTTATTTTATGGTCTAAGGGACTTCTGGGGTTTGATTCTGAGCAAGGTGGAGGTACATATATAATGTGTGTGTATCATACATATATCATACACATATCATACACACATATCATATGTACCTCCTCATTGCTCAGAAACAAACCCCAGATTTAAGTCACTTACCATAGACCATAAAATAGATAAGAGATAATACTATATGGCATTCATACACTGTCTATATACATGTTTTTACAATAATATCATGAAGCCAGACTATATAGTGCTAAAGACTGTATATGAGAGCTGCATATATACTCTTAAAGGCTTTGTTCACATCAGTGTCGGGTTCCGTTCAGACCATAGCTTCTGTTTGCATTACCATTAATTTCAATGGTAATGCTTCCGTTGGCAATGGTTTTCGTTTGTTTCTGTTTCGTAAGGTTTTCGGTTTTCGCGGAACAGAAGCATTACCATTAAAATCAATGGTAATGCAAAGGGAAGCTATGGTTTCCGGAACCCACGAACGGAACCCGACGCTGATGTGAACGAGGCCTAAGGCTATGTAAACCTTTGAAAGTAATTTTTTTTATTTTTATAAAATGGTCAATCAGCGCGTCCTGCATGTCGATGTGATTGAGACACGCAGGACCTGCTGACACGGAACCTGACGGATTCTGGTTTTAGCGCACGATACAGCTGCTCTGTATACAGAATTCAAAGCAGCTGTTTCTCAAGAAGTAAAAATAATTTTTAATAAAAACTAATTATAAAGTTGCACAAAACACATTAATTGGCCTTTTAATAAAATAAATAAATTGATTTAGAAGGTGTACAACTGATGACCTATCCACAGGTGTATGATCTGTGGGGGTTCGACATCCGGACCACGCACCGATCAGCTGCTTCGGCTGCCTCCGGGCACAGCAGATGGCCCCAGTCACAGAATAGCAGCCGAGCTGCAGTACTTAAGTGAATAGGAGCAGATTTGCAGTTATGCAGCATGCCTGCTATGCAGTGTACGGCGCCATCTGCTTGTGGCTCCGAACTCTGCGTACAGTGCATAACATCCGGTGCCCGGAGGCAGACGGAACAGCTGATCAGTGTGGGTTTCCGGGTGTCGGACCCCCAGGATCATATACTGATGACCTATTCTGTGGATAGGCCATTAGTTGCCCGTGCCCGGACAGCCCCTTTAACCCCTTCCCGACATCCGCCGTATATATACGGCGCACGCCGGGTGGGGGAATATGGAGCGGGCTCACGGGCTGAGTCCGCTTCATAGAGCGAGTGTCGGCTGTGTGTTCAATAGAGATCGCGGCATTTAAATTACTAAAAACAGGGGGGCGACCCCCTGTAACGTCTCAACGGCCCCCCCGCGGCGAGATCGGGGGGAGCCGTTGGTTCGCACGGTTGCCTGGGGGTCTGACGAAGTCCCCCAGGTCCGCCATCTTGGTACTCCTATGAAGCTCTGCCTCCGGCAGGGCTTCATAGGAGACTGTCAGAATCACGATATACTAATGTATTGCAGTATATCGTGCAAGCGATCTAACGATCGCTGGTTGAAGTCCCCTAGGGGGACTAATAAAAAAATGTAAAAATGAGTTAAATAAAAAAAAATTTTTTGTGTAAAAAGAAATAAATATTAAAAGTTCAAAAAAACCCCCTTTTCCCATTTTCCCCCTAGAGCATAGTAAAAATTTAAATAAATAAACATAATTGGTATCACCGCGTCCGTAAAAGTCTGAACTATCACAATATATCATTATTTAAGCCGCACGGTGAACGCCGTAAAAAAAAAAAAATTGTAAACGCCAGAATATCTATTTTTTGTTCACCTAATCTCCCACAAAAAATGAAATAAAAAGTGATCAAACCGTCACATTTACACCAAAATAGTATTATTAAAAACTACAGCTTATCCCGCAAAAAATAAGCCCTTATACCACTTAATCGACGGAAAAATAAAGACGTTACGGCTCTCGGAATTTGGCGAAACAAAATACATTTTCTTTTTTACACTTCGGTTTTTACTTGTAAAAGTAGTAAAATATAGAAAAACCTACACATATTTGATATCGGCGTAATCGTATTGACCCATAAAATAAAATGAATATGTTGTTTTAATTGTACAGTGAATTCCGTAAAAATGGCGCGCAAAAAACCATGGCGGAATCGCTGTTCTTTTCATTTTCTACCCCACAAATTATTTTTTTCCCGTTTCCTAGTGCATTATACGGCAAAATAAATGGTGCTACGGAAAACTACAACTTGTCCCGCAAAAATCAAGCCCTCGTAGTACTATATCGACGGAAAAATAAAGGCGTTATGGCCTTTGGAAGGTGGGGAGAGAAAAACGAAAATGAAAATGAAAATCTGAAAAAGGGCTGCGGCGTGAAAGGGTTAAGTACTATATGGCCTGGCTGCATCTGTTGTCTGGTCAGGGGGTCTAAATTTTATTTAAAAAAATTCTCTGTTATTGTGACATATATTATCTGTTGTCTGAATATATATTGCTGCAATAATACTATACAGTCAGAGTAAAATAATGAAAGAGAAGGGGTTGGCGTTCTGTGGACCAATGAGTGAAAATAGGGGACCTGATTAATCACTTCCCTCCACAGTCATTTTTTGGATCTTCACTTTTGTTTTTCCCTCCCCACATTCCAAAACCTATAACTTTTCTCTTTTTCCATCAAGATAGCCGTATGAGGGCTTGTTTTTTTGCAGGAAGGGTTGTAAATGTTCATGGCACTATTTATTGCATCATATAATGAAGTGGGAAACTGGAAAAAAATTATTTGTGGGGTGGAATGTGAAAAAAAACAGCAGTTCCTTCATGTTTTAGGGGGATTTGTTTTTACGGCGTTCACCGTGCGGTAAAAATGACATGTTAACTTTATTCTGTGGGTCAATACAATTACAGCTATACTAAATTTATATTTATTTTCATTTACCGAATTGACTGAATGTTAGGCTTCGTTCACATCTGCGCCAGGGTCCCGTTCTGAAGTTCCGTCGGAGCTTCCTGCCAGAACGGGACTCTGACTGAGACAAACGGAAACCAGAGGTTTCCATTTGCATCACCATTAACATATGAACACTATTGATCCGTTAAAACAACGGAAACCTTGCACAACTGAGACAAACGGAAACCATTGGTACCAAATCCGTCACCATTGAAATGGAAGCTCCAACGGGAAAACATCAGAATGGGACCCTGAAACAGATGTGAACGAAGCCTAACTATGTTGTTGGTACATTATTTTAACATTTGGGGCCCCTCTTGTAATTTTGCCCAGGGCCACACTTTGCCTAAAACAAAAATAGGGCAAAACACATTTTGCCCTGACGCCATCGACAGGATATTGTGTGCCCAGCAGCGTGACGCAGACAACGTCTTGACGCTGAATGGCGTCAGAACCCAGTGTTGCACTTGGAGGTGAAGTTGACCCGATCCAGGATCGGTGACTGGGTAAAAATATGATGAATACTGTCAAATGTTGGTATTGCCGTTTAAATACTTTCATAATTTGTTTAAAATGGTTTTTAACCTTTGGATTCAACAGAATTCTTGTAATATTATAACACTCTACGATACTGTGCTATCCATGAATAAAATGCTTGCATTTATTTTTTTATTTGCATACTTTTGACAACACATAAAATTTTCTATCTGGTGAATTGTAGTAGAGTACCAGAAAACCACTAAACCCGTAAACTTTCATATATAACATCTCACTTCTGATAGCATCCAAAGAAGAAGATTTATGGTTATTGGCTCTTTACAGCTATATCTATACAAATTCTGCACCAGAATATGCTGCACTAACAATGTGACAGTTACACATTTGTAGTGTTCTGCAGAGATGAATAGGAAATTGTGAACATCTGGACTCCAGCACAGCAGGCTCTTGATGTTAGATCTGTAGCAGGGCACATCATCCTGAAAATACAGAGGAATCTCTTTTCGTTCTCAGGCTCTGAGTTCTTTGTGTTGTAATAACTTAACATAAATCATCCCATAAAGAAGAAATTGCAAGATATGGTTAATTTGTTTAACTAGGCTATGGAAATGAGTTAACGCAGTAATACTACAGTGAGACACTGCAGGGTCGTATTCAGATGTTTTATTAGTATTGAGTTTACAAAAAAAAATCCTGCCCAGCGCTTTTTCTTTATTGATTTATTTCAGTCTTTTCATCTATTGATATTTTTAGAGGCCTTCAGATTTGGTTTAAAGAGTTTGTTGGACTTTCTGTTTCAGTACATTAATAATTTGGAGGTATTAGCTTTAGAAGCATAAAACTAGGGGTACGATGTTCAAGTTAAGGCCCCGTGCACACGACCATAAATTTCATCCGTAATTACGGACCCATTTATTTCTCTGACCGACGGACACCTTCCCGTATATTTACGGGAAGGTGTCCGGGCCGTAGAAAGCTTCCGTAAAAAATAGGACATGTCCTATTTTGTTATTTTACGGAGCGTGCTCCAATACTTTATAATGGGAGCATGGCCCGCAAATGCAGATGTGTCCGCGGCCGGCCGTGCCCGTAATCACGGATTACGGAAGAGAAATTAGCATAAAAAAAGCATACACATGTCAATAATATTAACTGTACCCTCTTATCACTAGTCTATGCTGGCTTCTAGTACACAGCACCGGGAGAGTTTGCTAAGGGAGCGTCTTTTTTCATTGTGGCAAATGATTGCCTAAAATTATAATAGCAGACTACAGTTGTAATTGTGCTAATGGCTATTAGCTACTAGAATTATTACTAAGAAAAATTTCAGGGTTGGATTTAAAGTCTTAAGCACCATGCACACTACCATGTCTGTAATTATGACCCGTAATTACGGGCACGGCCGGCCGTGGACCGTCGGACGTATTTACAGGCTGTGCTCCCATTATGTCAATATGTCAATAATATAATATCATAATAACATCATAATCATAATTAATGAACATTATGAACAGACATCGCCTTCAGCCGTGCCAGGACGTTTATCCGAATCTGGCGAATCTCGCGAGATCACTGTGTGCTGTGAATCAAGCTGGGCTGTAATGAAAAGAAGTTTGATGCAAATTGGTCAGCGTCATACACTTTTCTATATAATGCCCAGTTGGTGAATAGAAAAAAATGCCCAGTTGGGTATTTAGAAAAAATGTGCATAAATTGAAACATTTTCATAACTTGGTCAATAATAAACATTTTAATTAAAAAAACACACAAAAAAACATTAGTTATCTACATCAAAGCACCTATTAGATTAGGTAAGAGATAGGGAAGTTATAAACTGGTGACAGAGCCTCTTTAAATGAGTCCTGTAAAAGATACATACCATAGTAAGTTAAAAATAGGAGAAAACCAATGTCATTCAATAAAACTTTAGGCAGTGGTGTAGCTATAGGGAGTTCAGAGGTCACATCTGGGTCCCGATGCCTGAGGGTGTCCAAAGGCCTCTTTTCCCGCATAAAAAGGTACCAGTATTATACAAGGCACATGATGGTGGGAGGCCTTTTATAGATTTTGTAACTGGGCTCATTTTCTTCAAATTACGCCTCTGACTGTACATGTGAATCCAGAACTGGGGTGAGATAGAATACTTACTAGAAGCTGCTCTAGCGCCTCTAATTGTGTCTCTCTGACTCTCTCACTGTGTTCCTGTTCTCCTCCTCCCCCTCTTCTCTCCATAGACTTCCATGGTAGCTGTAACCTTATCCCTCAGTAAACTATAAAACATCTCTTTAAGAGGAGACTAAAAAAATGTGTGTATTCAGAGTGTTTAAACAGTTAGGGGGGGCAGCCTGATAAGTGGAGAAAGAGGCATTTTTCTCTAAAGAGATATATTACAAAATTTGTTGAAAAGTTAGTGACCATTTAAGTTCTGTAAAGTAATCAACACAGAAGAGCATAATATAGTATTACAGAGGGCTTTAGGGAAGCTGGATGCTTTGGCGGAGAAATGGCAAATAAAGTTTAAGTATACGGTGTAGGGGAATTAGATAGCGGGACAGTAGTCTCCTGTGGTAGACGGGCACTCGGTATCAAACACGCCAGTAAATTTCAGTCCGCACAGCAAAGATGTGGTACTACTGGCCTCAGCTAGTTTTATTTACAGGTTGTACATGAAATAAAAAGAAAACAAATGAATGAAAACTCTATGCCTGTCCTACACTAACTATACAGTCAGGTATCCTAACTAACACAGTGCAGGCCTAATGCCTGGCACCATAAACCATGCAGACCATACAACCTGATATGAATGCAGTCTGTTTGCTCTCACAAGCTCCTCTCCCCAGGCTGAGAGAGAGTGTGACTGAACTGCAGCCTTTTTAAAGGGCTATCACACCTGACCCCTGATTAATAGCTAGACAGCCCAAGACCAGGACTGTGTGGATGGAGTGGGGACCCACCCATCTCTCCTCACACCAACAACCAGGCCCTTTTCCAGGTTTTAGACAAAACCTATTGCAGAGGGAGAACCACATTCTCTGCTGAATTTATTCCCTGGTTGTTTTCAGATAGTAGAAGACAGAAATCTTGGGGAAATATAGACCCCATCCACAACCTGTCCACATGGTCTGTCACATTTCCCCCCCCCCCTGTTTCAGACTAGTGGCTGCAACACATCTGGTCACACAGCAATGAACTCGGGACAATGCATCTGCATTTCCCATTTGAGTCCCTGGCCTGTGTTTTAGCATCAGCGTTTGCAGGTAAGTAGCTACATCGACTTACCTGCAAACGCCGATGCTGCTGCAGAATCAAATGTAGCCTCTGGTGCCGATGTGTCCTCGCTGGTCCGACACGATGCAGGACCTGGGGCAGGAAGTGAGTGACGTCACAGCGTGATCTCTCGAGAACACGCTGTGTCTTTGCACTGCCAGAAGCTGGGCGTTGTGAAGAGAAGTGCATGATACTTCTATACACAACGCCCAGCTAGTAAAAGAAGTAAAAACACCCAGATGTAACGAACATAATACACGCCCAGTTGTACTTTTACTTTAAACACGCCCAGTTGTACTTTAGAAAGCCTCATTTACTTAAATATAAAAACAGTCATAACTTGGCCAAAAATGTTCGTTTTTTTAAAAAAAAAAACGTTACTCTTATCTCCATTGCAGCGCCGATCTGCTGCAATAGGAGATAGGGGTTGCAAAATCTGGTGACAGAGCCTCTTTAAGGGGGGCATGATCTGTGATTAATTCAAAGGGACGATTAAGAAGGTAATAGCGGAGTGCCTCCAGTGCCCATTTAATAGCAAGGCACTCTTTCTCAACTATAGCATATTTTTTCTCATGGTCATTCAGCTTCCTACTCAAATATAGTATGGGATGTTCTTCCCCATTTCGTACCCGTGACAGTACAGCCCCAAGACCCACATCAGATGCATCCGTTTGTAGAATAAATTCTCTTTTAAAATCTGGGGTAATCAATACCGGCTGAGCACACAAAATGTTTTTAAGAGCCTGAAATGATTGTTCAGCCTCCGGTGTCCACTTGACCCTTACAGAGTCTTTCCCTATAGTCAGGTCTGTCAAAGGGGCTGCCAGTGAAGCAAAGTTTGGTATAAATCTTCTATAGTAGCCTGTGATCCCCAGGAAAGCACGAACTTGCTTCTTGTTTACAGGGTGAGGCCAACCTTGGATGGCTTCAATTTTTTTTACTTGGGGCTTCACCAAACCATGGCCAATTGTATACCCCAGATACTTGGCTTCCTCCAATCCAATTGTACACTTTTTTGGATTGGCAGTAAATCCCGCCTCGGCAAGGGAATCAACAACTGCCTGTACTCTAGGTAAATGGGATTCACAATCTGGACTTTGGATGATGATGTCAACAAGGTATGCTACTGCATTCTGCATGTTGGGTCTTAAAATTTTATCCATAATTCTCTGAAAAGTTGCTGGTGCCCCATGTAAACCAAAGGGCAGGACAACATAATGAAACAACCAATCAGGCATGGCAAAAGCTGTTTTTTCCTTAGCGTCTTCAGAAAGAGGTATTTGCCAGTACCCTTTAGTTAAGTCTAGGGTTGTTATATATCGTGCACTTCCTAGTCTATCAATGAGTTCGTCAACCCGAGGCATCGGGTAAGCATCAAATTTAGAAATAGAATTGAGTTTACGGAAGTCATTGCAAAACCTCCAACTGCCATCTGGTTTTGGAATGAGGACTATTGGGCTAGACCATTGACTATGGGATTCCTCAATTACTCCAAGGTCCAACATTTTCCTTACCTCCTCTGTAATAACCACTCTCCTTGCCTCTGGTATTCTGTAAGGTCTCAACTTAACCTTTTTACCTGGTTCAGTAATGATGTAATGTTTAATTAGACTGGTGCGACCTGGGATCTCAGAAAAAAAATCCTTATTTCTAATTAGGAAACTTTGCACCTCTACCTTTTGGGTATTTGCCAGGGTGTCCGGTACGGTTACCTCTGGCAGCAATGGCTTCTTCGAGCCTATATGCTCAGGTTGAGACAAAGTTCCTGCAGCAAGAGAGTGTCTGTCTTTCCATAGTTTTATTAGATTTATATGGTACACTTGCTAAGGCTTCCTTTTCCCTGGCTGACGAATTTTGTAATTCACCTCGTTTAATTTTTCCATTACCTCAAAGGGGCCTTGCCACTTAGCCAGAAATTTACTTTCAATGGTTGGTATAAGAACAAGTACCCTGTCACCTGGTGCAAAAGAACGTACTCTGGCACTGCGGTTATACACCCTTTGTTGTGCCACCTGAGCCTGGGCCATATGTTCTTTAACAATGGGCATTACTGCTGAGATTCGATCTTGGATTTCTGAAATGTGTTCAATGACACTTCTATAGGGTGTAGCTTCTCCTTCCCAGGATTATTTTGCTATATCTAAAAGGCCCCTGGGATGACGACCATATAGCAATTCAAGTGGAGAATACCCTGTGGATGACTGAGGGACCTCACATACTGCAAACATGAGATAAGGAAGAAGAAAATCCCAGTTTTTCTCATCTTTATCCACAACTTTCTTTAACATTGCCTTTAGCGTTTTATTAAATCTTTCTACTAAGCCATCAGTCTGTGGGTGGTAGACCGATGTACGCAGTTGTGTGACCTTAAACAATTTACACAACTCCTTCATTACTCGTGACATAAAAGGGGTACCCTGGTCTGTAAGGATCTCCTTTGGTATTCCCACTCTACTGAACACCTGCACCAACTCTTTAGCGATGGTCTTGGATGACGTATTACGCAATGGTATAGCTTCAGGATAACGAGTAGCATAATCCATAATAACTAAAATATGCTGGTGGCCTCGTGACGATTTTATAATAGGCCCTACCAGGTCCATTGCTATTCGCTCAAATGGCACCTCAATAATTGGTAGAGGCACCAAGGGACTACGATAGTGTGGTCTGGGAGCCGAAATCTGACACTCAGGGCAGGAATCACAATAATTTTTCACATCTTTGTGAACCCCAGGCCAACAAAATCTTTGTAGGATTCTCTCAGTGGTTTTTTCAACTCCCAAATGTCCCCCCATAATGTGGCCATGAGCAAGATCTAGCACCGTTGTTCTAAATGCTTTAGGGACCACTAATTGTTCCAAAAGATCTTCTCCCTTTTTTACCACCTGATACAACAGGTCTCTTTTTATAGCCATGTAGGGAAAAGAAAGTCTAGTATCTGGCTCCACCAGTTCCTCATCAATAACCTTCACATTTTCCCTGGCTCTCATTAGGGTAGGATCTTTTAACTGCTCAGCACCAAACAGATCTTTTCTCACTTCAAGATCAGGAATATTGTCAGTCAGGGGGTCTTCTCTCTCTAGATTGCTCTGACTCTCTGTAGGGACAGTATCACTATGGTCAGCTTCCTCAGAGTCTCCAGCCATGACAGAAAATGGAAAAGTGTGTGCGTCTACCGCAGCCACTCCCGCAGGCATATATACTTCTGTACTAGAGTTACCCCTAACATTTTTGTCCTCATATACAGGCAGTGTAATAGTAATTCTATTTTCCCACAACTTCCAGAAATGTGGGAAATCTCGCCCCACAATGACATCATGCATTAACAATGGTACTAAACCCACCGTGAACTTTACTGCACCAAACTGGGTGTTTATGTCCACCATAGCAGTGTGATAATCACAGGCATCCCCATGTATGCAAATTACATTGATGGTCTTATCCTGCCATTTTCTGGGGTTTACTAAATCAGACTTTACCAAAGTCACCAAACTGCCTGAATCTAATAATGCATTTACATCTTTACCTTCCACAGAAATAGTGCACTTTTGTTTCTCACCAGCTACATTAGGCAATGCAGTACATACTGGCCGAGCATACAATGACAAACGACGGTTTACATATGCAGCATCACATTGCATAGGTTCAGCAGTCATTGGGCAATTAGCAATCACATGACCTGACATATGACATCGAAAGCATCTTATTAAGTCTTTACTGAGTCGCTTATAAGCCACAGACCTCCCTGGCACAGTTTGCCAGTCTCTAGACCCTTCAGTCTCTCCAGAAGTAGGCATAATTTTATCAGATCTGCCAGCCCCCTTTTCACTTAGAACATTCTTACCAGGTAATCCTGTAGTTCTCTGCTGTGGGGCTAGGGTGCCCTGTGGCAGATTCATCAGCTCCTGTGTACCTCTCCACCATCTCTACTAGCTGGTCAGCATTTTTGGGATCCCCATGGCTTACCCACTTGCGTAAAGCAACTGGCAGGGACCTTAAGTATTGATCAATTACCACCCGTTCCACCATCTGTGGACCTGTCAGGATCTCCGGCTGCAACCACTTCTTGGTAAAGTGGATAAGGTTCTGCATTTGAGAGCGAGGAGGTTTGTCCATTTGGTAAGCCCAGTTGTGCACACGTTGTGCGCGGACGGAAACTGTAACTCCCAGTCTGGTTAAAATGTCCTTTTTCAGCTTGTCATAGTTTATGGCATCCTGGTTATCCAAGTCAAAGTATGCCTTCTGCGATTCCCCTGAAAGGAACGGTGCCACAAGTCCTGCCTACTGTTCCTTTGGCCAACCCTCTCATTCAGCGGTTCTTTCAAAGGTTGTTAAGTAGGCTTCCACGTCATCTGCTGCCGTCATCTTTTGCAAAAAATGGCTAGCTCTTATTGCTGTAGAACTGGCACCTGCTGCACCTGGAACGCTTTCACCCACACTGGTTAGTTGATGCACAACACCTTTTAAAGCATCCCGGTCTTTTCTTTGTTCGGCTTGTGTAGCCTTCAGTTGGGCAGTCAGTCTGCGGTTTGTTTCATCCAGAGCCATCTGCTGCACCCTGGTAGCCTCCTGTTGTGCTCTGGTAGCCTTCTGTTGTGTTGCCACAGCATGCAGCATCGCTTTAAGCATCTCTTCCACCTTCTAAGGTGCAGAGTATCAGTCTTTGGAAAAATGCAATATATAAGGGACTCTGGCCATTTAAGGTGTTTGTTTTTTTTTCACAGTGCCTAGAGCTTCCTCCACCACTTGTAAGGGAATTAGGTAGCGGGAAAGTCATCTCCTGGGGTAGACGGGCACTCGGTATCAAACACGCCAGTAAATTTCAGTCCGCACAGCAAAGATGTGGTACTACTGGCCTCAGCCAGTTTTATTTACAGGTTGTACATGAAATAAAAAGAAAACTCTATGCCTGTCCGGCACTAACTATACAGTCAGTGTAAAGGATCTGGCAGGCACAGCTTCTGTGTCAACGCCCATAGGTAATCAGTCTGAATTCGAGGTGGCCAAGATTGTGGACAGCAAGATGGTCCAAGGCTCCCTCCAGTACCTGGTCCATTGGAGAGGATACGGGCCTGAGGAGAGGACTTGGGTACCCGCCCGGGATGTTCACGCTGGGGTATTGGTCAGGAGGTTCCATCTTCGTTTCCCCAATAAACCAGGTCCACCTAGAAAGGGTCCGGTGGCCCCTCATAAAAGGGGGGGTACTGTAAAGGATCTGCCAGGCACAGCTTCTGTGTCAACGCCCATAGGTAATCAGTCTGCACCTGCTTCTATGTCTGTGAGACTGACTCCATCTTCCACCACTCAGGATGGCAGGCTTAGGAGTGGGAGAGCCTATCACAGCCTGGCCAGACGGAGCTAGCTCCCACCCTCTGTCTATTTATACCTGCCTTTCCTGTTCCTCCTTGCTTGTGATTCTTCTCGTTTGGTTTCCTGGCCCTGCTGCAGCTTCTTGAACTATTTGTCCCTGCTTCATACTGACCCTGGCTTACTGACTACTCTCCTGCTCTGCGTTTGGTACCTCGTACACTCCTGGTTTGACTCGGCTTGTTCACTACTCTCCTGCTCTGCGTTTGGTACCTCGTACACTCCTGGTTTGACTCGACTCGTTCACCACTCTTGTTGCTCACGGTGTTGCCGTGGGCAACTGCCCCATTT
Source organism: Rhinoderma darwinii (assembly GCF_050947455.1). Lineage (NCBI taxonomy): Eukaryota > Metazoa > Chordata > Amphibia > Anura > Rhinodermatidae > Rhinoderma > Rhinoderma darwinii. The sequence continues at coordinate 115,646,336 of NC_134691.1, forward strand.
CCCTTAGCTTCTTTGTACCCTTGTCTGTTTGTCTGTCGTGCACTTATTGAGCGTAGGGACTGTCGCCCAGTTGTACCCCATCGCCTAGGGCGGGTCGTTGCAAGTAGGCAGGGACTGAGTGGTGGGTAGATTAGGGCTCACTTGTCTGTTTCCCTACCCCCTTCATTACATAATCACAAGCCTATATACCTAGTCTACCCTGGTCCCTGACACCACTATGGACCCCCTTGAGACCCTGGCTCAGCAAATGCAGGGTCTCTCCCTACAGGTCCAGGCCCTGGCTCAGAGGGTCAACCAGCCTGATGCTACCATGGTAGTGCCCCTCACCTCACCTCTTGAACCCCACCTCAAGTTGCCTGACCGGTTCTCAGGGGACCGAAAGACTTTTCTCTCCTTTCGGGAGAGTTGTAGGCTCTATTTTCGCTTAAAGCCCCACTCCTCAGGTTCTGAGAGCCAGTGGGTGGGTATAATTATGAACCGGCTCCAGGAAGGGCCCCAAGAATGGGCCTTCTCCTTGGCTCCTGACGCCCCTGAACTTTCCTCCGTTAATCTTTTCTTCTCTGCTCTCGGGCTCATTTATGACGAGACTGACAAGACTGCCTTTGCCGAGAGTCAGCTGGTGACCTTAGGTCAGGGTAAGAGACCTGTTGAGGAGTATTGTTCTGACTTTAGGAAGTGGTGCGTAGCTTCTCGGAATGACCCTGCCTTAAGGTGCCAGTTTAGGTTGGGTCTGTCGAACGCCCTGAAAGACCTGCTAGTTAGCTATCCCTCTTCTGACTCCCTAGACCAGGTTATGGCTTTAGCGGTATGACTTGACCGACGTCTCAGGGAACGACAACTTGAACGTTTTTGTGTTTTCTCCTCTGATGCCCCCATGATGCCTCCCGAGGTTCCGTTGCTTCGTTCTTCCACGGAAGACTCGGAGGTACCTATTCAACTCGGGGCCTCCGTGTCCCCCCAACAACGTAGAGAGTTCCGCAGGAAGAATGGTCTCTGCTTCTATTGTGGGGATGACAAGCATCAAGTGAACAACTGTCCTAGGTGTAGGAATAAGCAGCCGGAAAACTTCCGCGACTAAGTGATCATCGGGGAGGTCACTTGGGCGCACAGGTATTTCCCGAAAATATGAAACGTAATAAAATCTTGCTTCCCTTTCAGGTCTCTTTTGGTGGTAGGTCTGCTACCGGCAGTGCCTTCGTGGATTCAGGGTCTTCTGCTAATATCTTGTCTGTGGAATTTGCTATGTCTCTAGCTATGCCTTTGATTGATTTGCCTAAACCTGTCCCGGTAGTGGGTATCGACTCCACTCCTCTTGCTAATGGTTATTTTACTCAGCATACCCCTGTTTTTGAACTCCTTGTTGGCTCCATGCACTTGGAGCAGTGCTCTGTACTGTTGATGCAGGGATTATCGTCCGATTTGGTTTTAGGCCTTCCCTGGTTGCAGTTGCATAATCCCACGTTTGACTGGAATACTGGGGATCTTACCAAATGGGGTAATGAATGCTTGACGTCATGTTTTTCTGTTAATTCTATTTCTCCCCCTGAGGAGGTGAACACGCTACCTGAGTTTGTTCAGGACTTCGCTGATGTTTTCTCTAAGGAGGCCTCCGAAGTGTTACCTCCTCATAGAGAATACGATTGCGCTATCGATTTGGTACCAGGAGCTAAGCTCCCTAAGGGTAGGATATTTAATCTCTCTTGTCCCGAGAGTGAAGCCATGAGAGAGTATATCCAGGAATGCCTGGCCAAGGGTTACATTCGCCCCTCTACTTCTCCGGTAGGTACTGGCTTCTTCTTCGTAGGGAAGAAGGATGGTGGTCTTAGGCCATGCATTGACTACCGTAACTTGAATAAGGTCACTGTAAGGAACCAGTATCCCCTTCCTTTGATTCCTGATCTCTTTAATCAGGTTCAAGGGACCCAATGTTTCTCTAAGTTTGATCTACGGGGGGGGCGTATAACCTTATCCGCATCAAAGAGGGGGATGAGTGGAAGACTGCGTTTAACACGCCCGAAGGTCATTTCGAATACCTCGTCATGCCCTTTGGGTTGTGCAATGCTCCCGCGGTCTTCCAGAATTCCATAAATGAGATTTTAAGAGATTACCTGGGGGTATTTCTTGTAGTGTACCTTGATGACATACTTGTGTTTTCTAAGGACTGGTCCTCCCACATTGAGCATGTCAGGAAGGTGCTCCAGGTCCTTCGGGAAAACAAACTGTTTGCGAAGACCGAAAAATGTGTGTTTGGGGTGCAGGAGATACCATTTTTGGGTCAAATCCTCACTCCTCATGAATTCCGCATGGACCCCGCCAAGGTCCAGGCTGTGGCGGAATGGGTCCAACCTGCCTCCCTGAAGGTGTTACAGTGCTTCCTGGGGTTCGCTAATTATTACAGGAGATTTATCGCTAACTTCTCGGTCATCGCTAAGCCTCTTACGGATCTCACTCGCAAAGGTGCTGATCTCTTCCACTGGCCTCCTGAGGCTGTCCAGGCTTTTGAGATCCTTAAAAAGTGCTTTATCTCGGCCCCGGTGCTGGTTCAGCCCAACCAAATGGAGCCATTTATCGTGGAGGTTGACGCGTCCGAGGTGGGAGTGGGGGCTGTCTTGTCCCAGCGTACCAGGTCCCTCACCCATCTCCGTCCCTGTGCCTACTTCTCCAGGAAGTTTTCGCCCACTGAGAGTAACTATGATATTGGCAACCGCGAACTCTTAGCCATTAAATGGGCATTTGAAGAGTGGCGCCACTTCCTTGAGGGGGCTAGGCACCAGGTAACGGTCCTTACCGAACACAAGAATCTGGTTTTCCTAGAATCTGCCCGGAGGTTGAACCCGAGACAAGCTCGATGGGCGTTATTTTTTACCAGATTCAACTTTTTGGTTACCTATAGGGCTGAGTCTAAAAATGTTAAGGTTGATGCACTGTCGCGTAGCTTCATGGCCAGCCCTCCTTCGGAGGAAGATCCTGCTTGTATTTTGCCTCCAGGTATAATCATTTCCTCTATTGATTCTCATTTAGTCTCTGAAATTGCGGCTGATCAAGGTTCAGCTCCCGGGAACCTTCCTGAGAACAAGCTGTTTGTTCCCCTGCAATTCCGGCTAAGGGTACTTAGGGAAAATCATGACTCCGCACTATCTGGTCATCCAGGCATCCTGGGTACCAAGCACCTCATTGCCAGAAACTATTGGTAGCCTGGGTTGCCTAAAGACGTTAAGGCCTACGTCGCCGCTTGTGAAGTTTGTGCTAGGTCCAAGACTCCCAGGTCCCGACCAGCGGGCTTACTACGTTCTTTGCCCATTCCCCAGAGACCTTGGACCCATATCTCCATGGATTTTATCACCGATTTGCCTCCATCTCAAGGCAAGTTGGTGGTGTGGGTTGTAGTGGACCGCTTCAGTAAGATGTGCCACTTTGTGCCCTTCAAGAAACTACCCAATGCTAAGACGTTAGCTACCTTGTTTGTCAAACACATCCTGCGTCTCCATAGGGTCCCTGTCAATATTGTTTCTGACAGAGGGGTACAATTTGTTTCATTGTTTTGGAGAGCCTTCTGTAAAAAGTTGGAGATTGATCTGTCCTTCTCCTCTGCCTTCCATCCTGAAACTAATGGCCAAACTGAGAGGACTAATCAGTCTCTAGAACAATATTTAAGGTGTTTTTTCTCTGACTGTCAATATGATTGGGTCTCCTTCATTCCCATCGCCGAATTTTCCCTTAATAAACGGGTTAGTAACTCGTCAGGGGTCTCCCCCTTTTTCTGTAATTTGGGGTTTAATCCACGGTTCTCCTCCGTTTCACCTGGTAGTTCCAACAATCCCGAGGTAGAGGTCGTTCATCGGGAACTGTGCACAGTCTGGGCCCAGGTTCAGAAGAACCTAGAGGTGTCCCAGAGCATACAAAAAACTCAGGCAGATAGAAGACGTTCTGCTAACCCCTTGTTTATGGTTGTGGATCCAGTGTGGCTATCGTCAAAGAACTTGCGCCTTAAAGTCCCGTCCAAGAAGTTTGCTCCCCGGTTTATAGGGCCGTACAAGGTCATTGAAGTCCTCAATCCTGTCTCCTTCCGACTGGAGTTGCCCCTATCTTTTCGAGTACACGACGTGTTTCATGCCTCCCTCCTTAAACGCTGCTCCCCGTCCTTGGCTCCCTCGAGGAAACCTCCTGTCCCCGTTCTCACCCCTGAGGGGGTAGAATTCGAGGTGGCCAAGATTGTGGACAGCAAGATGGTCCAAGGCTCCCTCCAGTACCTGGTCCATTGGAGAGGATACGGGCCTGAGGAGAGGACTTGGGTACCCGCCCGGGATGTTCACGCTGGGGTATTGGTCAGGAGGTTCCATCTTCGTTTCCCCAATAAACCAGGTCCACCTAGAAAGGGTCCGGTGGCCCCTCATAAAAGGGGGGGTACTGTAAAGGATCTGCCAGGCACAGGTTCTGTGTCAACGCCCATAGGTAATCAGTCTGCACCTGCTTCTATGTCTGTGAGACTGACTCCATCTTCCACCACTCAGGATGGCAGGCTTAGGAGTGGGAGAGCCTATCACAGCCTGGCCAGACGGAGCTAGCTCCCGCCCTCTGTCTATTTATACCTGCCTTTCATGTTCCTCCTTGCTTGTGATTCTTCTCGTTTGGTTTCCTGGCCCTGCTGCAGCTTCTTGAACTATTTGTCCCTGCTTCATACTGACCCTGGCTTACTGACTACTCTCCTGCTCTGCGTTTGGTACCTCGTACACTCCTGGTTTGACTCGGCTTGTTCACTACTCTCCTGCTCTGCGTTTGGTACCTCGTACACTCCTGGTTTGACTCGGCTCGTTCACCACTCTTGTTGCTCACGGTGTTGCCGTGGGCAACTGCCCCATTTCCCTTAGCTTCTTTGTACCCTTGTCTGTTTGTCTGTCGTGCACTTATTGAGCGTAGGGACCGTCGCCCAGTTGTACCCCATCGCCTAGGGCGGGTCGTTGCAAGTAGGCAGTGACTGAGTGGTGGGTAGATTAGGGCTCACTTGTCTGTTTCCCTACCCCCTTCATTACAGTCAGGTATCCTAACTAACACAGTGCAGGCCTAATGCCTGGCACCATAAACCATGCAGACCATACAACCTGTTATGAATGCAGTCTGTTTGCTCTCACAAGATACTCTCCCCAGGCTGAGAGAGAGTGTGACTGAACTGCAGCCTTTTTAAAGGGCTATCACACCTGACCCCTGATTAATAGCTAGACAGCCCAAGACCAGGACTGTGTGGATGGAGTGGGGACCCACCCATCTCTCCCCACTCCAACAACCAGGCCCTTTTCCAGATTTTAGATAAACCTATTGCAGAGGGAGAACCACATTCTCTGCTGAATTATTCCCTGGTTGTTTTCAGAAAGTAGAAGACAGAAATCTTGGGGAAATATAGACCCCATCCATAACCTGTCCACATGGTCTGTCACAACGGCTATACACATGGGCCAAGAAAACTAATTTTACACTTCTGTATTAAATAAGTAAAACACTAGGTAAAACTGCCACTGAAAGGGACTTGGAGATATCTTAACTTCAGCAACCAGTGCCTGCCCTTTCATGTGTGCCCCCTGGCTATTTGAACATAATAAAATGGTAATTGCCAACAAATTGCACTAGTTTACACATACACATCAAGATTGTATGTTTTCCCCGATCACCTGTTCTTTACAGACATGCCGTATTATTGAATACGGCATTGACTGAAACATGAGTTTGCCATTCACTTACACTCCGGATCTACTCGTCTGGGGTAGACTAAGTGTTCCATCCAGTAAGTGAGCATCCATCCCAATAAGACAACACACTTCTAAAAAAAACAAACTCATTTCGGATCCCCAGCAGCTCCGTAACACGTATATCGTATTGGTCTTAATGGGTACGATCCCCCAAACAGGGTTTTCACCTGCATAGATCCACACCGGCCTCCGTATAAAAATATGGCACGGCCAATTGTTTACATGTTACCATGACAACAGGAACCAATGGAATCTGCAACACAGTATCCGCCTCACCTGCATGGCTTCCCTCAGCACTTACCCACCCTGGCTTCTGTTGGGATATGCAACCCAGTTCCCACCTTACCTGCAGGGCTTCCCACTGCGCTGACCCGCACAGGCTTCTATAGCTGAACACAATACAGATCACTGTTTATATTTTACCATGACAACAAGAAAACACCGAGCCTTTAGAATAGTATATGGTTGTGTTCAGATGGCACTGGTTTCTTTGGGTGCTCGAGGTAGGGTCCCAACCCGGGTGTAGGTTAAGAATTTGTACTCGGCACACCTTGCTTGTGTTACAAAAATATATATTTTTATTATGGATGCCAGAGGCTGCATGTGCGACGTCGACGTTTCGGTCAGACAGACCTTCGTCGGGCACTGAGCCGTGCTGGGGACTGGATCGGTACAAAATATGATGCGTATATAGCGCTGCTGTGGTCAGTAATCGGCGGCTTACCGCGCCAACACAGAGCGGTAAGCCGCCGATTACTGACCACAGCAGCGCTATATACGCATCATATTTTGTACCGATCCAGTCCCCAGCACGGCTCAGTGCCCGACGAAGGTCTGTCTGACCGAAACGTCGACGTCGCACATGCAGCCTCTGGAATCCATAATAAAAATATATATTTTTGTAACACAAGCAAGGTGTGCCGAGTACAAATTCTTAACCTTTAGAATAGTAGTCATGAACGAAGCTTTTAACATAGCACCCACTCTATCCAAAACAACAATAACCACTACACATCGTCAACTTGCATCTTTTTGCAATTTTATACTTTCTACTTCTTACAATTATGTAACTTTAGTCGAAATCGCAATCACAAGTCTTTAGGAGTGCTAAAAATTTAGATTGTAAGATCAGCAAATCGCTGTGTGTAAATCCAATCGCTCAATGGTCTTACAGTTATAAAGGGTGTTACCATGCAAAGCTGTCTAGTAGCATTATGCATTATTTTGGCTTTTCTCCGTGCCTCTATGTGACTACAATTTTAACTTCATCATAATATCGAATAATCACTACATGTAAAGAATAATTTGTACACTTCTTTCACGATCAGGAGGAACAGTGGAACACACCTTTGAACTGCTGAATCATACACATTATTGAAGCGTGTAAAGCAACCTTAAGGGTAGATATACATACTATGGTTTTTCTGTGAAATTACATCAATTCTTATGGCATCTAATAATAATTGTGTGTAAATGATCTAAAGCAATTATTTTTATCACTGAAATTAATCACGCAAGCATAGTGTGTACAGATTAGCCCTTTTGCAGTCATCAGTGTACAAATTACTTGCCAAATCCTACTGAAAAATCAATTAATAAAGAGTACTTTTTGTTCTAGTTGTTTGCAATCATAATAACTAGATTATATTTGTAGAGTCATACATAGCACGTAAACATTGCCAAGTTGTTTTTAGACCCTGATAAACGAATGGTTTATATAGAGCCAAGTACATGGTGACCCAGTTGTACAGACCCCTGTTGCTCAGTTTTTTTTATAGTGCTTATTTGTAGACACAGACATGGACAAACAGGATGGTTTTTTTTCTGTGTAAAAGTGGGAAAAAAATGCTGCTTTTTACTCTTATTGAGCCTTCTGAGCTGCAGTTATTTGTGCCTGAGTCACTCACATTTCTCAATTCAGTGCTAGTCTAGTTTCTTTTAGGTTAGTCCATCGAATATGAGATCAGTGTATCTTTGTCACGTTGGGTGCGTGGAAACACTGGGCCGTACCGCCTTGAAGTTATGGCAGCTGGCCAATGGGACGCAGGTCACAGTCTATAGTTCGTATAGTGTACCTGTGGCAGCTCGGACAGTAGCAATGACAGGCTCGGCTGGGACTTAGGCAGCAGGCAGACTTCAGGCGTGGTGTAGCAGGACAGGCGTGGAATACAGCACAGCACGTCTACAGCTCAGCACGGCACTTGACCATGTAGCACGGGATACAGGATACAGGTACAGGAACAGGGAACACTGGGAACTGGAAAACACTAGGAGACCATTTGCTAGACAAACTTAGGGTACGACAACAACACTCAGGCAAGAGAGGAAGGGGCTGAGCCCTTCTTATAGTCCAGGGTACTCATGGGCTAATTTTAACATTAACTTCAGGTGCGCGCGCTGGCCTGTTAAGAGCGGGCACGGGCGTGTGCGTGCACCCTACGGGACCCGGCCGAGGTAAGCGGAAGTGAGCGCTGGCGTCTCCTGAGGAGGAGACTGGGGCCAGTGCTCGCAGACCCATGGCTGCGGCCGTCAGGAGGTGAGTGAGCCTGACGGCCCCCGGCCATGGACATGACGATCTTAAAGGGTTTTCCCATCTCGACATTCATGCATATCTACAGGATATGCAATGAATGTCCGATAGATGTGGGTCCCAATTTTGTTCAAGAATGGGGCCCCCCTGAACCCCATCCTACCATCTGCCACTATTAGTGGGCTCCAGCCACTGTCTAACGAGGTGGCCCAGTTTTCCCAAAACAACCAAGTGCATTTTACTACACTATTTCCGGAACTCCTATAGGAGTTAATGAACATTACGGAAAAAGAATAACGTTAGCGAAGTGTCAGGATTCCGAATAGACATTACGTCCTGGCTGGTAGTGATGTCTATTAACTCTCAGGACACTTCAGTAACATTAATGTGTGTGTATGTGGCTGCACATAGTGATCTAGCTAGATCACTGTGTGCTGTGTAAATGAATGGAGAGACGTGTATGACGCTGATTGGTCAGCGTCATACACTTCTCTCCACAACGCCCACTTGGTCAAAAAGTAAAACATGCCCTGTTGGGCATTAAGAAACTCATTAGCATAAAGCTAAAATAAGTCATAACTCCGTCAAAAATGATCGTTTTTCTAAATAAAAAACACTGCTGTAATCTACATTACAGTGCCGATCATACGTAGAAGATAGGCCACTTATAATGTGGTGACAGAGCCTCTTTAAGGTACAGTGATCACTTATTCAATGGACCTAAAAGTTAATAGACTAACACTAAATTGAGAAATGTGAGTGACTCTGGCACAAATGGCCTAAGGCGGCTCAATAAAATTTAAAAAAAATTCCCACTTTTACACGTCTGTGTCTAGAAATAAGAACTTTATAAACTACTGAGCAACAGTGGTCTGCATTTTCTTTTTAAGAATTAACAGTAGATATGTTTTTAAAGTTGTCTAAGGCCCCATTTGTATTACATTTTTGCCCTACGCTTAACATATACTTCTGGAAAAACATCCGGCGTTAAACACAGGCTGTGACAAATGCAGAGAAGCATCCATCACCTATAGAATATAATGGTATGATGAATACTTTAAACAAATACCATTATAGCCTATCGAGGGGTGTAACTAGAAAACACTGGGCCCCATAGCAAACTTTTGACTAGGCCCCTCTCCCCTGGGTGCCGCACACATCCTGCCCTTGTAGATAGTGCCCTCTGTAAATAGTGCCATACAGCCCCCTCCTGTAGACAGTGCTATACAGTCCCCCCGGTAGACAGTGCTATACAGTCCCCCCGGTAGGCAGTGCTATACAGCTCCCCCCTGTAGAGAGTGCTATACAGCGTACCCTGTAGACAGGGCTATACAGCCTCTCCATACAGTGCTATACAGCCCTCCATGTAGACAGCGCTATACATTAAAGTATCACAAAGAGGGACAATCGATGCGGCGTGGAGCAGATTTTTTTCCACCCAATCCCCGCCCATACACACCCGGTTCAGCCCACACAGTATAATGCCCCCATAGCTGCCACCATACAGTATAATGCCCACACAGATGCACCATACAGTATAATCCCCACACAGATGCCCAATACAGTATAATGCACACACAGATACCCCCATTCAATATAATGCCCACACAGATGCCCCCATAGAGTATAATGCCCACACAGATGACCCTATGCAGTACATTGTCCAAACAAATTCCCCCATATAGCATAATGCCCCATAGCTGCCCCATGCAGCATAATACCCCCATAGTTGCCCCCACAGTATAATGCTCCCCATAGCTGCCCCACACAGTATAATGCTCCCCATAGCTGCCCCACACAGTATAATGCCCCCATAGCTGCCCCCACAGAATTCAATGTCCCCATAGCTGCCTCACACCGTATAATACCTCCCATAGCTGCCCCAACAGTATATTGCCTCCCCTAGCAGCCTCCACAGTATAATGCCCCATGTAGTATAATGCTCCCTATAGCTGCCCCACACAGTATAATGCCCCCCATTGTGCCCCTACAGTATAATGCTTCACACAGTATAATTCCCCCACATAGCTGCCCCCACGCAGTATAATGATCTCCATTGCTGCCACCACACAGTATAATGCTCTCCATAGCTGCCCACACACAGTATATTGCCCCCATAGCTGCTCCCACAGTATAACGCCCCACACAGTATAATGCCCACATAACTGCCCCACACAGTATAATGCTCTCCATAGCTGCCCCCACAGTATAATGTCCACACAGTATAATGCCCCCCCATAGCTGCCCCCACACAGTATAATTCTCCCCATAGCTACCCCCACAGTATAATGCCCACCAAAGTGGCCCCTACAATATAATGCCCCCCATAGCTGCCCCCACAGTATAATGCCCGCCATAGATGTCCCCGCATTATAATGCCCCCACAGTATAATGCTTCCATAGCTGCCCCCACACAGTATAATGCACTCCATAGCTGCCCCTACAATGTAATGCCACCATAGCTGCCCTCACTGTATAATGCCCCCCATAGCTGCCCCGACAGTATAATGCCCCACACAGTATAATGCCCCCCATAGCTGCCCCCACACAGTATAATTCCCTCCATAGCTGCCCCCACAGTATAATGCCCCCTATAGCTGCCCCACACAGTATAATGCCCACCATAGTGGCCACCACAATATAATGTCCCCCATAGCTGCCCCCAATAGCTGCCCCCACAGTATAATGCCTGCCATAGCTGTCCCTACATTATAATGCCCCCACAGTATAATGCCCTCCATAGCTGCCCCCACACAGTATAATGCCCTCCATAGCTGCCCCCACAATGTAATGCCCCCGTAGCTGCCCCCACAGAATAATGTCCCTCACATAGTAAAATGCTCCTATAGCTGCCACCGTATCAGCCTCCATTCCCTACCCAGTATAATGCCCCATAGTGCCTAATAGATAAATAATAACATAATTACTTACCTCTCCCTGTTCCCACGACAGGTGGAGGATCCTTCTCCTCTGGTCTGTGCTGTGAGTGACTCGGAGCAGACAGGCGCGATCATGTCACTACATCACGCCTGCCTGCGCCAAGCCGCTCACGGCAGAGTGAATAATGGAGCAAGGACCCGTCAGCTCCTTGCTCCAGCATTCAGGAAGTGGAACCAGCGCGGTTAGCGCTGTGTGGCTACGGGGGCCCTATGGGCTCTGTCATAGTGTTCAATAGCATCAGACACTATTTAATGTGGCGTCGCTACCAATGTAGCAGCAATAGTGGCTGCTAGCGGAGCCTCTGGGCATGGGGGGGCGTGCCGGCTGGCAGCACGGGCCCCCTCATGCCGCGGGCCCCGTAGCACCCACTATGGCTGCTACAGCGGATGCCACTGAGCCTATTGCTGACGGATGCCACTGATGGGTATCTGTTACAGGCATCCATCAATCTCCATTTTATACAGTGATAAATATTGTATTTTGATATTCAAGCGCAACAAGCCATTTAGGGCCCTGGCTGTATAATTTATATAATGGCTGCCATATTGTCTGTCACCTTGCTTTCACTAAGGAATAGGTTAACAGTATATTTTCCAGCTGGACAGGGGAAGACAACTAAAGCACATTTATTGGTATTGTTTGGCATTTAGATGGAATATGCGGTTTACTGGGGCCTGTTATTTTCAATATTTTCATACCCAACTTAAATGTTCTGATAGGACAACTCATGATCCACGTGCAATTGGGGACACTCCTCTGTAAGCCAGGCTTCCATTTAAAAAGGATTTTTGTCTTCTTGAGACAACCCTTGAAAAGCCCAGGAAGTAAGAAAAAAATGTGTTTATGTGATTATCATTTTAAACATGTGACATTGAGTTAATTTCTGCAATTCATTTATACTGTTTATAAAACGATGCTTCCCTGATCTCCATCATATCCAAATACTTTGAGCTTGACGCAGCTATCAGCCACTTTCTTTTTCACTAAGCTCTTCTATTTGTTTTTCCATCCAGATGTATCCAAAAAAGAAAAAAGGCTCGATCAAAGCATGGAGCGCTGCAGCTGAAACTCACACAGTTAGCTGTGAAATGGTTGAACTCTCAGGGAAAATTTTGCAGATCACTGTTAGGAGTCTTTGAAGAGAATAGCCAAAGCTTATTCCTGGGTTATTCTGAATGCAGTTTTTGCTTTGGAACAATTATTTGTGAATGATTAAATTACAACAATTGAATCTTAAAAGAAATATGATATATGTAGACTGTCACATAAATGTCACTTTTATATAGACTGGTAAAATATCCTATAACTCCACTAACAGATTCCACTATGACATGTATTTAGCCCATGCAGAATATGCATATTTTGCTTTTTCTTCAGCGGTGCTTGAGATGTGCCGAACGACTGTGGAGAAAATCGCATTTGGATGCAGATTTCCTCCATTACAAATTTATGCTCAAAACTTATAACTCTGCCCTTCACCGCGCCAAACAAGTCTATTTCACTTCTCTCATCTCCACACTATCTAATAATCCAAAAAGCCTCTTTGATACTTTTCACTCCCTCCTTAGTCCTAAAGTGCAGACGCCGATCACAGATCTCTGTGCTGAAGACCTGGCCAATTATTTTAAAGTTAAAATTGACAACATCCGGCATGATATTATCACTCAGTCCCCTAGTAACATCGATCCCCTTCCCTCCCGCACTCCCTCTTCTTCACTCTCAGCATTTGACCCAATAACTGAAGAAGAAGTCTCGAGGCTCCTCTCTTCTTCTCGTCCTACTACCTGCCCTAGTGATCCTGTCCCCTCACACCTCCTCCAGTCCCTCTCCCCAGCTGTCACTGGTCACCTGACTAAAATATTTAACCTCTCTCTTTCCTCTGGTATCTTTCCCTCCTCTTTTAAACATGCCATTATAAACCCATTACTGAAAAAAACAACTCTTGACCCATCCAGCGCTGCTAACTACCGACCAGTCTCTAATCTGCCCTTCATCTCCAAACTCCTGGAACGCTTGGTCTACTCTCGCCTTATCCGCTATCTCTCTGGTAACTCCATTCTTGACCCCTTACAATCTGGTTTCCGCACTCAACACTCCACAGAAACTGCCCTTACTAAAGTCTCAAATGATCTCTTGGCGGCTAAATCGGACGGTAAATCCTCTCTCCTGATTCTTTTGGATCTCTCTGCAGCCTTTGACACTGTAGACCACAAACTCCTACTTAACATGCTCCACTCTATTGGCCTCAAGGACGCGGCTCTCTCTTGGTTTTCCTCCTATCTCTCTGACCGCTCATTCAGTGTGTCATTTGCTGGTTCCACCTCTTCTCATCTTCCCCTTGCTATCGGGGTTCCTCAGGGATCAGTCCTAGGTCCGCTTCTCTTTTCTCTCTACACAGCCCCTATTGGACAAACCATCAGCAGATTTGGCTTCCAGTACCATCTCTACGCTGATGACACCCAATTATATTTCTCTTCCCGTGACATCACCCCTGCTCTAATACAGAACACCAGTGATTGTCTCTCCGCTGTCTCTAACATCATGTCCTCACTATATCTGAAACTGAATCTTTCTAAAACTGAGCTCCTTGTGTTCCCACCATCTACTAACCTCCCTAAACCTGATGTCTCCATCTCTGTGTGTGGCACTACCATCACTCCTAAGCAGCACGCCCGCTGTCTCGGGGTTATTTTTGACTCAGATCTTTCCTTTACTCCTCACATACAATCACTTTCACGCTCCTGTCATTTTCACCTCAAAAACATCTCCAGAATCCGCTCTTTTCTTACGGAGGAAACCGCCAAAACTCTCATTGTTGCTCTGATTCACACTCGTCTTGACTACTGTAACTCATTACTAGTCGGTCTTCCCCTCACTAAACTCTCCCCTCTCCAATCTATCCTCAATGTAGCAGCCAGGCTCATCTTTATGACCAACCGCTACACCAACGCCTCTACCCTGTGCCAGTCACTGCACTGGTTGCCCATCCCCTTCCGAATAAAATTCAAACTTATTACTCTCACCCACAAAGCTCTCCACAGTGCTGCACCTCCTTACATCTCCTCCCTCATCTCTGTCTACCACCCTACTTGGGCTCTACGTTCTGCCAACGACCTTAGATTAAAATCCTCCATAATCCGAACCTCCCACTCCCGTCTCCAAGATTTCTCTCGTGCTGCACCCGTCCTCTGGAATGTGCTACCCCAGACAATCAGATTAATTCCCAATATCCACAGTTTTAAACGTGCCCTGAAAACACATCTTTTTAGACAGGCCTATAACATTCCCTAATCTGACTCCTTTCCATGGCCCTCCTTTTAGATTAGTCATCAGAATAAGATTCCCTCACACTCCTTCTCTTCATGTCCGTCATACACGGATACTGGCTGGTGACTGGCTCATGCAGCTTTATGTTACCACCGCATGTGGACCATTGTACAGATTGGACCATTTCCTCATAGATTGTAAGCTCTTGCGAGCAGGGTCCTCACTCCCCAGGTTTGAATTGTAAATGAACTTTGTCACTATGTAATGTCTGATATTGTTTGTTTCATGTTCCCTCTAAATTGTAAAGTGCTGCGTAATATGTTGGCGCTATATAAATAAAGATTATTATTATTATTTATTACAGCAGGCCAGGGGCCAGGATGCTAAGGAGAAGGAGAAACAGTCTTGGAGTTCATCTTCCTGTAGTCTTGGCACTCCTCCTCCCTCCACAAAGGACAGTGCTGGCTGTCTTGGGGGATGGGTTGGTGGAACAGTGGGTGAGTTGCGGGCCAAGTCAGTACAGACTACTTTTACCTGTGGCACTTCCCAGCTCTTTTCATAATCGCCCCCCCCCCCCTCATTTGTTGCAAAATTTGGGTTACGGAAAACGCACCAAAATGCTTCAACAAAGTACAGTACAATCTAAGTAAATGGGTATTTAAACCCCATTCACTTACGCCGTAAAAAATCTGCAGCAAATTCTAATCAAGCTACAGATTTTGAAATCCACAGCATGCCGAGCTTTTGCGGAAATGCAGTAAATTTTCCCAAGCGATTTCATCCATTGAAATACAATAAGTGAAATCCTCAGCTAAATCTGCAAAAAAAACATGCAACGATGCAACACATGCGACTTTTGTCAAGTACTTCAGTGAGTAATTATTAGTCTAACTCAACAGCGTCATATTTACGTGATGTGTGAACTCGGCCTTTATTACAAATCATAAGCTATTACAACAGCACAAGTGTTATATCATTCCATTATTCCAGCAAAATAAAACAAAAAACAACAAACTGAATTTGAGTGTTTTACCCCAACTACCGTAATGTCTCATAACCTTTCTGATATGATGTGTGGAGAAATGTAAGCCATCTGGTGGAGAAGATAGCAATGTGCTATTTAGCAGGTGTTACCCAGTCTGAGTAGAATATAATGAAACTCATAGGAAACAGTAGTGATTTAGCCGCAAGCTACTAAGATGAAAGGAGCCTTCTTGCATTAAACTATAGATTTAGGGAATAAAAGGATTACATGGACACAAAAGCCAGATTTAGAGGGTTTATTTGACCAGTGCGGTGTGGCATGATAGGATGCTGGAAATCAGAATAGGAGATGAAAGTTCAATAAAGAAGACCAGCGTAGGGGGTATTAAGGCAGGCAGCAAATCAGCACATCTCCCAAATCTTTCATTAATTGAAAAAATGCCAAGAAACTAGGGCATACAAGAGAGAAGAAAACAATTAACTATTCAGCTTCATTTTAATCAAATCAAGAAATGTTTCCGTGTTCTCTGCTCAGAAACAGTTGGTTGGAATTCTATCCTGCAGAGAACGTATTTATCCTAAATCTTACATAATGCCAGCATATAAAAAAAATACAACAATCTAAACAGCCTGATCCTCCCTTCATTATACTTAGTTATAAATTAGACAACCTCTCATGTCTTATGATTTACAATGACATAAAAATACAATGCACATTACAATATCAAGAAATCAATAAATTAATCAATTATCTTTTTTTATTACCATGTTATTAAGACCTTATTTACACGAGCGTGTACGACTTGTGTCCACAAAAAAGGGCTGTTTTTCATGCATATGACTGTCCGTGTTGCATCAATGCGGTTTCCGTCTTTTCTTTAGCAACTGATGCATGAAATTTGTACAGCACATGAATGTCGTCTGTATGCTGTGTATTTTTTTCACGCACCTATAGACTTTAATAGGTCCGCAAAAACAGATCAGAATAGGAAATGCAAGGAGCTTCTTGCGATGGACGCACACTCCGTTAACAGCATGGATGTGAGAATAGCCCCATTGAATTGCATGGGTCAATGTGCTGTCCGCTGTTAAAATGGACAGCACACTGATGAGAAACACGCTTGTGTGAATAAGTTCTAGATATAAGTTTTGAATGAAAACTTTACATAAGAGGGTATTGTGTTTTAGAACTCTTGCAAATGACAGAACCCTATGCATTGGGCCTGTACAGCAGTCTGTACAGGCTCCGTTGGACTCTATGTGTACGTAGATATTCTCTCCTAGAAGTAATGCCTCTATGGGAGAATACTTCCATACATACAGTCTGATGAAACAGTCCAACTATTTTTTTTCTGTTAAGGATTATTCAAATGAACGAATGTCAGTGCTCGGACCCCCACCAATCGAAACTTCTGACATGTCACTATGACATGTCGGAAGTTTGTCAAACATTTAGCTACACTTTAAGTTTAATTGGCAATTTCATTATACCTACATCACACAGGGTTTTTCTCAGTGTTTAAAATGCACAAAATAACATCTGCAGTTTAAATAGATTGTTTTGTTATTTTTATATGCGTTCTATGTGTTTTTCCAGGTTTTATTTTTTTCTGTATAATTGAGAAGCTTCTCACTCTCTGCCATGTGCATAAGGCCTAAGCTGTCAAAACACTTTTTCTTAGGCATATTTGACCTTTTTAGCCATTTGGCTGAAATTGGGATGTATAAAGCGGGCTCACGGGTTAAGCCTTCTCTATGCTCAGCGGGTGTAGTTACTGTAACTATCAGGATCGAAGATAACTCTTTTTCCGGATGTTTAACTCTTTAGATGTTGCGGTCAATAGCAACCACAGCATCTAAGCATTTAGAATGGGCATCGTCATCCCACCGGCCCTGCCACATCGCGAACGCAGGGAGGGTGCCAAAGGTTGCCATGGCAGCCTGGGGGCCTACTGAAGGCCCCAGGTCTGCCATCTTTGTGCTCCTATTAGACTGTAAAAATAACAATACACTGCAATATACTGCTTGTTCAAGTTCCGTGGGGAAACTAACAAAAAAATATACATAACTGTTTAATAAACTTTTATGAATGTACAAGATAAAAAAATAAAGAGAGTAAACATAATTGTTATCACCGCGTCTGTAAAAGTCTGAACTATTTTAATATAATGTTATTTAACACGCAGGGTGAACTTTAAAAAAAAAAGACTTGCTTTTTTTTGGTCACCTAGGTTTTCAAAAAGACTTGAATAAAAATGTGATCAAAAAGTCATATGTAGCCAAAAATTATACCATAAAAATCTACAGCCTGCAAAAAACAAGACATCACAACGCTCGCTTCGATGGAAAAATACAAATGTTATTGCTCTCAGAATTATGTCGACACAAAAATATTCTTTTTTAACAAATAGTCTTTTTGTAAAAGTAGTACATCATAAAAAAACTATATAAATTTGGAATCACCATAACCATATTGACTGTCAAAATAAAGTTAACATGTCATTTTTACTGCACGGTGTACAGCAGCACTGCAGCACCGAAGAAACTGTAGCTGAACGGCTACAAACATCCGCCCAATGAATTCAGCGGGAAAAATGGCGTTTCGCTCAGATGGTGCGTTTTTCTACTCCGCTGTTTTAAAAAACGGTGCTTTAAAAAAAAAGCCCCGTAAAAAGAAGTAGCATGTCACTTCTTGAGACGTTTTTGGAGCTGTTTTTCATTGTGTCAATAGAAAAAACAGCTCCAAAAACGCCTGAAAAAACTTTTCCAGCTTCAAAAACGGCTGAAAAGAGTGCCTTGTTCATCCTGTATAAAATTCATTGTATTCACCTTTTTGATTGTGTGCTTCCTTCTTTTTCGTAAAAATGTACCTTTTTTGGTCACAAAAATAAAGAATTAAAAAAAAAAAACGGCTGAAAACATACCCTTAGGGCTCATTCAGACAAACGTGATTAACGTTCGTGTGCTGTGCATGGAAATCACGCACAGCACACGGACCCATTGATTTCAATTGGGCCGTTCACACATGCAGGAGTTTTCACACAGCGAGAGTCCGTTGAAACTCACTGTATGTCCTATATTGGTGCGTTTTCACTCAGATATGCGCCCATTGAAGTCAATGGGTGCGTGAAAACCACGCACCGCACACTGATGCACATCCATGTGCGGTGCGTGATTTCTGCATTAATTCAATTGAAAATAATAATAACAAAATATGTGCTTTGCGAGTGCGTGAATAACACATGCCACTCGCAAAGCACACTGATGAATAAACGCAACAGACACTAACCAGATTCACGTGTGTTATTCACGCGCGTGAATCTGATACGCTCCTGTGAATGTAGCCATAGGCCTTATTCACACAAACGTGTCCGTTTTGCAGCATTTTTTGCACACGCAAAAGTTTAGTGTGGCATCTGTATATGGTGCGTGGCTGCCTGATTTTCTCGCAGCCGGCATCATTATGACACAGCAGGAGGTGCTTTTCTGTTCTCATTTATTTTTTTTACTACTGTAGCGCAAATTACGTGCGGCACCTGGAAGTGCTTCCATGTGCCCAGCGCGATTTGCACGCACCTATTGACTTCAATGGGCGCGTGCTGCGCGAAACACGGGCAAGTATAGGACATGTCGTGAGTTTTACGCAGCGGACATACGCTGCGTGAATATCACAACCTGTCAGAACGGCCCCATTGACTTACATAAGTGATTTCCACGCGCGTAGCACGGACGTAATACACATTCGTGTGAATAAGGCATAAGTGTTTAGTTTGATCAACGTCTGCTAATTAGCAATCCTGTTCCATGTCTGTCTAGTCTCACCATCTGATCTCCTATATAAACCTTGCCCTTGTACATCGTGATTGGTAGATTATTGAGCTTCCTGCCTTTAGTCTAGCTCATTGCTGCTTGCTGCCTAACGCTACAAACAGTAACTTGTACTGTTACTTGACTACGCTTTCTTAATAACACCATCCTTCGAGATTGTTTGTCAGTGGAATCTGAATTCTTCCAGATCTTGACAGCTGCTGTGATATTACAATTGTGTTTCCATCAGGTAAGTGGGTCACAGTCAGGTAAGCTAATGTGACATCACAACTGTATTTGCATCGGGTAACTACAGTGACATCACAAGTTGGCTTTAGTCAAGTAAGCTTCAGTGACATCACAAGGTGGTTTCAGTTAGGTGAGCTATTGTGTAATTTTGGGATTCAGTCAGGTACACGGCTGTCAGTCTGTGTGGCATAACAAGTGTTTAAAATGAGAAAAACTATTGGGTTTCAGTCAGGAAAGCTGTTATATCACCACTAGTTTTAGTTAGGTAAGCTCAGGGATGGACATACGATATCTACCATTAAACTGTCAGTTGGAAATCAACGCTTTTACAAGGGCCATTTGATGTTTGTGTCCACCCCTGGATAGACCATGATCTTCTGATATAAAAATCAGTCATTTTGATTCTACACTTATCTAACGCTTTTATTTTTGCATGAGGAGACTGAATTGTATCTATTTTAATTATACATGAAGCCACATCAGCAAACCACTCAGTGTGGGTTGTGTTGAGTGATGTGTTATAATTTCCATACATGTGCTAGAAGCTGTTCAGCTCTTGTTAGCTGAATCAAATAATCAACAATCTTTGTAAAATAACGCAGTTTCACTCTTCTTTTCTGGCGGCATTATGTTGGTGGACTTGGCAAGTGCAGTACTTATTTACAAGGTGCAATGTTTAGTACAACATAATATCAGTTCCCTTGGTTCTTATTAAGTTCCAAATAGTAACATTACGGGAAAAGGACATTAGACCTTGTTATAATTAAAATTGGGCTAAGCACTTCAAAATAGCATAACATTCAGAGCAAAATGAATTATCTACACTATGAAATATGTGTTCAACTACATAAACACAAGGAGATGAAGCCAAAAATTAGACTAGGAGAGCAGTTTAATACCAAACATATAATGTAAAACATGCAGAATATCTAAGTATCTATCAGTCTGTGATTAAACCAATTTAATCAACAGGAACATAAAGAAATTATGACATCATGGAAAATTACATCCGAACTGAATTGCAAATAAAGAGGGGACAGGTATCTGGCAGCTATAAGAAGCATGTAAAGAATAAACCCCCAATACATTATTATCAAAAACTACTAATAGTCTAAAAGGTTTATTTATCTAAAAATAAGAAAAATGGTAATTTATCAATACAACCAGTATTAAATCGTATGAATAATATTTTGTGTGGTGAAGAACAAAAAACAAAAAAGAAGCTATTAGGTTAGGTAGAAGAATAGAGATGGAGAGAGGATTTGGGGGCCCTGGATTAGTTTCTTGCTGTGTTATTTAGGTAGCTGTCTGGCAGTGTTATTTGGGCATCTAACGACAATGTTATTTGAGAACTGTATAGTTATTTGTACACTGTATCATTGTATTATTTGGGCACTGTACAGCACATCATAAGTGGAAAGGCATCAATAGAAGGTACTGCACTGGGTACCATCACACATGAGGCCGGCCCTGGACTATTATTTATAACTTAGTTAAATCTGGTTTATGAGGCAGTAACAGAAAAGTCTAGCTTGTGTACTGCAATCCTCTCATATCTATCTGTGCCACCACATCCATGCCATGCCAGCTCCTCAAAACTACTGACAGCTCTACAGTATATAAAGGATGGAAAGAGCTGTCTAACCATACCTTGGTCGATGGTCATGCAGGTTGCATGACCGAGAAATCAATGTTTTAATGCCACTGGCGCCGTGAAAGTGCCCCTTTTGCTCTAAGTTACGGCTCTAGCGGTGTCCTGATTAGACATTACAGCCGTCATGCAGGGCAGAGGAGAAAGGCTCAGGAGCGTTCTGTGAAGAGAACCGAAACACTGCAAATGAGTGGGCTGCCCCCGTGGCTGTTGCTCTCTTGGCGCTGGGAACATGATCCCCTAAAGGACACAGCCCATTTTGGACTTCAAGGTGCAGGCCTATTTTTCTAATCTTTTCAATCACAGACCTCAGAAACAAAGGAGCACCTTGTGGGCTTTGGGGATTTCTTCTTATTAGGATGTTTTCCATGCACCATTTCATGTTTAAAGAGGCCTGGTTCCTGTTTCCAAAATATTAGGTCCTTGATAACCAGCTCTTTAAATTGAAGGAATGTGCCTATCTGACCTGATCGGGATAGCACGTAAGCGTTATACAATGTCATCTGTATGATGTGCATGGCCAGCTTTATGCACCAATGACATGGCTATTTGGTGTTGTTCAAAATTAGGTGTAGCTAGGGGGGGCAGGCGGGACATGTGCCCCAGTCGCAACTAAGAGGGAAGGTGGGGGGGGCGCCTTGGCCGCTGTCACGTAGGGTTCGTGGACCCAGCTGGCCAACAGGGCGCAGGTCAGAGTCTATAGTTTATATATGGTACCTGTGGCAGCTTGGACAGTAGCAAGGCAGGCTTGGCAGGAACTAGGCAGCAGGTAGACGTCAGGCGTGGAGAAGCAGGATAGGCGTAGTATACAGAACAGCACGGCTACATCTAAGCATGGCACTAGATCAGGATACAGGAACAGGGAAAACTGGGAGCAGGAAACCCTAGGGGACCATTTGCAAGACAGACTTGGAATACAACAACAAAGTTCAGGCGTGGGAGGATGGGGCTGGGACCTTCTTATAGCCCAGGGTGCTATAGAGCAATTAGCTCAATCACCAACATGCGTGCGCTCTGGCTTCTCAAGTCTGGACTGAGCTCGTGAGCGCACCCTGGTGGTCACTGTGGAGCAGGATGGCTGTATGTGCAGACATCTTTTTGAGGGAAGGGCGTCGACTGGATGGAAGGAGTTCTTGGTCAGCGACCACGGACGTTACAGCCGCACTGTCAATGACGGCTGGCGCGCTGCCTATCTGAGGGGGCGGCGGTGCCACTGAAACCAGCCGCCACCCCCTCCTGCACTATAGGTGATGAATGGCCGGGTACGTTTCATACCTTTCAACGACTCAAGAGGTGCGATTACTTCTTTGCACCACTTGCATCGTTGAAAGGTGCTAATTGACAGGGCAAGTCATAGTGCCGTGCCAATCAGCACCTTTCATAGATGCAAGCAGCGCGATGACGTCATCGTGCCACTTGCGTCTATGAAAGGCACTGATTGGCAGGGCAGAATGACTTGCCCTGTCAATCAGCGCCTTTCAATGACGCAAGCGGCGAGATGACCTGTTGAGAAAAGAGCAGGTCTGCATTTCCACTGGACGGCGTGGGAACGTGATTAAGGTGAGTATGTACAGATTTTGTTTTTTATCCTAATAAAAATGTGAGTGACATTATCTACAAGGGGGGCTCTATTAATAGCGGGGGGATATATACAGGGGTGGGCTATATGTGGAGTGCTATAGGGGGAGCTATATGTGAGGCACTATATACAGTGGTGGGCTATATACAAGGGTGGGCTATATGTGGAGCTATATAGGGGAGCTATATGTGAGGCACTACATACAGGGGTGGGCTATATGTGGAGCACTATAGGGGGAGCTATATGTGAGACACTATATACCTGGATGGGCTATATACAAGGGTGGGCTATATGTGGAGCACTATAGCGGGACCTATATGTGAGGCACTAAATGGAACGGTGGGCTATATACAGGGGTGGGCTATATACAGGGCTGGGCTATATGTGGTGAACTATAGGGGGAGCTATTTGTCATGCACTATATACAGGGGTGGGCTATATACAGGGGTGGGCGATATGTGGAGCACTATAGGGGGAGCTATGTATGAGGCACTTTATACAGGGGTGGGCTATATCTACAGGGGTAGGCTTTATGTGGAGCACTATAGGGGGAGCTATATGTGAGGCACTATATACAGGGGTGGGTTATATGTGCAGCACTATATACAGGGGTGGTCTATATCCACAGTTGAGCTACATACACGGGTGGGCTAGATATGGAGCACTATTGGGGGAGCTTTATGTGAGGCACTATTTAAAGGGGTGGGCTATATGTGGAGCAATATTTATAGGGGAAGGTATATGTAGGACACTATACAGGGGGGGCTATATATGGAGCACGATCTACAGGGAAAGCTATATGTGGGGCACTATCTACAGGGTGGTTACATGTGGGGCACTATTTTAAGAGGGGGCTATATGTGGGACACTATATACAGGGGGAGCTATATGTAGGGCACTATCTACAGGGGTGGCTATATGTGGTACAGTATCTATAGGGGCTCTATGGGGGTCACTATCTACAGGGGAATCTATGTAGGGCACTATCTACAGGGGGCTCTATGGGAGGCACTACAGGCGGCACGGTGTGGAACACAGTGTATGGCGCTATTATAATCAGGGATACAGTGTATGGTGCTATTATAATCAGGTACCGTGTATGGTGCTATTATATTTAGGGTACAGTGTGTGGCACCATGAGAACTTTATCTTTGTTTATAGGTGCAGAAATGTTTGAACAGTTGGAATCTGTAGACATCTAAGTTGCAAGTGGCAGAAATGGGCTGTGTCCAGGAGAAGTCATCACAAAGGTCTGGACCGGATAGAGAAGAAAAGAGAAAAATAGCAGCTAGATATCGTCACCTGTGAGTCACTTAATCTAAATGTTTATTCTGCCTCTAATCAGCACTGTAGTCACTATATGATCTGCAGCGAGATAATGGTGGTATGATTTCTTTTTTTGTTAAACAGCATCTCCCAGCATATCCTTACCATTGTTTTGGACATGCTGAGAGCTGTATACAATTTAGTGCATACCTATACGGCAGGGGTTGCACTAAATTGAACTGTATTTGTGCTGGTGTTGTATTTATGTACTGAGCTTTGTTCTGGTGCTGTATATATGTGCTGAGCTTTGTTCTGGTGCTGTATATATGTATTGAGCTTGGTTCTGGTGCTGTATAAATGTATTGAGCTTGGTTCTGGTGTTGTATATATGTACTGAGTTTGGTTCTGGCTCTGTATATATGTACTGATCTTGGTTCTAATGCTGTATATATGCACTGAGCTTGGTTCTGGTGCTGTATATATGTAATTAGCTTGGTTCTAGTGTTGTATATAGAACTATATTGCTTGTAAAATGTGCAAATGGCTTTATGCTCGAGTTACATAAAAAAATAATGTGGAAAAAAATGACACCTCATTGATTGGTAGAGATAACAAACATGGTGAGGGGGAAGGAGATGTCGGGAAAGAGGTTGTTGGGGTGGGGGCAAACTGAATCTTTGCCCCGGGTGCTGGAGAACCTAGCTACGCCTCTGTTCAAAATATCTGCTCTCCAGTATCCGAATCTTTAGCTTCTTCACTAGCCCTATATGCAGCACAAGGCCCAAAGCGTCATCATCTCCCTGCATCTATGAGGTCCACCTCTGGGGTCTAGCAAATTATGACGTGGTGTTTTATGTGAGAAGCTTCTGGGCATATAAATAATTCTGGGCCATGCATCATTGCATTTCAAGAGTAACAACTTTTTATTTTTCTATTGATGGGAGCTGTGTTAGGGCTTGTTTTTGGTACTATTTTAGGGTACATGCAATTTATTTTATTTTGAAGGCAATTGTAAAGGATCTGCCAGGCACAGCTTCGGGGTTAACGCCCATAGGTAATCAGTCTTCACCTGAGTCTGTGTCTCTGAGACTGACTCCAGCTTCCACCACTCAGGCTGGCAGGCTTAGGAGTGGGAGAGCCTATCGCAGCCTGGCCAGACTCAGCTAGCTCCCGCCCTCTGTCTATTTATACCTGCCTTTCCTGTTCCTCCTTTGCTTGTGATTCTTCTCGTGTGGTTTCCTGGCCCAGCTACAGCTTCTGACTATTTGATCCTGCTCCATATTGACCTCGGCTTACTGACTACTCTCCTGCTCTGCGTTTGGTACCTCGTACACTCCTGGTTTGACTCGGCTCGTTCACCTCTCTTGTTGCTCACGGTGTTGCCGTGGGCAACTGCCCCATTTCCCTTAGCTTTGTGTACCCTTGTTTGTTTGTCTCGTGCACTTACTGAGCGTAGGGACCGCCGCCCAGTTGTACCCCGTTGCCTAGGGCGGGTCGTTGCAAGTAGGCAGGGACAGAGTGGCGGGTAGATTAGGGCTCACTTGTCCGTTTCCCTACCCCTATCATTACAGCAATTAGACAAAAAACACTTTTTTTTTTTACTGCGTTTACCGTGCTGTAAAAACGACACGTTAACTTTATTATGGTCCACAGCTCAGACTCCACTGCCCCTGCCAAGGGGGAGAAGCTCTCTCCCGCTCCTGTCAGCCAGTGACGAGAAAACTGGGTGATCAAGCGAAAGAGATTATACAGCAGAAGCTGCTCTGACACTTTTCTGACAAATTTTTGCATAAATTGATGCAACTTGGCGTATTTAATTTTACACTATTTTGAGAACAGATGTTTGCGCTTTTAAACACTTTTAAAATGTGTCTAGAAAAGGGAGTGTGGCTTAGAAGAGAAGGGCATGGCTTTAAATGCGCCAAAATGAACCACATTGCGACAAATGAAAACTAAGCTAGCCAAGAGTTGGTATAAGGAAGAGAAAAGTGTCTAACATTTCCAAAAGCTTTGGTGGGTACATAGAGACCTGCTAAAGGCACCTGAAGTGCTAAGCAATCGGTGAAAATGTGTGTGGTGTGTGTGTATATATATATATATATATATATATATATATATGAATAATGATATGATTATTAATCTGTCTAAATACAAAAAGAAAGCCGCACTTATGTTTGTATGTGGGTGTCAGCGAATCAAATGTCAATGCAAGGTCCACTTTAACAGAATCAAATGCAAGAAATCTTTTCTGTGATCTATCTATCTATCTATCTATCTATCTATCTATCTATCTATCTATCTATCTTCATCAATTAAATATTGTGGAAGTGTATCATGGCACGTACAAAAGAGATTTCTGAGGACCTCCGAATTGTTGATGCTCATCAATCTGGAAAAGGTTACTGTCAGGTTGCGGGGTGTGGACCCACTGGACCGTACCACGTAGCGGGACGGCAGCTGACCAACAGGTGTAATGCAAAATCTATAGTCAGAGAGGGTACCTGTGGCAACTAGGAAGCCGGCTCGGCAGGGACCAGGCAGCAGGCAGACGACAGGCATGGCGTAGCAGAACCAGCGTGGAATGCAGCACAATATGACGACAGCTTCGGCACGGTACTTGATACAGATAGCACGAGAAACATGATACAGGAACAGGGAACACTAGGAAACTGGAAGACACTAGGAGACCTTCAGCAAGACAAACTAGGGTGATGAACAACGCTCAGGCAAGGATCAAGTGGGTGGAGCCCCTTCTTATAGTCCAGGAGCCATTTGGGCTAATATTGAATGATGACAGCTGGACGCGCACTGGCCCTTTAAGGCAGTGCACGCGCGCGCCCTGTGGGAACCAGTCCGAGGACCCGGAAGTGAGTGCCGGCGTCTCCCTGGAGGGAGATGACACCGGGAAGACAGATGTCCATGGCCGGGGCCGTCAGAGGGTATATCTGAACTACGGCCCTCGGCCATAGACGTTACAGTTACAAGACTGATTGTAAAGAGTTTGGAATCCACCAATCCACAGTCCCTGGAGAAGCCCCGGACATCACTATCCATATATAGACAGGGTCATCATGGGCTCCCTCTAAAAGCATAATCCCTAGCCAGAGCATTGCCAACACTCTGACCGGATATTCCACTCCTAGAGGGAGCCTCTGACGTCCCTGTCAGGGGCTCCTCTTGCAGCAGATGGGGATTGCGCTCCTGGAGAAACCCCTGACGTCCCTATCCATATATGGAAAGTGACGTCAGGGGCTCCTCTAGGGAGCCATGATGGCGCTATGTACAGGGAGGGGAGTGTAGGGCTATCTGCAGGAGGGTGTGTGTGGCACTATCTACTGGAGGGGAATGTGGCACTATCTACAAGAGGGGGTTATGTGTCAATATCTACAAGGGACTGTGTTTCTATCACTACCCATTCATGCATGTGATAAAAGTGAGTGCCAAAGGACGTTTCATATGCCAGTCATAATAGAAAGAAAAATTGGAGTAAACTCTGACACATCTATGAAGAGGTGAAAGCCTCTTCATTAAAGGGGTTTTCCCATGAAGGACATTTATGACATTCACAGAATTTGTCATCCCTGGGACCCGCACCTATCTCTAGAACGGGGTCCCCTAAACCCTGTTCTGCCGCATTGTGCTCTCGCTGCCTCCCGGCCACTTCCTGGTTATGTGGGCGGGAGATACGAAAACAACGTAGCTCGCTGAATGGCATGCGAGCTACGTCGTTTCCGTAACTACCATTCAGTTCTATGGGAATTACGGAAACAGTGTAGCTCAGCGAGCTACGCTGTTTTCATAACTCACGAACATATAACCTCTTTTATGGTCGGAATTCACCTGGTTCAGCCGCAACACAGAGCGGCTGAATTGGGTTTAGGGGGCCCCATCCTGGAGATAGGTGCGGGTCCCAGAAGTGGGACCCGCATCTATCTGACATTTATGACATATCCTGTGGATATGTCATAAATGTCTCTCATAGGAAAACCCCTTTAATGCGTGTGTGAGAAAAAAGACTTCAATTTGCACGGCAGTATCGGATTTGGACCACCGATGATTGGCAAAGGGTTGCCTTCTTCGTTGAGTCACCTTTTCTGCTTCATCGAACGGATGGATGTTGGCGTGCCAGGTGAGAAACAGAGAACAAGCACTCTGCAACCATTGCTGGAAGAACACAAGCTGGTAGCGGCAGGGTTATGGTCTGGGGAATTTTTTCATGGTATTCTCTGGGCCCACTCATCCATGTGGAAGGCATTCTGATCCGATTTGGGTATGAATCCATTGTGGCAGATCACGTACACTCATACATGCGGTTTGTCTTCTCTGGGGCAGATAGAATCTTCCAACAAGACAATGTGACATGCCATACAGCTAGAAATGTCCGACAGTGGTTGGAAGAGCACGACCAAGACTTCCAAGTACTTCCCTGGCCCCCTTATTCACCAGACTTTAACCCAATTGAGCATCTGTGGGATGACCTCGATCGTCTTGTTCGCTCTATGGATCCTCCCCCACGCACCCTCCAGCAAATGCGGAATGCACTACAGTCAACATGGCTCCAGATACCTGAGACAACCTACCAACACCTTATTGAGTAATTTCCAGCCTGTCTAGCTGCTGTCCATGCTGCACATGGTGGGTACTCTGGATATTAGCTGGTGGTCATAATAATCTGACTCAATTGTGTACATATACACCTACAGTTAGGTCCAGAATTATTTGGACAGTGACACAATCTTCATGATTTGGGCTCTGCGTGCCACCACATTGGATGGAATGAAACAACTGAGATGCAATTGAAGTGCAGACTTTCAGGTTTAATTCAAGGGGTTGAACAAAAATATCCTGTAAAATGTTTAGGAATTGCAACCTTTTTTCTACACAGCCTCCTCATTTCAGGGGCTCAAAAGTACTTGGACAAATTAACATTACCATAAATAAAATGTTTTTTTTTAAAATACTTTGTATAGAATCCTTTGCAGGCAATGACTGCCTAAAGTCTGGAACCCATGGACATCACCAGACGATGGGTTTCCTCTTTTGTGATGGTTTTCCAGGCCTTTATTGCAGCTGTCTTCATTTGTTGCTTGTTTGTGTGTCTTTGTGCCTTAAATTTTGTCTTAAGCAAGTGAAATGCATGCTCGACGGGGTTGAGATCTGGTGATTGACTTGGCCATTGCAGAATATTCCACTTCTTTGCCTTAAAATTCTCCTGCGTAGCTTTCATGATATGTTTTGTGTCATTGTCCATCTGTACTGTGAAGCGATGTCCAATCAACCTTGCTGCATTTGGTTGAATCTGAGCAGAAAGTATATCCCTGAACACTTCAGAATTCATCCGGCTGCTTCTGTCTTCAGTCACACCATCAATAAACACTAGTGACCCAGTGCCTTTGGCAACCATGCATGCCCATGCCATCACACTGCCTCCACCATGTTTTACAGAGGATGTGCTGTTCTTCGGATCATGAGCCGTTCCAAGCCTTCTCCATACTTTCTGGTACAGGTTGATCCTAGTTTCATCTGTCCAAGGAATGCTGTTCCAGAACTGGGCTGGCTTCTTTAGATATTGTTTGGCAAAGTCTAATCTGGCCTTTCTATTTTTGATGTGATTAATGGTTTGCACCTTGTGGTGAACCCTCCATATTTGCTCTCATGAAGTCTTCTCATTATGATACATTTAGATACTGATACACCTGCTTCCAGGTGAGTGTTCTTCACTTGGGTAAATGTTGTGAAGGGGTTTTTCTTCACCATGGAAAGGAATCTGCGATAATCCACCACTGTTGTCTTCCGTGGACGTCCAGGCCTTTTGGAATTCACGAGATCACCAGTGCTCTCTTTTTCTTTAAAGAATGTGCCAAGCTGTTGATTTGGCCACTCCTAACATTTGAGCTATCTCTCTGATGGATTTCTTTTCAGCCTAACGATAGTCTGTTTCACTTGCATTGAGAGCTCCTTTGACCTGATGTTGTGGGTTCACAGCAACAGCTTCCAAATTCAAATGCCACACCTTGAATCCACTCCAGACCTATTACCTGCTTAATTGATGATGGATTAACGAGGGAATAGCCCATGCAGCCCATTAAATAGGTTTTGAGATAATTGTCTAATTAACTTTGGTCCCTTGAAAAAGAGGCCACTACATATTAAAGGGAATGTGTCGCTACAAATTTTTTTTTATTTTTTTTAGTTAAACAGTTAGTGTATAAATGATTAAACATTGTTCTAATTTTTTAAATTTTTTCACTAGTCAGGAAATATTATAAATTAGATTCTAATTTATAATGCTTCCCAGTGCTGGTCACTAGATGGAGCAATTCCCAAAATTGCAGCATTGGCATGTGGTAAAGCAACCACATTTGCTTTATGCTGCAAAATTTGAGAAAACACACTCGCTCTAGTGAGCTCACAGAATCCCCCCTCCCTTATCCTGGCTAGTGCCAGGAGAAAGGAGGGGATTGAACGGTCAAACCTCCTACACTGTGTGTCGCCATTTTTTGAGCGAACACACAGTGTAGTAGGTTTGCATACAGTAGTAATCACACACTAAAACACGTACATACACAGAAATAACTTACCTGATCCTGCCGCCGTCGCTCCCTCCGGTCCGTCCACTCCGTCTGCTCCCTCCGCTCCAAGTGCTTGCATTAGAACACAAGTCCGGAGGCCGCGACCGGAAGTAGTAATCTTACTGTCCGGCCGCGGCTTCCAGTCCACAAGAAAATGGCGCCGGACGTCGCTCGGCCGAATACCTTCCATTTGGACTGTGTGGGAGCATGCGCCGCTCCCACACAGATGGCGTACAGCATAGTGAATGGAACAGCTCCCGTTCGCATTCTCTATGGGGCTGTATGTGCCGTATTCCATGTCTGTATGTGTTGTTATTCGACACATACAGAGATGAAAAAAAAAATGGCAGCCCCCATAGACAAGAAAAAGTGCAAAAATAAAAAAAAGTAAAACACAAACACACAAATAAATAAAACATTTTTGAACAAAACACTAAAAGCAAATTGATATAAAAATTTTTTTTTTCGCAACACCTTTCCTTTAAAGAGCTGTAATTCCTAAACCCTTCCTCAAATTAGGATGTGAATACCCTCAAATTAAAGCTGAGAATCTGCACTTTAAGCCCATATTGAGTATATTCAATATGTTTTGGTAAATTGCAAAAATGCCAAAACTTGTGTCACCGTTCAAATAACTTAATTGTAAGTACACATGTATACACACAAACATACAACACATATAGACACAAAGAGGCATACTTACACAGCAGGAGCTGTCCTCCGTCCTTCCACTGCGGGCCAGAATGGATCTCTCCGAGCAGGGAGCCATTTTCATCACCTGGCTGTCTACTCATGCCGCTAGAGTAAGAGTCAGAGCTTCACTGCATAATCTAGCTGCATGATGGTATAATACATGATGTTATTATTGTGGGCTTGCCGCAATTTTCAAAAATGTTTATTTTTTGCATGTTTTAATCAGCATAACAGAATACAACATAATAATTGCAATACATTTGTGGCTATAGTGATGGTATATGCTCCGGAAGAAGCAGAAAGGGAGAAACCCAGGGGCTGGCAAAACTACTTGGTGTGCCGTATGATTGATGCTTTTAATGTTTGATATGCTTTAACTTCTTTTATACGTTGTGAGTACAGAATAAATTGTGTGCTGTGAAGTTATTTGTGCGGTGTTGCACTATTTTACATCTATATCTTCAATGTGTTCTTGTTTGACGCTTGGAAATACCTGGGAGCCAGCATTTGGAGAACAGTGCATTGGTGAACTAAAAGCCAGAGGAGAACAAAGTTTAACACTGGGACTAATTGTCTATTGCTCACGTGCTGGGGGAAGTGATCCTTTAAAGATCCTAGGACTGGGGCTAAGTGCCGTCTGAGCGGTGATATCCATTTTACTAAAAATGATTTACCTCGCTCCCAATTTAAATGGGTGGTCAATATAGTCTCCAACCATACAATACGCAACATAAGGCGTATAGAAATGTCACTTAAATTTAGACAGTGAGGATATCCAGAAAGACTGTTGAAAAAGGAAAGTGAGAGGCTACAATCTGAATGTCCGACAAGAGCACAGAAAGCAACAGTTTAGCCTGTATAACTACTTATCAACCCTTACTACCTGAAATACATTAAAAACTCAGAAAATACTGGCCTTTACTTAATAAAGTATACCCCACTGTTGAGGATTTTCGTTCCCTTCCTCTGACGTGCTACAAAAGATCTCGTAACATACGAGACAAATTAATATGAGCTGATATAGGTAGCCTAAAACAACTTTCCTGCCAACAATTTATCAAAACTAGGAAATTCCAAACATTCCGATGCATGGGCTGCAGCCATTGTTCCAGCATAAATAAAGGCAAAACTGTAGCACATCCCCATACGGGTCAATTTTATCCCATTAGGGTCTTTCTTAAATGAAACTCATCATTCGTGAGTTACCTACTCAAATGCCCTTGTGGCTTGATTTATTTAGGAGAAACCTCGCAGATAAAGGAACATATAGGTAAAAACAAATCCACCATAAGATGCAGAAATACCTTATTACCAGTTGCATATCACTTTGAACAATTAGGACACACTGAATCACAATTAGGTCCTGTTCACACAGTGCAGATTTGCTGCAGATTTTCCTACAATTTTTTTTAAACCAAAACTGGATCCAGCAGAGGAAACCTATAAGGCCCTCCAATATATATTTCTTCTGTTTAGGTTCCGTTACTGGTTTTGGCTTAAAAAATACATGCAAAATCTGCTGCCAATCTGCACTGTGTGGAGATCATTCACCTAACCCTGAAGTGCAGCATAAAATCAAGTGAGCAAGTTTTCCATGGATCAGTTTCATTGTGTATCCACATTAGAATGGACAAACTGGGTGATCTGAAAAAAAAAATTGAAAAAATAAACAAAGGTTCTCTCACCGCATTTACACTGCGTTAGTCCATGCGTTTATCAAGACCACGGTGCGAATGATAAAGGTGCTCGGAGATATCCCGAGAAGTCCTGAGTTGACAACAGGTATAGAAGACAATGAAAGAAGAAAAATGGTGTATCCAGCACTCTTGTAAAAAAAATTGGTTTTATTTGGTCATTTTAAAAACAAAACAATTGAAATTATAATCCCAGGACCACGCTTACGCGTTTCAAACCTCTGGGGATCTTTTAATCATAGCTATGATTAAGAACCCTAGAGGTTTGAAACACGTAAGCGTGGTCCCGGGATTATAATTTTAATTGTTTTGTTTTTAAAATGACCAAATAAAACAGGTGATCTGATTGACTTTGAGCGAGTCATGGTCATCGGTGCTAGACTAGCCTGGGATAGTATTTTAAAAGCTGCCAACTTTGCAGGGATTTCTTGCGCAACACTGTTGAGAGTATATCAATAATGGTGTAATCGAGGAAAAACATGTTGCAAAAGAGGAGCCTGTGGATGTCAACAACTCATCGACGAAAGAATGCAGAGGATGATGTTAAGAATCGTTCTGACAACAGGTGGTGCACAGTCAAGCTAATTGCAACAAAATACAGTGCTTATGTTCCAACTAACGTGTCCGAACGCACAACTCTTCGTTCCTTGGCATAGATGGGCTATAACAGCAGACTACCAGTTCGAGTGCTAGCGATGTCTAAGGCAAAAGACCGCAAAAATTGGATCACTGAGCAGTGGAAAAACATTGATTGATCACATGAATCCAGATTTCTGTTGCACTATGCTGATGTGAGGGTCAGAATTTGGCGCAAGCAGCAGTCAATTAGTCTTTCCTGTTCAGTATCAGCCGTTCAGGCTGGTGGCGGTGGAGTAATGGTGTGGGGAATGTTTACTTGGCACACCCTGGGTCCTCTTATATTTGTGGATGGACGTTTGAATGGTAGTGTTTACCTAAGCATTATGGCCGACAAAGTTCATCCTTTCATGGCCGCTGTTTGCCCTATGACAGAAGGACACTTTAGCAACAACTGCAAGAAGCTATCCTGTCCTCATGGGCCAATATTTCTGCAGAACAATTTATAGGTTGACCTAATAACTGTGTATAAATATATCAAAGGTCAATACAGAGATCTCGCTCATGATTCATTTATACCCAGGACGGTAACTTTAACAAGGGAGCAACCTTTCTGTCTAGAAAAAAGAAGGTTTCTTCACAAACATAGAAGGTGGTTCTTTACTGTAAGAGCAGTGAGACTATGGAAATGTCTGCCAGAGTAAGTGGTCATGGGGAATTCTCTGAAAGAGTTCTAAATGGTCTTGGTTGTCTTTCATGAGTGTAATAATATTACAAGTTATGTTTACTAGATTACTGTAGATGGGTGGTTGATCCAGGGATTTATTCTGATTGCCATGTAGAAGTCGAGAAGAACATTTTCTTTCCCCCAAAATGAGGAAATTTGTATTTTGCCTTCCTCTGGATCAACATTGCAGGATAATAGGCTGAACTGGATGGATTTATGTATTTTTTCTGTCATACAAACTGCTATTATGTTATTATGTAACTAATCATAGATTCAACAGGATTTACATGACATAAAACTGTATCATTACGAATTACATCACTTAGCATAACACTTAGCCACTTCAAGCACAAGCAGGTAAATAGTTAAAGGAATTCAGTGTAATTCTGAAGAATGTGTATGTATGTTAGAATTGTAGATGAAAGAAAATATCTAAATAACTTACTGGATGAAGCAAATCTAATTACACATTCTCGTTAAAACATGTCTGATCGTGAAATTAAAGATCAGTAGAAGATATTACCTCTCACACATGTTGAGCTTTCCAATAAAATAAAGACCAACTACAAACATAGGGATATGACCTTGTTCAAGAAAAACGGCTTATTTAAAGTGTGGGCAACATCATAGGTAATCTTGCTGGGACATCTGGAATACTTCAATATGCTTTTCTTTCTTCCTTTCTCCTCCCTTCATCAATCTTTGGCAATATTTATTGAGGAAATCCAAATGTTGGCTGTAATTTCAAGTGGACAAAATAAAAAGCCAAGCCTCTTTTACAGACTTACATAATAGATATTTTTACTTTTGTATGCCAAAAAAGATGACTTTAAAATCTTCTTGGCTTGAAATCCACATATGCACATTCAATGTAAATCACTCGTATCTTTACTTGTTCAGATGCAGTATAAAAAAAATCCTAGTAACTACATGTAAATGCCAGGACATTAGGGTTCTGCCAAAACACGAGTCTACAGATTAATTTAGAGAATGTTTTTGGATAGGCATAATTTGCAAAGGCCAAGCAAAGATGTTGTGGAGTAAGAAGCATACACAGTGTACATGAAATTAAGGCATTGAGAATAAGAAATAAGAAAAAAAAAGAAAACAAACTTTGTAATTTCACACCTAGTTGTGAGTCTAGCATGATGATGTGCCATCCATAGGAAGAAGAAGCAGCAGCAGCGATGTCAGCATTCCAAAAAAGCAAATCTTTTTATTATTCCATAGTACAGACACCAGCAATGTTTCTTACCACTAAATGTTAGAGTCTTGAACCTATGTAAACAGAGTGATGCCTGTATAAAGGCCTATCTCTTACACTTCCAATGAGCAATATCCGACTCCTGTAATTGTTGTGATCATAAGATATGTAATGTAAAAAAGGAGATTAGATTACCACTCCTGACAGCATCAATTGGCGTTGATGCCCAGATTGCAGTGAAACAGCAGAATTTAAGATTTTCTTATAACACAGAATTTACTGAAGTTCCACATAAAATCCACAAAAAGTCCTCAGTTGACGTGTTTCGACAGTGTTCGGTGTTTACATTTGAAATGGTTCCACCGATTGTATTTTCATGCACACGACTATATTATGGCTCCATACAAGCTCAGAGTTGCACGGAGCAATAATACAGCACTCATGAAAGTCTATAAGCCTATAGCTTTGTATGCCTTTGTATACATTTTTGGACTCTTCAATATCTCTATTATCACTACAAAAATTGTTCAAGTCATGTTACGTTATATTGGAACCAAGAGTCAAAAACTATTTTAAAGTAAGGCGGTCCATTGAAATAACATGAAAAAACCCATGCATGAAATAACCCATGCAGTTTTTTTTTACGGGGCGCGGGTCCATTGCGTGAAAAACTCACTGCATGTACTATTTTGGTCAATTTTGCAGACCATGTCGCCTATTAAAGTCTATGGGTGCGTGAAAAACACGGATATCCGTGTGCTGACCATGTTTCATGCATTAGTCGCTAAAGAAATGCTGAGAAAAAAAGACAAAAGGAAGTGCTTGCAGAGGAGAAATACGGACGTGAAAAACCACGCAGATGCCACACAGAAAGCACACTGACGCAACACGGAAACCACTCTGATGCCACACGGAAATGAAATGCATGAAATACGCAAAACGGACACACTGAATAAGGCCTTTAAATTCTTAATCAGAGGAGGTCTTTTTGTTCCTGACTAGATCATTCCAGGACATTTACTTTTATGCATATTTAAATACACATTTATAAGCCATTCCTGTGTAATGTTGCTTTGGTTTTATGTTTTAGTTCCCTGTTGTGCTCTGAAAGAAACCATTACTTAAATTGCACTTTTCTTGCAGACTGCAGCAGGTTTTCCTCCTGTATTTAATTCCATTTGGTTTACCCTCTTACTTTACCAGCCTTCCAGGGCCTGTGGTAGAGAAGCCTCTCTGCAGCATTATGCCTCATGGTTAGAATGGTGTGTTATGACTGCTAAAGACAGGGCCGGCCTTAGGTTGGATGGCGCCCTGTGCAAGACTCTCTATTGCCGCCCCCTACACAAACCAAAAATCAACTACATATATAGACACGCACATACTGGAACATATATGCTGTACATACATAAAGACAGATATTTAGACATACAGGCAAATATACATACACACATTCTGGAATATATACATACAGGTAAATATATAGACGTACAGACACATATATACACACACACACGCACGCACGCACACACACACACACACACACACACGCACACTCACACGCACCGGAAGATAAATACACAGACAGGAACATACACAAATACATAAAAGGCACATATATACAAGCACAAAGACACATTTACAAACAGACCCATATATACCCAGTGCAGATAATGTAGTAAATTTCACATGCAGTCCTATGTAACACCACAGATAACACACAGTGATAACAGTACAGATAGTGTAGTAGACGTTGCCTGCAGTCCTATGTAACACCACAGATAACAAACTGATAACTCTGAGGTAAGATATTGTAGTAGCATTACCTGCAGTCCTATGTAACACCACACATAACACAGTGATAACTCTCTGAGTACAGATAATATAGTAGATGTTACCTGCAGTCCTATGTAACATCACAGATAACACAGTGATAACTTTCTGAGAACAGATAATGTAGTAGCGTTACCTGCAGTCCTATGTAACATAACGGATAACACAGTGATAACTCTCTGAGTACAGATAATGTAGTATATGATAACTATACCCACAGACACATATAGACACATATAAACACACACACACACACACACACACACGCACGCATATATAAGGGCAGCAGAGTATATAAGAGGCAGCAGAGTATATAAGGGGCAGCAGGGTATATAGGGGGAGCAGGGTGTATTGGGGGGAGCAGGGTATATAGGGGCAGCAGGGTATATAAGGGGCAGCAGTGTATATAAGGGACAGCAGGGTACATAAGGGGCAGCAGGGTATATAGGGCAGCAGGGTATACAAGGGGCAGCAGACTATACAAGGGGCAGCAGGGTATATAAGGGGCAGCTAGTTTATAAGGGACAGCAAGTTATATAATGGGCAGCAGGCTATATAGGGGGAAGCAGGGTATATAGGAGGGAAGCAGGGTATATAGGGGCAGCAGGGTATAAAGGGGGCAGCAGGGTATAAAGGGGCAGCAGGGTATATATGTGGCTGCACAGATATCTTTGTTTTATCTATTCTACTTTATTATTGAACACACACTTTTACAAAGAGACATAAACACATGCCTGAGACACACACACACACACACACACACACACACACACACACACACAAACACACAGACAGCCAGATACTGTATACACACAAAGACATACTGTATACACACACATATACACTCATACTATATACACACAGAGACACATACTGTATACACACAGAGACACATACTGTATACACACACATATGCACACAGAGACACACATAGATACTCACCATCTCTAATTGCTGACAAGATCACAGGCTTCTTGCAGGACGGGCTGTGGACGGAGCTTCCTCCTCTTCTCTTGTTCCTCGGCTCTTAGTTACTCCGTGTGTATAACTAAGAGTAGAGCACAGAGTGGAGGCAGAGCCCAGTGGCGCCCCCTAAGGCCACCTCTGGGTAAAGGAGACAGTTGTCTCAGCCACGGAAGCGTGTAATATCTCCAGAGTTGTTATACAAGGATAGGGCAAGCTCTCTAGGTGCCCAAGACCCCCACCACACCGTCTGTCCCCCAAGTTCATCATGCTAGTAGTCAGCTGGACAAACATTAACTTAATTTACACCTGTCACATCTTTCCCTACCAATCTCTAATTTATTGGCAAAAAATGTAAAGGCAGAACATTGCTTTTTTTTTTTTTTATTCAAAACTTGTGCCTTCCCAAATTGTGCCCTAGGCGGCAGCCTCTTCCTGCTCATCCCTCTTCCCACCCCTGTTGTCATAAGTCTATTGGTAACCTTTCTCATTAATATGCTCTATACATGATCAGTGGGTTTCTGAAAATGACCTGCTGTAGCTATATTCTTTTCATTTTAGTGGTTAAGTTAAAGGAATGTTCCCACTATTAATGTTTATTACCTATCCACAGGGACACTCATTCCTTAAGGCCCTATTACACTGGCCAATTTTGGCTGGTGCAACGAGCGCCGATCAACTCGTTGACCAGCGCTCGTTTGCTCCTGTCATAAGGAGCTATGTATGGGCAGAGCGCTCAATACTCAGATTGCTCGTCCTAATACATGTCTATCATGTTGGCAGCATGTCTCCCTGTTTACACGGAGATGTTCTGCCAACAACGATAATACTTCAGTTTTTTAAAACGTGACGATAAGCAGATGAGCGAGCGTTTGCTCGTTCATCTGCTGATCGCTGCCTTGTTTACAAGGGGCAAGTATCGGCAACGAGCGTTCTATGAACGATTGTCTGCCCGATTATTGCCCAGTGTAAAAGGGCCTTTATTTCCTCTTCTTTTTGATGGACGCGGAAGGTAGGATATGTATATGATAACTTTTGTTTAGTTTTGCTTTTTACTCCGTTGAGAATGATTGTATCAGCTAGGTATCTGGTGAGATGGGACAAAACCTTGGTGTCATCCAGGAAAATCAGGTGACGTTGCATGTCTGGTCAGCCTTTGTGTGATAACTTGATGAAATAGGTGATTTTTCTTTTTTTTTAAAAATAAACATCATGCAAATTTATTGTATATAAAAAAAATGTGAAATGGGATCTAATATTATTATTTATATATAATGTATATTATGTGTAGAGAGGTGAAAAGCAAATGCTTTCACGCCAGTGTTACATGCAGATCTCAACTCATCAACATCAACATTTAACCTCCGCCTCAGGCATTAAACCCTTGTTTTTAAATATAGTTTGCAGAATGTTGTGGTACACGGTATCATCTGCAGTTAAGGGGTTTTATTTACTAATGCATTTATACATGATACTATCTGGAAACAGCCAGGTAAATATGATGGCCTGGTAAATACGAAAAGGCTTTATATGCCGGCTGCCAGGCTGACTATAATGTTTTGTGGGTTTCCTGACGAAGTGTGGAAATGTCTGCTTTTAGTGTGAATGGCTGTGAAGTCCAAGAAATTCACACTTTTGGCAGATTTTTCCTTTTTATTTAAGTTTAATCTCCATGAACACCTTTCACTATGGGAATAATATTATTTCTTTGTTAGGGATTAACTGTGTTAAGTACCTGGTTAAAATCTGCATTTTGTGAATGACAAGAGCGGAGTAAGTATGTGAATGTTCAAACAGATTGTAGAAACAGCTTCCGGAAATTGTATTCAGTTTTCTTGATCCAATTTAATGCTTTGGTTTAGTTTTATATGAAGCAGTATGATGTTTAAAGTAAATAAGTGGCCTGAGGCACAATGGAAAAAAAAGAGTGGGAACAGAAAAAAGGCCCTTTGATTGTTTACAGGGAAAAAAGCCTGGGAAATGTTGCAAGACAGATTTAATTAGTGCAGCAGATCATCCAAGTATCCAATGTATTCAATGATGGCATTAGTATACAATAGAATTCCCCAACATCGTATATGAATCTCAAAAGTCTTAACTTTACCACCTCTTATACAGGGTTTTTTGAACAACTCTTGAAGCAACAAGCAAAAGACTTTATGTAGAGCTGTAGCTAGGCATTTCTCCACCCGTGGCAAGGATTTAATGCTTAACCACCCCACGTGTACAAAAAACACACATACCTGCAACTTAAAGGCTATGTACACTTTTGAAGTCAACTTTTTAAAATAAATGAATCAAAGTTTTATTTGATTTTAAATAGGTTTTTAGTAAATATTTTTTTTTACAGATTGAGATACAGATTTTATCTTTCCTGTATAGATTCAAGCTGTATCCTGCCGTCAAAACAGTTTCCGTCAGGTCAACTCTACTGACAGCTCAGCTAAAAACTGGTCCTGGGTGTCTTTTACACACAGGTTCCAGCTAATGATGATCACATCTAAGGATCTTGTCACGATCTAGGGGTATGTGGACCCACTACGCCGCTCCGCCGTAGTGGAGAGGCAGCTGGCCAAGTCACAGTCAATACAAAAAGTTCATAGCACGAAAGTACATGAGATAGCCCAGACAATGGCAGAGGCTTCAGCACAAATTTGACTGGATGTGGCAGATTGCGCCAGATGTGGTGGATGAGACCAGGTGCAGCAGTTTGTGCCAGATGTGACGGATGACACCAGGTGCAGCAGGATGCACCAGACATGGCGGATGACAGTAGGTGCAACAGGACACGGCTCCACCACTAGACAGGCTTAGGAGCAAAGCACAGCACGGGATACAGGTAGTAGGGCACGGGAAAACACTGGGAACAGGATTACGCTAAGGGACCATTTGCGATAAAGACATGGGAACACTACAACAATGCTCAGGCAAGGAACAGAAGGGCAGGGCCCTTTTTATAGCTCAAGGTGATCTGGAGCATAATTAATTAATTACATATGCGTGCGCTGGCCCTTTAAGGCCGGGAACCAGCGCGCGCCCTCTAGTGGGCACTACGGGGCAGAGCGGCCGCATGTGCTGACGTCTCCGGTGAGGAAGACGCCGGCAGGAAGAGGGAGGTCTGCAGACGGAAGGTAAGTGGAGGTTGCGGTCCATGACCGTGGCCTTAACAGTACACCCCTCCTGCCCTAACAGCCCCTTTTCTTGGGTCCAGAGCGAGAAAGGAATCTTTTAATCAGTGTAGAGGCATTGAGGTTCTCCTCTGGTTCCCAGGATTTCTCCACAGGACCAAACCCTCTCCAGTCAACCAAATAGAAAGTGCTTCCTCCTACCTTCTTGTAGTCAGGATCTCCTTCACCTCAAACACATCAGATAAACCACTGGGGGCAACCACAGGACCAGGAGTTTTACTGTAGTGGTTCAGGACCATAGGTTTAAGGAGAGACACATGGATTGAGCTGGGAATCTTGAGCGTAGGGGGCAACCAAGGTTTATAGAATACAGGGTTTATCCTTTGCAGGACTTCGAAAGGACAGAGGAACCTGGGAGCGAATTTGTAAGAAGGCATCTTGAGTCTAATGTTTCTCAAGGACAGCCAGACTTTGACTCCAGGAGAGAATTGAGGAGGAACTCTTCTTTTATCCACCTGCTTTTTCATGTGGGCTACTGATTGGGGAATGGCAGTTACGAATCCTGGTCACAACGAGCTTAGAGGACGATGTGGATCTGTCTGTTGTTGTGTTCGTCAAAAATGGGAAATCATTACCGCAGAAAGTGACAAACCTTAATTGGGATCCTTTTTTGCTGAGTGTTGGAAATACCAGAAATATAATAAAGACTTCGTTCCTGTCCACAGGCCTGAGCATACTGTCCTGATATAGGGGTATGTGGACCCACTAGGCTGCTCCGCCATAGCGTAGAGGCAGCTGGCCAAGTCACAGTCATTACAAAGAGTTCGTAGCAAGAAAGTACCTGAGATGGCCTAGACAATGGCAGAGGCTTCAGCACGGATGAGACTGGATGTGGCAGGTTGCGCCAGACGTGGCGGGTAACACCAGATGCAGCAGGTTGTGCCAGATGTGGCAGATGACACCAGGTGCAGCTGGTTGCGCCAGATGGGGTGGATGACACCAGGTGCAGCAGGTTTCAAAGACGTGGCGGATGACACCAGGTGCAGCAGGTTGCGCCAGACAAAATAGGTGCAGAAGGTTGCGCCAGACGTAGGTGCAGCAGGACATGACTCCAACACTAGACAGGGTTAGGAGCAAAGCATAGTACGGGATACAGGTAGTAGGGCACGGGAACACTGGGAACAGGATAACACTAAGGGACCATTTGCGATACAGACATGGGAAGACTACAACAATGCTCAAGCAAGGAATGGAAGGGCAGGGCCCTTTTTGTAGTTCAACGTGACCTGGAGCATAATTGATTAATTAATTAATTAAATATATGCGCGTTCTGGCCCTTTAAGGCCGAGAACCAGCGCGCACGCCCTCTAGTGGACACTATGGGGCAGAGCGGACGCATGTGCTGATGTCTCCGGGGAGGAAGACGCTGGCAGGAAGAGGGAGGTCTGCGGACGGAAGGTAAGTGGAGGTTGCGGTCCGTGACTACGGCCGTAACAGATCTGACATGCAGGATCCAGCTAATATCGATCACATCTAAGAACTTTCAGCTTTCACCAGAGCCGTCAGTTAAGTATAAATTTTTTTTAAATAAAAACCTATTTAAAAGTTGTTTAAAATCAAATAAGACATTGATTTATTGAAAAAAAAATTGGCTTTAAAAGTGTTCATAGCCTTTAACTAGTTTTGTCCACCCCCATAAAATGTTACGTATGTACCGCTATACTGCCTACATATATGGTACCCCTGTACCTCACATAGGCAGCATTTTTTCATAACTGCCTAAAGCTTTTGCACAGTACTGTACATACATACACGTTACACATACTTTCCTCTACTGCAGAACTGTCACATCCAGCAGTGGGGAGGAAGCCGTGGCGAGCAAAAAACAGATCCTCTCTGCAGACTCTCTCCCTCTCCTGTCCATCCAGACAGAAC
The DNA here is from genome assembly GCF_050947455.1 of Rhinoderma darwinii. Taxonomy (NCBI): domain Eukaryota; kingdom Metazoa; phylum Chordata; class Amphibia; order Anura; family Rhinodermatidae; genus Rhinoderma; species Rhinoderma darwinii. The sequence continues at coordinate 115,689,672 of NC_134691.1, forward strand.
TGCTGCCTGAATAAAGTTACGACAGCCGGTATGAAGCTCAAGCTGCTGTAACTTAAAAGAATCCAGGCAGCACCCTCCTCCGGGTTCCCCCACTACATCTGTAGCTGACAGCGCCCGGGGCAAGTGCCCTGCCTCCCCCTTAGCAATGCTCCTTCTTTATGTGTTACTCTTGCCATTACACTTTAATCACTAATTAAAGTAATGATATTAATCCATATAATTGTGTTTTGCACCTCTTATTGGTTTGCCTTGCTTAACAAATGTACGCATAAATTAATATGCCACAGACAACTATAGCCACATCAAAGAAAAATCCAGGTTTAATTGCAATTACAATCTTCTTCTCCCAGTCAAACTCACTGGAGTGAAGAAAGCTAATAGCTATGTCGCAGTGTGGAAGGGTCTTCACAGTTGAGAACTGCTATAGGAGATTTGAAATGAAGGTAACACGGTGGTCAGATGTAAATTTCTGTCCCTGACTAACACAACTGTAGCTATGTGGGTTCAAATAAATCTATTCTTTGCTTCTCATCTCTGCATAGCACAGAATTTCAATAGTGAATACATTGTTTCCTTCATTTCCGGTGGCACAGGTACAGCTAAAGGAGTCATTCGGTGAGTACCCTGTAGAAGAGCGCTCCAGACCTCACATTTTCTGTAGGGTGTGTTACCCTTGCTATATAGTAACTTAAATCAAGGCCAAATGACAAGAGATATGATAATATCAATGAATTAGTATATGACATAATTATAAGAATTATTTTGTCCAGTATAATATGAAAAAAACAATCTTGCTTAACAAGTGCATAAACTTATGGTACTTATCATAATATGTAGTAAAAATAAACATTAGTTAAAAACATACTTGTGAACAAGAGCATAGCTATAAGGGGTGCAGAGGTAGCAGTCGTACCCAGGCCCTAGGGAGTGAGGGACTGAAAGGCCCCTCTGGCACACTAGTATTATAATTGACACATGGTATGTGGGGGGCCCTGTTATACATTTTGCATTGGGGCCCAAGAGTTTTAATTTACACTTCTGCTAGTTTCATGAAAAAAGGGCTTGTTTATGGACTTCAGGCAAACCCTTCTTAAATGCCTTATAAAGTATTCTTAATTTTTAGAAAGGGTCTTCTGCAAACTACAAATAGCAAAGATAAGCAACAGAAAGGCCTTTCGAATTGTCAGGAATAGACTATCCATTTTAAGGGGCCATGTTGGCAGCATGGTGTAGCACAGCTTCGATTTCATTCCATATGAATCCGACAGAGAAATAAATTGTGACATGCTTCATCAAACTAGGGGAGGATATCCCCTTACAAAAAATGTTTATGGTCGCTAATTGTATTCAGACTTGTTTTTGTTTTGCCCCTTAATTTCCTGATGTTGGAAAGGCTGGCTTTAGGGTATGTTCACACGGCCAAATTTCAGACGTATACGAGGCGTATTTTGCCTCGTTTTACGTCTGAAAATAGGGCTACAATACGTCGGCAAACATCTGCCCATTCATTTGAATGGGTTTGCCGACGTACTGTGCAGACGACCTGTTATTTACGCGTCGTCGTTTGACAGCTGTCAAACGACGACCCGTAAAAATACAGCCTCGTCAAAAGAAGTGCAGGACACTTCTTTGGACGTTTTTGGAGCTGTTTTCTCATAGACTCCAATGAAATCAGCTCCAAAAACGGACGTAAAAAACGGCGCGAAAACGGCGTGAAAACGCCGCGAAAAATGCGAGTTGGTAAAAAAACGTCTGAAAAGCAGGGTCTGTTTTCCCTTGAAAACAGCTCTGGATTTTCAGACGTTTTTGTTGACTACGTGTGAACATACCCTTACATGTAAACTGTTAAAATGGATATGCTACTTGAAAGATTTAACACATTTTGGGCAATTTCTTAGTTTGTTTTGTCCTTGTCCCAGACTTATAACTTAAAGAAACACTCTGGGTAAAACGAAGAGCACTACGTTATGCCCAGTGCATAGAATAAGGGGATTGTGCATTACATGGGGATCAACTAACACCAAAGAGAGAATCATTGTGTCATACAACGCCTCTAGGACCCAACACTAGGCATGGCACAGTGTTATTAGTTTTACCCAGTGTTCCTTTCAGAACTCATAAATAAATGGTGAATAATAGATTCTAGCTTGTTATAGCCTATTTGGTAACATATAAAAAAAATTAACACAGTATATCTTTCTCTTCTTCATCTTCAGAAACTATAAAGACCAAATTTGCTTGCAGATCAGGTTCAAATATATCTTATAAAGCACACAAAAAAAGTTAATGGTGTCTGCTAAAATGAGCATCTGAAATTAAAACCTGGAGCTCAGTGGATCTGGTACTATAATAAAATGTAAAATTCAAGTTTTCTTTACAGGATTTAAATCTGCCCGCACAGCTAAGAAGAAAATACAAAACACATTTCACACATTTTTAATTAAACCTGCATGGAAAACACGTTGTAACAAAGAACACTTAGTAAGGTCTTACATGACTATTCCGTTCCTGTCTTTGTGACCATAAGTTAATGCTTCTGTACAGTATTATATAAATAATTATAAAAGCGTGGAAAATGTAAATAGTATTTTTAATAAAATTTAAAATATGAGTACAATATTTTATTCATTTAAAGCTGGTTACTGTTATTCATTGCATTACATTTTCTATATGAAAAATATTATGGAACAGCAATGCTATGCCAAAATATTTTGTAACAGTGTCTAATGGGATTTCTGCACACCATCTGAGTGAATATACTCTTTAGATTGAGAACACTCTAGCATGAGAACCTGTTTACTATCAATGGCCTCTATTCACTATGTTTATTTACTTCATAGGGCAATGTTAGCCATATATACTGCATTACATGTGTTTTTACATAAATTTTGTATTAGTGGACATATGTAGGACTATTAACTATTTTTTATTTAAGGACTGGAATCTAGCTTTGATATAAATTGTGCAGTGATTGGGTACTGTAATTAGATATTTGGAAGAGGCATTTAATGTTCCTACGTTAAAGGTTTGCAAAAGAAAAAAAAAGGTCAATAATTTCACACTTGTCAACAGGTTTGTTCTTCAATTATCTATCTTTTGTCAGAAGCAATATGTAAAGAGACAAGTTTCTCCTGCTTGTGCAGTTGGACACGCCACTCACAAGTCCATAGATCCTTCAGCTGTTCTCTATTTCAACTAATAGGTTGAAATAGGTTTTCTAGACCAGGCATCTTCTGTAAGGGAACAGGTAGCTTAACCCCTTCCCGCACCTTGCCGTTAATGCACGTCGAGATGAGCAGTAACTTTGCGCACCTCGACGTGCAGTTATGTCAGTGCTTTGACAGTTAACCGCCGCGCGGCACTACACCACAGTGGCGGTTAACTGTGCAGGGTTTTTTGGTCACCTTGGCTCTACCAAAAAATGTAATAAAAAGTGCTAAAAAAGTTGTATGTACCAAACAATGGTACCAATAAAAACTACAGCTCGTCCTGCAAAAAAATAAGCCATCACACCGCTTTATTGATGGAAAAATAAAAAAGTTGTGGCTCTCGGAAAGCGAGGAGGGAAAAATTAAAAAGAAAAAGCAAAACATGGATCAGTCCGGAAAGGGTTAATTACTTTCTAATGAAAAAAGCATTTATGACCACATGTAGGGTATAGCCGTACTCGGGAGAAATTGCTTTACAAATGTTGGGTGGCTTTTTCTCCTTTATCATTTGTGAAATTGAAAAAATTCAACATTTTATTTGAAATAATATTAATATTAATTTTCACGGCCTAATTCTAATAAATCCTGCAAAAGACTTGTGGAGTCTAAATGCCCACAATACCCCAAGATAGATTCCTTAAGTGGTGTAGTTTTCCAAATGGGGTTACTTTTGGGGGGCTTCCACTGTTTTGGTCCCTCGGGGGCTTTGCAAATTCGACATGACACCCAAAAACTATTACAGCTAAATTTGAGCTCCAAAAGCCAAATAGTGCTTCTTCCCTTCTAAGCCCCGCTGTGGGTCCAAACAGCACTTTATTACCACATATGGCGTATTTACGTAATCGGGAGAAATTGTTTTACAAATTTTGTGGTGCTTTTTTTCCTTCATTCCTTGTAAAAATTTAAAATGTCTACGTTTTTTCAGAAAAAAAGTAGATTTTTACCTTTACAGACTAATTCCAATGAATTCAACAAAACAACTGTGGGGTCAAAATGCTAACTTTACCCCTAAAAAAATTCCTTGAGGGGTGTAGTTTCCAAAATGGGGTCACTTTTGGGGGGGTTTTCACTGTTTTCATCCCTCCAGTGCATTGCAAACGCGACACGGCACTGAAAACTATTCCAGCAAAATCAGAAATCCAAAATCCAAATGGTGCTCCTTCTCTTTAGAGCCCTGCTGTGGGTCCAAACAGCAGTTTATTACCACATATGCGGTATTGCTATAATCGGAAGAAATTGTTTTACATATGTTGGGGTGTTTTTTCTACTTTATTCCTTGTAAAAATTAAAAATGTCTATGTTTTTTTCAGAAAAAAAGTAGATTTTCATCTTCACATACTAATTCAAATAAATTTAGCAAAAAAAAACTGCAGGTTCAAAATGCTAACTATACACCTAGATAAATTCCTTGAGGTGTGTAGTTTCCAAAATGGGGTCACTTTTGTGGGGTCTTTATTGTTTTGGCACCACAAGACCTATTAAAACCTGACATGGTGCCCGAAAATATATTCTAAAAAAATGAGGCCCCAAAATCCTCTAGGTGCTCCTTTGCTTCTGAGGCCGGTGTTCCAGTCCAGTAGCATGCTAGAGCCACATGTGGGATATTTCTAAAAACTGCAGAATCTGGGCAATAAGTATTGAGTTGCATTTCTTGGGTAAAACCTTCTGTGGTACAGAAAAAAATGTATTACAAATGAATTTTGGCAAAAAAAATGAAATTTGTCAATTTCACATCTACATTGCTTTAATTCCTGTGAAACGCCTAAAGGGTTAAAACACTTTCTGAATGCTGTTTTGAATACTTTGAGGGGTGCAGTTTTCAAAATGGGGTGATTGATGGGGACTTTCTAATTTCTAGAACTGAACTGGTCCCTAAAACAATAGCCTTTTGAAATTTTCTTGAAAATATGAGAAATTGCTGCTAAAGTTCTAAGCCTTGTAACGTCCTAGAAAAATAAAAGGATGTTCATAAAAATGATGCAAACATAAAGTAGACATAGGGGAAATATAAACTAGTAAGTATTTTGTGTGGTATTACTATCTGTTTTACAAGTAGATACATTTAAATTGAAAAAAATGCATATTTTTGGCAAATTTTCTTAAATCTTGGTGTTTTTTACAAATAAAAATTTAATTTATCGACCAAATTTTTGAACTAACATAAAGTACAATATGTCACGAGAATACAATCTCAGAATCACTTATAGGTAAAAGCATTCCAGAGTTATTACCACATAAAGTGACACATGTCAGATTTGAAAAATCGGCTTCATCCTGAAGGCCAAAACAGGCTCAGTCCTGAAGCGGTTAATACAATTAATGTATTTATATATCAACTTTGTTATTTACTAACTGTTGAAATTCTGTATTATCTATGCAAATTTTGTGTGAAGCTACTGCCACTAACTGTCTCCATTCCGGTAATCTGCTTTGCAACTCCTGTTGTCAAGCAAAGAGGGGTGGAGTAGGAGCAGAGTGAGTGGGACAAAGACATGCTGCCCATACCAATTATGGAGAGTGGAGGGAGGAGTAGGAGCAGAGGAAGAAAGAAACACACAGACATGCTGCAGCTCCTGATAAGTGTTATTTCTCACCCAGGTGCTGGATTCTCAGCTACAATATTCATTACTGCTGTATAAGGTCCTCCATATTGCTGCTGCTTTTATATATATATATATATATATATATATATATATATATATATATATATATATATATATATATATATATATATATATAGATATATATATATCTATATATATATACATACATATGTATATATGTGTTTGTGTGTGTGTGCGTGCGTGCGTGCGTGCGTGTGTGTGTGTGTGTGTGTGTGTGTGTGTGTGTGTGTCTGTGATAGGAGAGCAGGATTCTGCTCTTCTATGTGTGCAGTGTATAGAAGACATGATAGCCGGTAGGAACATGGGTGGGTAATAGTATCGTGTAATGGTATTGTACTGGGATTGTTGATGTGTTGTGCCACGTATAGTATTAGTATACTAATAACATGTTCACGGTTACTATATATATTGAAGTAAGCTGCTACTATACCGTGTTTATATATTTTCTGCAATGTACTGTGTTTAATATTAGTATTAGTCAATAAACATGTTTTGTTTACTATACCATTGTGTCATGAATTACTGCATACCCACACAGTTAATAAAGGTAATAGAAAGTTAGTAATACAAAACAGTAGGAAAATCTAGGCAAACCCTAGCGATCCTATTACAAAAAAATTTAGCTACAGTAACCGATATTAGTCATCAAATATACCGCCCTTTTACATTGCATAACCCGCACCCCTTTCAGGTTCAAAGCAGGATGAAGAACAGGATAGTTGGGAGATATGTATGTTTATTATCCAAATAGTTGTACAGTAACGATTAGGCTATAGGGATGACCTACTGAATGCTGAGAACATTGTACCACTGGTAAGTAACCTGTGTGTGGAGCCATCTAACTGCTGCCTGTTATTATTTAGGGATGTGAAATATACATCAATTGTGAGTGTAATGTATGTACAAGATAGATCCTCAGGACGGAGAGACCATGTTTGCAGTGGCTCTCAGCTAAGACTAATAGAGAGGGGTCCTAAGTGGGGCACTCCGATCTACCACTTACATTTTCTCCAACAAGGTATATGTAAAGGGGTAGTCTACAGCATTTAAAAATATATCTAGGTTAATGAATACAAAGTGCAGTCAAAGGTCAGGGATAGTTCTCAGACAAAACCAGGAATATATTATAAGACACGTTGCCCTCTAGAATGAATAAATAATGAGACCACTACGTTTTTTTCTGCTGGTGATGAATCTTTCTAGCAGCAAACATATGATAGGTAACACATGGACATGCCTTGGATGTAGCTCTGTGAAAAGACAGATTGAAATCCCTTGGGAATGCAAATAAAGGCATTTATCCACAGAGACTGAAGTGACAGACTCTGGGACGAACTTTTGTTTCCTCAAGAAAAAAAAATCCATGGGAAGATCTGGAAAGAATTTAATTTCAAAGCTCATCAGTGAAGCCATAGCATTTGTTTCCAATTGTGCAGGAATGAGAGCATAGCTAAAAAAAAATCCATTTGAGGCTCCTAGCAGAGAAAATATAACTCATCGCAGCTGCTTATTTTAAGATCATATGACAAAGTGTGTGCACTTAGACCAGAGTATCCTTTGGTGATCAGCACCTACTTGCATCTTCACAGCTCTTTCCTGTAGACCAGGTCTCGGTGTTGTTCAGACAGCATGCTTACAGAATCATTTTACTATTGCCAGATGTTGGCCAACAGCCAGACTATGATATAGTCATTTCATTTTTATCTCCTCACAGGCTTACAATTATAACACAAATTAAAATAAATTATGTTTATATTCCCATGAAATGTTTATTCTTGTACAACAATCCAATTAGACTACTGCCATAAAGAATAAAGTGTTATGGAATATTTCATATTAAAATCGGAGCACAGGTGCAGAAAATGTGATACAGTATACATTGACAGAAAACATTTGGATTTCTCGACATTGGACAGTCAATTTGTGTCAATCACCAGAATTTGTTGGAGGTCAGTTGTATTTAGCCGAGAGTGAAAATTAAAAAAAAATCCTTATATAATTTCTTATTTCTTCTCTTGCATTAAAATAGAATAGTAAGAATTGTTTTTTACAGAATATATTGTTTTTTTTAACGCAAACTCCTAGTGGAAAATATTTTAGAGAATATTAATAGATAGAAAAGCATAGATAAAGGTAAAATAAAAACAAGTGCAGAAACTGAGCAGTCATTTTTGTATATTGCTTACTCTACTTTACCGGTTAATCAGCCTTGATATTATTCCGCCATATATAGAAATTATCTTTTTGATATTTTTGTGTCCTACAGGCAACACAAATAGACATCCTACCATGAGCTCCTGAATTTTACAGATTATGAGTTTATCTTCTTGCAAGGGCATAAATAACATGAAGTGGGGAACCCAGCTTATGTTAGCCCAATCCCCTTTTCCTATGGACCATGTAAACCTGCATAGGGCTCCCCTCTCCAAAATTGCTGCAAATTTACTAGACAAGTGAGAGCGAACACAGCCAGAGAATTATTTTAGCTTTAATCCCTCACTGGGTGCACACTGAATAACAGTATAATGAAGGTAATTTCTTGGCCCAAAGCATTTTTGATTCTGACCTTATTTGAGAGCTGAATAAAGTTTATTCAATGGCTGTCCTTAAATATACGTAAAACTAATTTTGCTACAGACCCACAGGCAGAAGTCTTCTGAACATGTGCATCCTATTCACATTTAGAGTGTGAGCTGCCATAACCCCAAGAAAGAGACAGCCAGAAGGTTATGCTTTCCCCCTGTCCTGTTTAAAGGGTTGTCGGGATTATAAAACCCATGTTCAATTACCTTATTAGGTAATCCTGACTTAATAGAGGGGTAACGGAGTCAAGCATTTAAGACCACATTACAACTAGTAAACACATCAACCAGGAAAACCTTTACACATAAAGATTTTAAACAGAAACATATTGTTACACCTATACCACTCTTTTCCTACTGTCACGCCTGAAGCTGTACAAACGCAATAATAGCCAAACCTGCCGCTGGAGAATAAATCATGTCTTTACGCACACACCAATTAAGCTCTGTGTTGTCCCGAGAGAGATGCATCTTGCTCATATGAGATATTTCACTGTAATCTCTATAGATTACTGACACACAACCACAGTTCACTGATTGTGACTAATGAGTAAAATTTGTACATTTTTATTAAATATTTCGCTAAAATCAGGGGTACAATCACCACCGTGACAAAAGCCCACCATGCTAGATTACTGAAAAAATATATATATATGATTCATTAAATGATTCAATTGCGAACCCTACTGAATGAATATATTGATATGATATATGGGATCAAAAAACTTTTAAACATTGATGTTACAGCGGATAGAACCCATAACACCGGAGTCTGCAGTTACCGCTCCTAAGAACCCCAGTGTCAGGGTAAAATATCAATGGTGCTGTCATCTACGCTAAAAATCCCCTCTCATGTCTGACCCTATGTGTTTCTGTATAATCATTTCATCAGGGGTCTGTTCATTATAAAGCTGGCTACTGCACCAGCTATATTGAATTGTGTACAGATATTCTGTTTCAGCTACACACACGGAAGCATGCTCGCATTGATATCAGCGGCACACTTCACTCTGGACTCGGAGTATATATAACTTATACTCCGCCCCTTGGGCTGAGGCCAAGCCCTTGTGCTGGCCAATCAATATCCAAACGTCAGTCGTGATGTGTGGTCATGTGACACCCGGCGCGTCAGGAGACATGCCCGGAAATCACAGCCATCGCCTAACCAAACGCGCATGCGCAGAAAGAGGCAGCGAAGTGCATCTCATTATAGCCTCTAGCCCTTTGCGTCTGGGCGGAGGAGTAACCTATTGTCATGGGAATCAAGAACGCTGTACAGCTCAAGACTGCAACCTGGCAACCAATAGTCTAACATGCCCTCCGGTCCCACACTATAGGAAGTGGATTATCAAGTCATTAATGTACAGTGTAGTACAACGTGACCCACAATACATATATAAGTGGGACACCAGTACTGGTTTGGAGAAATAATTTTTAGTTTATAACTGGACCTTAATAGATTGATGTTTAAATAAAGCACGTATAGTTAGTCTGCTTGTTCAAGCCATCTGGTTGTAAACATGCCAACCTATAGATACACTGGGCCTCTTTTCTCAGGATCAGATTGTCCCAGTCCCCTCCTCATTTTGGTGGACAGACCAGTTCAATCGCCTGGAAACATAAACATTCTGCTCTTCCTTAACCCGTTATTGACCGCCCCATAGTGTTTTTACGTCGGTCACTAACGGGCTTTATTCCGATGCAATAGACTTTTTACGTCGCTGCATCGGAATAAATAAACAGAGTAGGGAGCTGTCAAATCTCCCTGCTCTCAGCTGCCAGAGGTAGCTTAGGGCAGGGGGCGTCCCTGCTCGTCCGGATGACATCGAAAAAAAAAGTAAAAAAAAAAAATGAAAAACCCACTTTTCCTTCTTACAAATTGCTTTATTATTAACAAACAAAATAAAGTAAAAAAGTTACACATATTTGGTATCGCCGCGTCCGTAACGACCCCGACTATAAACTTATTACATCATTTAACCCGCACGGTGAACGTTGTAAAAAATAAAATAAAAAAACATGCAAAAAATTGCTGTTTTCTTTGAATCCAGCCTTAAAAAAAATGTGATAAAAAGTGATCAAAAAGTCGCATCTACTCAAAAATGGTACCGATAAAAACTACAAGTCGTCTCGCAAAAACAAAGCCCTCCTACAATTGCATCGGCAAAAAAATAAAAACGTTACGGCTCTTCACATATGGAGACACAAAAATAAATAAATTTGAAAAAAAAGAGTTTTCACTATGTAAAAGAAGTAAAACATACAAAACCTATACAAGTTTGGTATCGTTGCAATCGCAACAGCCAACTGAATAAAGTTATTGTGTTATTTATACCACACGGTAAACGGCGCAAATTTAGGACGCAAAAAAGTGTGGCAAAATTGCTGTTTTTTTTCTATTCCCCCCAAAAAAAGTTAATAAAAGTTAATCAATAAATTCCATGTACCCCAAAATGGTGCTATTAAAAATTACAACTTGTCCCACAAAAAACAAGACCTTATACAGCTATCTCGACGCAAAAATAAAAAAATTATAGCTCTTAGAATGAGACGATGGAAAAACGTAAAAAATGGCTTAGTCATTAAGGTCTAAAATAGGCTTGTCATTAAGGGGTTAATGTTTCTCATGTATATGTTTTGATATGGGAGTATCCTTTACATTTGTCACATCCCCTACATGTTCTCACATAATTCAGTGGGCATGGACATGTAATCAGGTAAACCACCCCTGCTGTTCTGCAGTTCACAAAATCTCGAATATCATATTCGATTTCGGTGGTGACACTTTTGAATTTCCTCCCATTCTGGATAAAGTTGCAAGCTCTGCAACTACCACATTTGTATGTACCTGGAATCTTCCTATCCAGCCATGTTCCCTTTTGCAGTATTGGATCAAAGCAGCTGTGCATCACTCTGTCCCTTATATTCTTTCGCCTTCGGAATGTGACAGATGGTTAGTTAGTGATTTTACCCGCTAAATCCATATCTGCACTGAGAATACGCCAATATCTCTTAAGTATTTTCATTACTTCTGGTTGTTTAGAGTCGAAAGTGCCTATTAATCTTGTGATGTTCTCTTCTTTTTTCTCTCTTGGGACCAAAAGGCTAGTTCTATCTGAGTCTCTTGCCATCTTCACTACCTCTTTGGGGAAACCTCTCTCCCTCAATCTGTTTCCAAGATCCTGTGATTGTAATTCAAAATCTTCTAGGGAACTACAATTACGACATTCCCCTTATAAATTGGCCCTTAGGGATGCCTCATTTGAGAGGATAAGGGTGGCAACTGTCCCATTGCAAAAAGCTATTTGTAGCTGTCTCCTTACGGTACACTTTAGTTCGAATTCTGCCTTCCCTCGTTTTTGAAATCTTAAGATCTAAAAATGATAGTGAGTGGTCACTAATATCACTAGTGAATCTCAGTCCCAAGTCGTTCTCATTCAGAGCTACCACAAAGGCATTGAACTCTTCAATTGTGGAATTCCAGAGTAACAACACATCATCAATGTATCTTATCCAAAAACCCACTGATGATGTCCATTTGGAGAATTGGTCTCCGAAGACCACAGTTCTCCTCCCACCAGCCAAGGTACAGATTGGCATAAGTGGGGGCAGTAGGACTCCCCATTGCCGTACCTCGCTGCTGATGGAAAATGCGGTCCTCGAAGACAAACATATTCCTTTCAAGTACAAAATGTAACAGTTGCAACACAAATTCATTGTGAGACAAATATTGGGTATCTTGTGACTTAAGGAAATAACCCACTGCTTGGCAACCAAGCTCATGCGGTATAGAGGTATACAACGCCTCTACATCAAGATTTGCCAACATTGCACCCCATTCCAGCATGATACCATCAATTTGTTTCAGTACGTCCCTGGTGTCACGGACATAAGATGTCAAGCTAAGAACAAAAACAATACTACGTCTATATATGTGCTCACATTTTGGGTTAGATTGTTAATGCCTGATACAATTGGTCTACAACGTAAGGGAAGGTAACCCTTATGGATTTTTGGTAGGCTATAAAAACATGCCATAGTTGGAAATTGTGGAAGCAGAAAATTGAATTCACTAGCACTAATGAGTGCTCTACTTTTTGCATCCTGAAGGATATCTAAAACCTCTCTCTAAGGCTATGTTCACACGGGGTATTTTGCAGAGTTTTTTGACGCGGAAACCGCGTCGCAAAACTCGGCAAAAACGGCCCGAGAACGCCTCCCATTGATTTCAATGGGAGGCGTCGGCGTCTTTTTCCCGCAAGCAGTAAAACTGCCTCGCGGGAAAAAGAAGCGACATGCCCTATCTTCGGGCGCTTCCGCCTCTGACCTCCCATTGACTTCAATGGGAGGCAGAGAAAGCGTATTTCGCGCTGTTTTATGCCCGCGGCGCTCAATGGCCGCGGGCGAAAAACGGCGCGAAAATCACCGCGAAAATCGGCGTGCAGGGAGAGGAAAATCTGCCTCAAAGTTCCAAACGGAATTTTGAGGCAGATATTCCTCCCCCAAAATACTCTGTGTGAACATAGCCTTAAACCTTATGGTGGGATTCCCCTTGAGGATTGTATAGCAATCAGGATTGAGCAGTATACCTTCACACATCTTTTTATAATCCTCCCTATTCCTAACTACAATGTTCCTACCCTTATTGGATGCTTTTAGAACTATATTTTGTTTATTTTCCAAAGTGGTAAGGGCCACATGTTCAGAGGGGGACAGATTGTTTTGCATACCACTCATATGCTGATCCAACATCCTCAGCTCGTCTCCCACCAACTGTGTGGTAATAGCGCAATAGTCAGTATAGTCTGAGCTGGCCCCAAAACTGGATAATAATGAGTCATGGTCAGGTCCTGGATGTAAATGCTGTTTAGCAGATTACGTCCATGGATATGGATATGCGGCGCTTGCGACCTCGGTCGCTGTTAGGTAATGGCACTATCCATGTATGCACCAGTATGCTATTTATGGATTAGTTCATGTGACAGCTAGCAGGTGTTAAGACGTCAATTGCGTCAGTCCAGGTGTGACTCGTCATTCGTTTGGGACAGGATAAGATTGCAGCATATCCTCTGATAAGATAAAGATTATGTCCATCAGAGTGTGTGCACTCTGATGGGATAAAGATTTTGTCCATCAAAGTTAGGGCAGGATGTGACTGCAGTTTGTCCTCAGATAGGCTAAAGATCATGTCCATCAAAGTTGTAGGACAGAACAACCCAATCTAACTTTGTTAACCCCTCCATTTCCGGAGATAAAAAATGGTGATGGGACCAATAGCCTAGAAGTCCAAAGTGGAAGCATAGCTAGGCATATTCGGATATGATAATTACATTTTAAGCTTATACTAGCTGTAGGACACACTGTTCATGTAGTATTAATACTTATACCACTAGTCGAATGGTCAGTTTATAAGACTTGGGGGTCATTTTTTTTCTTTTTCTTACGCTGCTAGGTCCATGTGGACTTTCAATATAGGCATAAACCCAGTAATAGCGCATCTGGAAAGATAAAGTTGTATGTTAGTTTGAAGTTCATGCTAAGGAAATATTATGCAAAGATCCAACATTATATTTATTTACACCCTCCCATAAGCACACAGAATGTGATACGGTATACGGTCTACAATGTGAAGCATGTTTTACATGAAGCTCGAGATTTCATATTCTCTGTTTAATTCTAGGGGTTCTAATGATTGTAGTTGATGGATCCAGAAGGCCTCCCTAGTTTTAAAGGGGTTGTCCGAGATTTTTTATTTTTGTACATTTAAAACCACATTGAACATATTTACAATTGTATAATATACCTCCCTGTGCAATCTTGCTTCTGTTCTCTGCTCTGGCTGCCTTTTCCTTCTGATCACATGAGATCTGACGTCACGTTTTCAGCCTCCTCCACTGTCGTGTCATATCCCGACCACATGGTCTCGAACCAGAGAGACCTCGGATTGTATACGACACGTCACTTGTCACGTGGTGTATATCAGCTTGTTCTGCTTCACAGACCGTAATGCGCATGCGCTGTCACTGCTGTTCTCGCGGTCCCTGCTGTTCTCGAGATAGCAGCAGGGGCCGCACATGCACGTTACAACAGAACAAGCCGATGTACACCACGTCACAAGTGACGTGTTGTATACCCGGCAAAGAATTCAAGATCAATAAATCAGCAGAGCCAGAGCAGAGAGTGACGTCGCCAGTCAAGTTCCCGACAGCAGGATCTGGAAACAGGGCCACTTTGGAAAACGTAAGTATATTACAAATGTATTTACATTTATAACTTACATGCATTAACGGGGTTTTTGAAAATATGATGGTATCTCGGACAACCCCTTTAAGTCTTTTGATCCTATCTCCACCCCTGTGTGATGCTGGGACGTGTTCTAGGACTTGAAAGAAAAGCTGTGCTAGTGTGTGTCTCTGTCGATGGAAATGAGCTGGTAACGGCAACAGGAGATTTTTACAACGGAGAGTGGACTTATGCTGGGAGATCCTGTCCCTTACGTATTGGGTGGTTTCACCCACATATACTAGGCCACAAGGACATTTAATCAAATATACGACGTAGTTGCTGTCACAGGAGAAGAAGTCGTGTATCAGGAAACCTTGGCCCGTCTGAGGGTGTCTGACCTTATCTCCTTTTAGAACATGTGAGCACTGCATGCAGTGTCGACATGGAAAAGTGGTGTGCAGAAACATCTGTCTTGGTACAGATATACCAGACCACTCATTAGCTTTGATTAGCTTGTCTCGTAGGTTTTTTGGGCGTCTGTTACATGGGAGTATGGGATTACCAAACTCCTCGTCTGTGGGATAAGCTTTCCCAATGAGTTCCCAATGTCTCCTGATAATGTTGAGGATTTTACCTGTAAACGGATGATAGGTGTGTGTACGAAAGGTATTTGTTTATTCGTTTCTCTCCTTGGTCTATATCTGGGTTGTTGGGCCTCTCTGAGTATGTGTGGTGGATAACCACGTTGTAAAAATCTGTTGATCATTTCCTCCATGCGAACTATTTTCTGACCTGTCGTATCCAAAATTCTATTCACCCTGTCGTATTGTGATCTGGGTAGTGATTTTATGGTAGTGGCAGGGTGAAAGCTAGAGTATAGCAGTAAACTGTTCCGATCTGTATCTTTACTATAAAGGTCAGTGCTCAAGTGACATTGTGCATCCTTAATAACAAGTGTATCTAAAAAGTTAACTTGACCAGGATCTATGTGTGCAGTGAATTGAAGTTCAGGCCAGATGTTATTCAGGTAATGGCAGAAAGTCTCCAAAGTTTCTCCGGGCCCCCCCCCCTTAAATGCAAAAAATTTAATCCATGTAACGTTTCCATGTTGTGGCATGTTTTATGAATAGTTCGTTAGGATATATGAAAGTTTCTTCAAACTCGACATATAACAATTGTATATGGGGGGCACATGAGACCCCAACGCGGTGCCTTGAATCTGTAGAAAAAAAGTCATCATGGAAAAGAAAAAAGTTCTCTTTGAGAACCAGTTTTAGTAGGTCCATGTACAGGTCAACTACCTTTGTATCTAGTCCCGCGTTAGTGAGTATAGTGTGTACTGCTGCCATGCCTTTGCTGTGCTCTATCGAGGTATATAGACTGGTAACATCTAGAGTCACCAAAAAGTCTGTTGGCTTAATTGTTTTGGTTTCCCTAAATTAAGTTTAAAACAGCTGTAGTGTCTAGTAAAAAAGACTTAGTTTGCTTAACTAGAGGGGTGAGGGCTTTATCTAGTAGTATGGGCAGTGGTGATAAGATGGAATCCGTGGATGCCACGATCGGGCATCCAGGGGGATTGTGTAACCTTTTACGGACTTTGGGTAGCACATAGAAGACTGAAATAATGAAATGGTCATTGGTTAGATACTCAACGGTTGAGCTGTTAATAGTGTTTAAGGCCCTATGATGTTCGAGAGTGCGTCAGATTTTATCCCTGATTAATTGTGTGGGGTTATTGGGTAATCTGCGATATACCTTATCGTCTCCTAATTGTCGCTCAATTTCCAAAATATAATCCTTCCTATCCATCACTACCAAAGCACCTCCCTTATCTACTGGTTTTATTATGATATTTCTATCATCAGTCAATTGTTTTAGTGCTCTCTTGTCTGAGCTGTTTAAATTGCTCTAAAATCTAAGATGACTTCTGTTGATGTCTTCAGTATATCTCTCGACATCATGTGTCACTAAACGGATAAAAGTTTCAACGGCTGGAGAATTCCTCGGGGGCATGTAAATACTTCTCTTCTTGAGACCCAATGATTTCAGGTCCCCAAGTGAGAGGTTGGGCGTTGAAGGGTGTGTCGTGGTCAGAGGGTTGGGGTCTGCGAAATAGACTTTAAGTCTCAGGTTCCTATAGAACCTTTTTTTACGTCCAGTTGAAAACCATCAAACCGGTATGATGGACAAAATGACAGCCCTTTTTGTAATAAAGTAATTTGGGCAGGGCTAAATGATTTAGACAAAATATTATTCACTAACGAATTGTCCCTACCTGGGATCTGGTCGTCACATTTATACGTCCTGTGATGGGCGCCCTGTCCACCTCGCCTAGTCCTCTTCTTGGATTGTATCAGCGGCGTTGTCCTAAAAAAGGTCTCGCGTTGTAAGTGGATGGTGCATCGCTGCCTGAACCGGATTGTGAGGTTTCTGTATAGTGTTCCCTGGTGGGGTGATGAAAGTGAGTGAATGAGTCTTGCCATTTATAGACTCTATTCTGTGAATAGTTGTCTGAATCTCTTAGGAATTTCTTCCTTTTTCTGGTTTTGTTTTCCTTGCGGTGATTATCCAATGATGTCGTAACCCTTTCTTTAAGGTATTCTTCCGTCGTTAAGATCGTATGTAGCTGTTGTTCTGCGGAGACAATCTTCTCTTTTGTAATTGTGATTTTCTCTTGTAAATGAGAGATGGTTAAGGTCATGAGGTCAAAACAACATTTATTTAGCATTTGTTCGAATTTCTGGCAGAATTCAGGTACATCCTTGAAAATAGTAGGCCAAGTGGACATGCGTAAGCCTCTCGGAATGCGCTTCACTCTGAGGTATTCTGCTAGGGTGGCACAGTGCAGTTCCAAATTAATCAATCTCCTTGATTCCCTCTCCAAGTCGTGTGTACGAATTTCAGACGGTGGAGTTTGTAAAAACTCGCTTGACAGTGTTACCTGTGCAAGTATGTTGTTAGTTTCCTCCTGGTTATATGAAAATACTGTGCTTGTCATCTTAGATCCAGGTGCTATTGGGAAATTGAAAAAATGGTACTTTCTTGATCCCGCAGCACTCCGTGTTTCAAGGGTGCGTGAGTAGGCTTCCACGCCAGTGTCTAAAAAATGGGAACTCAGCACTCCAAGGTATTATGCAATAAGTGATAGTTTATTTTTCATATTACGAAAAATAGTAATCCAAAAATAGGTTTAACTTTTCAGTCTATACATTCGACCTTCTTCAGACACTACAAAATTAATATACACAGAAATAAAAAAAAGTAAGATCAAATCCACAAATATATACATATATATATTCAATATTAATCTCCCCTAGGCTTATGTTTTTATAGCCTAGCAAAAATCCATAATTGTTACCCTCCCTTACGTGGTAGACAAATTGTATCAGGCATTAATAATCTAACCCAAAATGTGAGCACATATATAGACGTAGTATTGTTTTTGTTCTTAGCTTGACATCTTATGTCCGTGACACCAGGGACATACTGAAACAAATTGATGGTATCATGCTGGAATGGGGTGCAATGTTGGCAAGTCTTGATGTAGAGGCGTTGTATTCCTCTATATCGCATGAGCTTGGTTGCCAAGCAGTGGTTTATTTCCTTAAGTCACGTGGTACCCAATATTTGGCTCACAATGAATTTGTGTTGCAACTGTTACATTTTGTACTTGAAAGGAAAATCTTTGTCTTCGAGGACCGCATTTTCCATCAGTCCTACTGCCCCCACTTATGCCAATCTGTACCTTGGCTGGTGGGAGGAGACTGTGTTCTTCGAAGACCAATTCTCCAAATGGACAACATCAGTGGGTCTTTGGATTAGGCCTCATGCACACGACCGTAGCTATTTGCATGGCCGAGATTTTCCGGTCGGCCGGCTGCGGACTGTCAGCCGCGAGCCGCCCGCAAATCGCGGGACATGCACATGGCCGCGGACATTATTTTCAATGAGCCCGGACCGCAGAAGATGGCCGTAATAAGACAGGTCCATTCTTTCTGCGGAGCGGGATCCCGGGCCATGCACGGACCGTAAAAACTACGGTCATGTGCATGGCCCCATAGAAATGAATGGGGCCGCAATTCTCCCGTGGATTTTCGGGGGAATTGCGGCCGCAAAAGCACGTTCGTGTGCATGGGGCCTAAGATACATTGATGACATGTTGTTACTCTGGAATTCCACAGTTGAAAAGTTTAATGCCTTTGTGGTAGCTCTAAATGAGAACAACTTGGGACTGGGGTTGACTAGTGATATTAGTGACCACTCACTATCATTTTTATATCTTAAGATTACAAAAACGAGGGAAGGCAGTATTCGAACTAAAGTGTACCTGTAATGACGGGGGTAGGGAAACGGACAAGTGAGCCCTATTCTACCCGCCACTCTGTCCCTGCCTACTTCCCACGACCCACCCTAGGCGACGGGGTACAACTGGGCGGCGGTCCCTACGCTCAGTAAGTGCAAGAGACAAACAGACAAGGGGACACAAAGCAAAGGGAAATGGGGCAGTTGCCCACGGCAACAAGAGTGGTGAACGAGCCGAGTCAAACCAGGAGTGCACGAGGTACCAAACGCAGAGCAGGAGAGTAGTCAGAAAGCCAGGGTCAGTATGGAGCAAGATCAAATAGTCAGAAGCTGTAGCTGGGCCAGGAAACCACACGAGAAGAATCACAAGCAAAGGAGGAACAGGAAAGGCAGGTATAAATAGACAGAGGGCGGGAGCTAGCTGCGTCTGGCCAGGCTGCGATAGGCTCTCCCACTCCTAAGCCTGCCATCCTGAGTGGTGGAAGCTGGAGTCAGTCTCAGAGACATAAACTCAGGTGCAGACTGATTACCTATGGGCGTATCCACAGAAGTTGTGCCTGGCAGATCCTTTACAGTACCGTAAGGAAACAGCTACAAATAGCTTTTTACAATGGGACAGTTGCCACCCTTATCCTCGCAAACGAGGCAATCCTAGGGGCCAGTTTATGAGGGTACGTCATAATTGTAGTTCCCTAGAAGATTTTGAATTACAATCACAGGATCTTGGAAACAGATTGAGGGAGTGAGGTTTCCCCAAAGAGGTAGTGAGATGGCAAGAGACTCAAGGTGGTTGCAAAATAGTGGCACGAAAAGCACCTACACTGGGCAACATCCTTTCTCCTTCCCTTTTTGTGTCAGAAGAAAACACAACAACCTGGCTAGAAAGTAAAGGTTTTTACAGATGTGGCCAACACCCATGTAAAACATGTACTCTAGTCCAACCCACCAAATCTTTTTCAAATTTTAACAACTCTGAAACGTTTAAAATCCAAAATTACATCAACTGTAATACTACCTCGGTAGTTTATGCAATCGAATGTACTACATGCAGCTTGAAGTACATAGGCTGCACCAGCAGAAAATTTAAAACTCGTATCCTAGAACACCTAGGCTACATACGAAACCCCAATATTTGCAACATATCAAACGTGGCTAAACACTTTATACTAAGTCACAACAGAACAATAAAATCATTAACTTGCTATGCCATAGAAAAAGTACATTTTCCGAAAAGAGGTGGTGATCTACAACACAAAGTCCACCAGAGAGAGGCTTTCTGGATATATAGACTTAACACCAGAGTCCCCAATGGCCTGAACTTAAAAAAGGAACTTATGTTCCACTATTAATAAATAAAAAGCACGACGCTTAGAATAACCCTATATAACATCCGTCAAACTTGGCAGGTGTATTATAGATAGTCTCTGACCATCACCAGCCTAAATCTATATCTGGCTATAGATGACAGATAGTCACAAAATTTATCTTATCATTGGTCAATCGATCAGCACAAACTAACTATAATTCAGCACATCATGTTCCACTCGCAGTGAGTAGTTTGCGTCTAAAGCCAATATTATCCAATTTGGACTTCCTCAAACCTTACATTTGGTACATAAATATATGCTCTTCTATAGTCCCCCCCCCCTTTTTTCCTCAGACTATATCAAGAGGCATCTACATATACAAACCACTGATAAAGACTTTACCAATCTAGTTCAATCAACTGATCTCCAGTTTTTGCTTTGTTTGTTGTTTTTTTTTGTGTCTTTGGTTTTAACTTTTACTCTCACTATAGTAACAATTAACAAATAAAATTTATTTATTTTCTCAGTATTTTTTCCTCGATCATGAGGACAGAAAGCAACATTTTTTGCCTAGAATCAAGGTTTTAGCTCACAACCCCCCTATTTTCCTTACCGCATACCCATCCTAATGCTTTTTTATTTTTTTCTTATTTCTATATGGTTCAACCACCCCCAAAAAAATCTCTAACTGACAAATCATTATAAACATATACCTAGCCCAGAAAATAGCAAGAGATACTTATAAAATGAACAGGAAAGATATAACTCACATTTTAAGAAAACAAATATATAAAAAAATATATAATAAAATACATAATAAAAGACAGTAAAAATCCAATTAACTCACTACTACTATTTTGTTACTGTTGTGTTTTTTCCAACTTCTCTATTTTTCTCTACTTTTCTATTATAGGGGCAATATAACTCGTGTTTATTTTTTATTTTTATATACATCTATAAACAAACTGTATTCCCAAAATTATCTATCGGACAGGCATTTCCTTGTATATAGTCTTTAGGAACACACATCAAAACAAGAATAATATACTTACAATCGGGATGTCACGTAGAATGATGTCTGTGCCGTGGCGTCTGTGAGTGGCGACGCTTCCGGTCTGCGTTCCAGCAGACTCACATGACCCTGAAACGCAAAACAACACTATGCAAATTTAACCGGAAGTGTCTTTCCGTCTCCAAGGAAACAAAAATTACAAACTGTGACACCGCTACGCAGCTCCCCCTGTCTTACACTCTTAATATGGACATATGACAATGAACCTCTATGTTAAAACTACCTCATACCCTCGATTCCATATCAAAAGTCCACAATAATCACACTTACCGTACATCAGAGTGAAGGGAGCGTGTAGCCACAGTGCTTCCGGTCCTCGCACAGGGAAAGTGCCAACACCTGGAATACAATTAAGACATGCTACATATAAACACACCAGACGTGTCAGTCAGTTTATTACAGCCATGACTAAGAACGCAGCTAGCGTTTGAAACGCGTAGGCTTCATCCATCCATCCTCTCACTTCCCTCCCAGCACTTGAGGACATCATGCCGATTGACCTCTTTTAATACAACTTCATTAAACTTGGAACAAGTTCCTTTTAGTTGCAGCTACGCTGGATCCAAACTACCTGCTTTCTCCTGTATTCCACACGACGGGTGCCGACGCGAGGATCCGTGCGAAGATCACAGTACACCTACTTGTACTCACAAGGTGAGCTGGAGGTTCTTCTCCTTCTTTTTTCTACAATATATTTCGGCTACGCACCTCACGTGCTCACCAATTACTGGAAACCTGTATACGTATATATATACATATTTTTTCCTATGAAAACAACAAACGCATCAAATTACTTGCGCACAACAGTGCTGTAGGAGAGTCCTTTATATGTGAGCCATCTAGAAAGAAAAGCAATAATGAAATTTTCTGCTAAAAAGTTAATACAGTGGCTAAAACCTTATCCATGATTTTAAATTACTCATACTCTAACTGGAGATATTATCAGTGGGGAAAAAGTATCAACCTCAATCATCAAAATGACTCAAGAAATACCTCTCACTAGAGCCCAAATGGCCGTGAAAGTTTTTGGAAATCCAAACAGCACGAACATACAGGACCAGGACCTGGAAAACTTGTTTCATGGTCTCGAGAAAGATATGGCTCAACAAGCCAAAATTTGGTGGGATCTAACCACCTTGAACAACTATATAACCAAGAACATGATTCCAAGAGGCCTAAGGCTAAGGAAAATACCATCTTTCAATTATTCAGAAACTTTTAACAAAGAATGGAACAAAACTCTATCAGACTGCTCAATAAAACTCATGATGTTAATTACAGAACAAGAAAAAATTAAATTAACAGAACTAGAAGCCAAAATTTCTGAAACTAAGTCCAAAATTGACAGTTTCCCCAGCTCACCAGATCTTGTAACTCTTGAGACTCGCACCTCTCAATACATAGACAAGCTTGATCGAGCAATAGCAGAAACTAAAAAAACAAAATTTCAAAGAGATACAAGAGATTATAGTTCAAATGAAGTCTATAATTGGAACAACAGAGACAGAAATAGAACCCGACCCAAACCTATTCTCAAACAACGAAACCAGCGTAAAAAACAAAGAGACACACTCCATAGAGTAAGTTTCAGCTCCACAGAGCCAGACTCATATGATGGACTTTCTGAGGACGATTCCACCAGGACACGCACAAAATTCAATCATAGACAAGATGATAGTCAAGTTATGTCAAAAAACGAAGAAGGAGGGGCGGCAAGAAACATAGACCGACAAGATCAGGTCCTGAGCCGTCACCTCCGGTCCCACAAGTTCCAACTGTAGATATGAACGTCACCAACCTATCATCTACCACGCTTACATCACCACAAATTGAAGTACTCTCATTGGGACTTAATTTTGCTTCCAACAACAACTTCGATCCTTTTACCACTCTTCTTGACGTAAATAAATTCATCAGAAATCTAACCGTCAAGAGACATTTTCTCATACAAGAATATGACATTCTTGAGAATCCAGAAGAGGAGGATACATTGCTACCATCTCCAGCAATAAATACAACAACAGAATCTCCTAGAAAATCTCATCGAGAGTGTCACCAAGTACCAAAAGATCTGTCATTTGAAGAGTTACAAACAATGGTTTGCCTAGATGGCTTACGCACAGAGGATCCAGATATGCTCACAGATAATAATATTGACTTCCATACAAACAATCCTAAATATTATCCTAAACAATCAAGGACAGAGTCTATGGACCGTTTTCAGACCATTGTAGAGAAAGAACTCCATAATCTATCCGATAGACTCAAAGAAACTAAAATTGAACACAATCTTCCCCTCCGTCTAAAAAACGCAGTAAAAACGCTTAGAAATAATAAAGAAATAACCATCAAAATGTCTGACAAAGGAGGAGGGATAACTGTAATGAATAAATCTGACTACAAAAACTCCATCCTAAATCTCTTATCGGATGAAAATACCTATAAATGTCTTGAAAAAAACCCCACAACAAAAATTCAGAACAAGATGAAAAACCTCCTAAACGAGGGCATAAGAGAAGGACATATCAATCAGAAACAAGCAGACTATATTTTCGTGGAACAACCAATCACACCAATCTTCCATGCCCTTCCTAAAACTCATAAAAATCAGGTCCCACCACCTATGCGACCGATTGTCTCGGGTATAGGCTCCCTTTTGGAAAGACTGTCAGAGTGGCTAGACACGGTACTCCAACCTTTAGCCCAAAGAACACCGGGGTTTATAAAAGATACCAAAGACGTCCTATTCTCTTTCAAGAATAGAGTTTGGAATGAAAATGATGCATGGCTTACCTGCGATGTCGCTGCACTTTATACAAGCATTCCTCACCAAACCGCATATGCTGCACTAACACACCATCTAGCCAAGTACAGCACTTTTACCAAAAACTTCCAAAATTATATACTTGACATTCTCATGTTTCTGATGACAAATAACTACTTTCAGTTTAATGATAAATACTACTTACAACTAAGAGGGGTATCAATGGGGGCAAAATTCTCCCCATCCATAGCCAATTTAACTATGGCATGGTGGGAGGAACAGTATATTTTTTCAACCAATAACCCATTTGGACATAACATCGCATGGTTTGGTCGTTATATCGACGACCTCCTATTTATATGGAGGGGTGACATTTCAAACATTGAAAGATTCGTCGAATTTCTGAATTGCAACCCATACAATTTACACTTCACTCACAATCATGATAGAACTACAATAACATTCTTAGATCTAGTTTTGGAGGGGAAAATAGGGTCAATCATACAAACTAAAACTTTTCGTAAGCCTACCACTGCCAACACCATACTACATGCCAATAGTAACCATTCAAAGAAAACTATCATGGCCATCCCAGTTGGTGAAATGTATAGAGCAAGAAGAAACTGCAGCTCAGAAGAACAATATACAAAAGAACAACAACAAATACAATCAAGATTAAAAAACAGGGGTTACCCAAAATGGTCTCTCAACCGAGCCAATCACATCACCAAAAGAATCCCCAGAGCTGATCTCCTCGAACAGTCTTGCAAAAAGAAAAAACTAGATCCTAACACACCAGTTCTAGTATTACAACAAAGCAACCAGTTTGAGGAAATTAAACAAATCATAAACAAACATTTACCCATCTTGACGGAAGACGATGGACTACGGTCCATTTGACAAGGTGGTTGCAAAATAGTGGCACGAAAAGCACCTACACTGGGCAACATCCTTTCTCCTTCCCTTTTTGTGTCAGAAGAAAACACAACAACCTGGCTAGAAAGTAAAGGTTTTTACAGATGTGGCCAACACCCATGTAAAACATGTACTCTAGTCCAACCCACCAAATCTTTTTCAAATTTTAACAACTCTGAAACGTTTAAAATCCAAAATTACATCAACTGTAATACTACCTCGGTAGTTTATGCAATCGAATGTACTACATGCAGCTTGAAGTACATAGGCTGCACCAGCAGAAAATTTAAAACTCGTATCCTAGAACACCTAGGCTACATACGAAACCCCAATATTTGCAACATATCAAACGTGGCTAAACACTTTATACTAAGTCACAACAGAACAATAAAATCATTAACTTGCTATGCCATAGAAAAAGTACATTTTCCGAAAAGAGGTGGTGATCTACAACACAAAGTCCACAAGAGAGAGGCTTTCTGGATATATAGACTTAACACCAGAGTCCCCAATGGCCTGAACTTAAAAAAGGAACTTATGTTCCACTATTAATAAATAAAAAGCACGACGCTTAGAATAACCCTATATAACATCCGTCAAACTTGGCAGGTGTATTATAGATAGTCTCTGACCATCACCAGCCTAAATCTATATCTGGCTATAGATGACAGATAGTCACAAAATTTATCTTATCATTGGTCAATCGATCAGCACAAACTAACTATAATTCAGCACATCATGTTCCACTCGCAGTGAGTAGTTTGCGTCTAAAGCCAATATTATCCAATTTGGACTTCCTCAAACCTTACATTTGGTACATAAATATATGCTCTTCTATAGTCCCCCCCCCTTTTTTCCTCAGACTATATCAAGAGGCATCTACATATACAAACCACTGATAAAGACATTACCAATCTAGTTCAATCAACTGATCTCCAGTTTTTGCTTTGGTTGTTGTTTTTTTTTGTGTCTTTGGTTTTAACTTTTACTCTCACTATAGTAACAATTAACAAATAAAATTTATTTATTTTCTCAGTATTTTTTCCTCGATCGTGAGGACAGAAAGCAACATTTTTTGCCTAGAATCAAGGTTTTAGCTCACAACCCCCCTATTTTCCTTACCGCATACCCATCCTAATGCTTTTTTATTTTTTTCTTATTTCTATATGGTTCAACCACCCCCAAAAAAATCTCTAACTGACAAATCATTATAAACATATACCTAGCCCAGAAAATAGCAAGAGATACTTATAAAATGAACAGGAAAGATATAACTCACATTTTAAGAAAACAAATATATAAAAAAATATATAATAAAATACATAATAAAAGACAGTAAAAATCCAATTAACTCACTACTACTATTTTGTTACTGTTGTGTTTTTTCCAACTTCTCTATTTTTCTCTACTTTTCTATTATAGGGGCAATATAACTCGTGTTTATTTTTTATTTTTATATACATCTATAAACAAACTGTATTCCCAAAATTATCTATCGGACAGGCATTTCCTTGTATATAGTCTTTAGGAACACACATCAAAACAAGAATAATATACTTACAATCGGGATGTCACGTAGAATGATGTCTGTGCCGTGGCGTCTGTGAGTGGCGACGCTTCCGGTCTGCGTTCCAGCAGACTCACATGACCCTGAAACGCAAAACAACACTATGCAAATGTAACCGGAAGTGTCTTTCCGTCTCCAAGGAAACAAAAATTACAAACTGTGACACCGCTACGCAGCTCCCCCTGTCTTACACTCTTAATATGGACATATGACAATGAACCTCTATGTTAAAACTACCTCATACCCTCGATTCCATATCAAAAGTCCACAATAATCACACTTACCGTACATCAGAGTGAAGGGAGCGTGTAGCCACAGTGCTTCCGGTCCTCGCACAGGGAAAGTGCCAACACCTGGAATACAATTAAGACATGCTACATATAAACACACCAGACGTGTCAGTCAGTTTATTACAGCCATGACTAAGAACGCAGCTAGCGTTTGAAACGCGTAGGCTTCATCCATCCATCCTCTCACTTCTCTCCCAGCACTTGAGGACATCATGCCGATTGACCTCTTTTAATACAACTTCATTAAACTTGGAACAAGTTCCTTTTAGTTGCAGCTACGCTGGATCCAAACTACCTGTTTTCTCCTGTATTCCACACGACGCGTGCCGACGCGAGGATCCGTGCGAAGATCACAGTACACCTACTTGTACTCACAAGGTGAGCTGGAGGTTCTTCTCCTTCTTTTTTCTACTCTGTATAACACTCTTAGGTCACCCATGAGTGTATCCAAGTACTTTTGAGCTGTCTTTAAGGCAAAGTTAGTGTCAAAGTTACGCCAACATGTATGGCTATAGGAAAACGGATGGGATACGGTGATAACTAACAGAAACCACTGCACTTGTGCATGTTGTATGCTTAATGCATTGTTAAAAAAGGTACAAAAATTAACAATTTTTGGCGGCAGATGCCTGCCAGGGTTCATACATAAAGAAGAAGCAATGGCTTTTGACAAGCCCTCCAAAAATGTACCCTTTATGGTGGCAGATGCCTGCCGGGGTTCATCCATACATGGATGTAAAAGCAACAAGCAATGGCTTTTCACAAGCCCTCCAAAAATTTACCCTTTTTATTGGCAGATTCCTGCCGGGGTTCATCCATACATGGATGTAAAAGCAACAAGCAATGGCTTTTCACAAGCCCTCCAAAAATGTACTCTTTTTATTGGCAGATGCCTGCCGGGGTTCATCCATACATGGATGTAAAAGCAACAACCAATGGCTTTTCACAAGCCCTCCAAAAATTTACCATTTTTATTGGCAGATGCCTGCCGGGGTTCATCCATACATGGATGTAAAAGCAACAAGCAATGGCTTTTCACAAGCCCTCCAAAAATGTACTCTTTTTATTGGCAGATGCCTGCTGGGGTTCATCCATACATGGATGTAAAAGCAACAAGCAATGGCTTTTGACAAGCCCTCCAAAAATGTACCCTTTTTATTGGCAGATGCCTGCCAGGGTTCATCCATACATGGATGTAAAAGCAACAAGCAATAGATTTTCACAAGCCCTCCAAAAATGTACCCTTTTTATTGGCAGATGCCTGCCGGGGTTCATCCATACATGGATGTAAAAGCAACAAGCAATGGCTTTTCACAAGCCCTCCAAAAATGTACTCTTTTTATTGGCAGATGCCTGCCGGGGTTCATCCATACATGGATGTAAAAGCAACAAGCAATGGCTTTTCACGAGCCCTCCAAGAATGTACCCTTTTTATTGGCAGATGACTTCCGGGGTTCATCCATACATGGATGTAAAAGCAACAAGCAATGGCTTTTCACAAGCCCTCCAGGCCTGCTTGTAGCAGACGGCAGTGGAGGTGTATTGGTGGTAGTAGAGGTAGCCAACGGACAGCACGGGTGGTGGTAGTAGTAGTAGTAGCAGCACATTAAAAGAGACTGGACAGTCACAGGACAAAGCCCTGTGGTTGGGCAGGCCTGCTTGTAGCAGACGGCAGTGGAGGTGTATTGGTGGTAGTAGAGGTAGCCAACGGACAGCAAGGGTGGTGGTAGTAGTAGTAGTAGCAGCACATTAAAAGAGACTGGACAGTCACAGGACAAAGCCCTGTGGTGGGGCAGGCCTTAGGCCTGCCTGTAGCAGACGGCAGTGGAGGTGTATTGGTGGTAGTAGAGGTAGCCAACGGACAGCACGGGTGGTGGTAGTAGTAGTAGTAGTAGTAGTAGTAGTAGCAGCACATTAAAAGAGACTGGACAGTCACAGGACAAAGCCCTGTGGTGGGGCAGGCCTCAGGCCTGCTTGTAGCATACGGCAGTGGAGGTGTATTGGTGGTAGTAGAGGTAGCCAACGGACAGCACGGGTGGTGGTAGTAGTAGTAGCAGCACATTAAAAGAGACTGGACAGTCACAGGACAAAGCCCTGTGGTGGGGCAGGCCTGCTTGTAGCAGACGGCAGTGGAGGTGTATTGGTGGTAGTAGAGCTAGCCAACGGACAGCAAGGGTGGTGGTAGTAGTAGTAGCAGCACATTAAAAGAGACTGGACAGTACCAGGACAAAGCCCTGTGGTGGGGCAGGCCTCAGGCCTGCTTGTAGCAGACGGCAGTGGAGGTGTATTGGTGGTAGTAGAGGTAGCCAACGGACAGCACGGGTGGTGGTAGTAGTAGTAGTAGCAACACATTAAAAGAGACTGGACAGTCACAGGACAAAGCCCTGTGGTGGGGCAGGCCTGCTTGTAGCAGACGGCAGTGGAGGTGTATTGGTGGTAGTAGAGGTAGCCAACGGACAGCAAGGGTGGTGGTACTAGTAGTAGCAGCACATTAAAAGAGACTGGACAGTCACAGGACAAAGCCCTGTGGTGGGGCAGGCCTCATGCCTGCTTGTAGCAGACGGCAGTGGAGGTGTATTGGTGGTAGTAGAGGTAGCCAACGGACAGCACGGGTGGTGGTAGTAGTAGTAGTAGCAGCAGCACATTAAAAGAGACTGGACAGTCACAGGACAAAGCCCTGTGGTGGGGCAGGCCTGCTTGTAGCAGACGGCAGTGGAGGTGTATTGGTGGTAGTAGAGGTAGCCAACGGACAGCAAGGGTGGTGGTAGTAGTAGTAGCAGCACATTAAAAGAGACTGGACAGTCACAGGACAAAGCCCTGTGGTGGGGCAGGCCTCAGGCCTGCTTGTAGCAGACGACAGTGGAGGTGTATTGGTGGTAGTAGAGGTAGCCAACGGACAGCAAGGGTGGTGGTAGTAGTAGTAGTAGCAGCAGCACATTAAAAGACACTGGACAGTCACAGGACAAAGCCCTGTGGTGGGGCTGGCCTCTGGCCTGCTTGTAGCAGACGGCAGTGGAGGTGTATTGGTGGTAGTAGAGGTAGCCAACGAACAGCAAGGGTGGTGGTAGTAGTAGTAGCAGCACATTAAAAGAGACTGGACAGTCACAGGACAAAGCCCTGTGGTGGGGCAGGCCTGCTTGTAGCAGACGGCAGTGGAGGTGTATTGGTGGTAGTAGAGGTAGCCAACGGACGGCAAGGGTGGTGGTAGTAGTAGCAGCACATTAAAAGACACTGGACAGTCACAGGACAAAGCCCTGTGGTGGGGCAGGCCTGCTTGTAGCAGACAGCACTGGTGGTGGATTGGTGGTAGAAGTAGTAGCAGCACCAACAGCGGCACATTAAAAAAAGAGTGGACATGACAGAATCCCGTAGTAGCAGGCGGCAGTAGCAGGCGGCAGCGGCAGCAGCAGCAGTAGCAATGTCAGATCTAATCAGTGGCATCAGGAACAGGGGTTTTAAAATCCTCACGATCCACGCTTGATTCATTTTCAGAAACGTGAGATTTTCCAAGCTGTTGGCGGACAATCTTGTTAGCTTAGGGGTGACGAAGCCCCATGCCGCGCTGAATACCCTCTCTGACGCTACACTGGAGGGTGGACAAGACAGTACACCCATGGCAAACTGGGCCAGTTCTTGCCAATGATCCAATCTGCTGACTCAGAAGTCCATGGGGTCTGGGATCAGGATTTCTGACGGAAAAAGGGCACAGTCCAGGTACGAGTGAACCTGGTTGTATAGGTGCTGGTGATGGTGAACATCCCTTTGGTGACTACGATGTGTGTCAGGTCGGGGTATTGGATGTAAAAATGTTGTCATCATATTTTCCAAACTGAATTGGCTGCTGCCGCCTATTGCAGAGATAGCTCTGCCAGAGGCGGTGGAACGATGAGACAGTGGGGAGCGGAGAGTGGCCCCACAGTCAGACATGATTGCAGCAGGTGTTTGCCGTTTGAAAGCCGTGACAAGCTGGCTGCATAGCTTCTCTCGATAATAAGCCAATTTTGCCTCCCTCTCGGAAGGCGCAAAAAACTCCCCCATTCTGGCTTTATACCGAGGGTCTAAAAGTGTGGCTATCCAGTACTCATCTCTTTGCTTCATGCTAACAATACGACAGTCAGCGTGCAAGTAACGAAGCATACAGCTCCCCATCCTGGCCAGAGTTTCAGAGGGCCCGGTTGGTTCCATCTCCGCCCCATACTGCCATGGTTGTCCATCATCAAGGTCGTCGTCAGACTCGTCATCACCATCACTGTCATGTTGTGCGGCTGCCTCGATCCCTATCCCTTCCTGTGATTCCATCTCCAAATCCAGCTCCTCTTCAGGTCCTGTTTCCTCATCCTCATCCTCCTCCTCCTCCTCCTCCTCAACATCCATAGCCAGATGTGATCCTTCCTCCATCCTTTGCTGAATCATCGCTGTGAGCGTTTGCTCCATAATGAATATCAGCGGCATAACATCGTTCATTCCGCTAGCTAGGGTGGAATTCCAGCGTGTTGGAACGTCGCAAATCAGGCTGTGTTCTGGGAGATTGTTTTGACGCTGCAAGTCCAGGAGGGCGTGCTTAAATGCATACGAACGTCTAAAGCGAACGCAAACCCTCCTGGACATGGCCAGCACACCCTTCAAACCAACATATGACTTTAAGAAGCGTGTTATGACCAGATTGATCACATGTGCCATGCAAGGAGCGTGTGTCAGGTGACCTAGACGCAGTGCAGCCACAACGTTCTTCCCGTTATCAGAGACAACATTGCCCAGTGTGAGTTTCAGAGGAAACAGCCAGTGTGCGATTTCCTCCTTGATGCACAGCAGCAGCTCCTGCCCGGTGTGGCTTTTCTCGCCCAGGCTCAGCAGGTGTAAGACAGCGTTGTGGCGCTTCACCTTGCACCTATGAAAAGAGGAGGGAGGAGGAGTGGAAGATACGCTGTGTCCTGTCGGGGACGGGAAGATCTCCATTGAGGAGGGCAAGGAGGAGGAGGATGGTAGGCGCCTGGTGTCCGGAGTTGAACCAGAAAGATACAAGTGTGGAGGTGGTAATGCATGGCATTGCTGCGGTGGTGCATCGGACTGCAAAATATTGACCCAGTGAGCCGTGAAAGACATGTACTGTCCCTGCCCATAGTTGCTGATCCACGTGTCGACGGTGGCATGTACCATGCTGCACACGGATAATTGCAAGGACTGGCCCACTTTTTCCTCCACGTGCTTGTGCAAGGCAGGGACAGCTGTTTTGGAGAAGTAATGGCGGCTAGGTATTCGCCACCTAGGCTGAGCGCACGCCATCAATTGCTTGAAGCCGGCGGAGTCGACCAGGTGGTACGGCAGCGACTGCGCCACTAACAACTTAGCCAGGTGTGAATTAAGCCGCACGTCAAGTGGATGACTGGGTATATATTGTTGCTTATTGGACAACGATTCCGTAATGGATAACTGACGGGACGTAGGAGGAGCAGTAGATGACAGTGATGATGATGATGACAAAGACATGGTGGATAAGGCCTGACTACTACTTAGATGACAGGGACTCGGAGCAGCAGCAGCGGCAGAGGGGTCTTCATGTGTTTACGTAGAGCGGTAGTTCCTACATTGCTGCCCTGCCCACGCCTTACTTTCTGCTTGCAGATACGGCACTGTGCCATGTTTTCGTCCTCCGGGAAGGTACAGAAAAATTGCCACACGGCAGAGTACCGTAAAGAGGTAGTACCACGTCCACCACCACCACCCGAGCTTGCCCCTTGTCTGGCAGGCTTTTTTCGGGAGCCTACACCAGTAGCATCAGTGTCGCCGTCACCTGCTCCTGAGCTGACCCTACCGCTGCAACGTTTTGCAGATTGACTTCTGCCCCTACCTCGGCTTGGCTGTTTATCACTGCCAGTGCCGCCACTACTACCCTCCTCCTCTGACGCAGTCATCACCTCGTCACCTGGTTCCCATGTCCTGTCTAAA
Source organism: Rhinoderma darwinii (assembly GCF_050947455.1). Lineage (NCBI taxonomy): Eukaryota > Metazoa > Chordata > Amphibia > Anura > Rhinodermatidae > Rhinoderma > Rhinoderma darwinii. The sequence goes on from NC_134691.1 coordinate 115,722,475, forward strand.
ACAACATCATCATAGCCCTCCTCATCATCCCCGCCACTTCTGTCACTGTGTTGTGAATGTGACTTGACATCATGGCGGGCTCCATGCCCCCCCTCATTACTGCGTCTGCCACCACGGCTACCACCAACACCCCCACTACCACAGCTATGCGTCTCGGATACCGCTTCCACCTCCACCACCACCGCAACACACTCCGTTGGCTGACTCGCGGAAAACAAATCATCATCACTATGTTGTTCAGTATCTTCCTTCTTACCCGAGGAGATGTCTCTTAGGACTCTCAGGAAAGATGGCTTCCCACTAGGAAGGGGGAGTGAAGACATAGATGATGGAATGGAAACGCTAGAAATACCCATATTACTACTGTCACTGTGCCAAGGAACTGTAGAGGATCTGGAATCCAACGAAACCTGGCTTGAAGCCAGATCGTCAGAGTCTTCCTGCTGAGATGACCGCGAGCCAGCCAACCAGTCCACAATGGCCATATTGTCTAAAGTAACCCGCCCACCGGAGGAGATGGACAAGTCTGCCTTGCTGATACTGCTACTACTACCAGCAGGCACATGGCTGCTGCTACTAGTAGAACTGGGCACATGTCTTGTGCCACAAATGCTGGTACTGGGTGTGGCACCAACAGTTCCAACATTTGGACTGGAAGAGGACATAGCATGGGTGTTTTTTCCTCTACCCCGTCCTTTCACAACCTTTTTTTTTACCAGACATTTCACTGCTGTGCTGGAGTGCAACAAGTTTAATCAAAACCCCTTCCCCTACTAAAGGAATGAGGCCCTTATAAAATATTATTGGACTGGCTGAAAATGAGTGACTGTGAATAGGTGGCAGTCAGTGTATGCTGTGACTTGTATAATAGCACCAAAGGCACCGGCTGTACTTAATTAGCACGTTGAATTAAACCCTTAGACAGAAATGACGCACTTTTAAATTGTTATTCGGACTGGCGGAAAATCAGTGACTCATAAGGTGCCAGTCAGTCGGGGAATGCTGGGCGTTATAGTACTACAAAGGCTGCCTGGATTGCAAGTTGGATGTTAACCCATGCAACGGGGATGAGCCCCTTCTAAAAGCTTATTCACACACTGGCTTGGCAAATGGCAATGAATGAGAATTTCTATCAGCCACGGTGCACTCAGGGAATGCTGGGTGTTGTAGTACTACAAAGGCTGCCTGTATTGCAAGTTGGATTGTTATGTTAACCCATGCAACGGGGATGAGCCCATTCTAAAAGCTTATTCACACACTGGCTTGGCAAATGGCAATGAATGAGAATTTCTATCAGCCACGGACGGTGCACTCAGGGAATGCTGGGCGTTGTAGTACTACAAAGGCTGCCTGTATTGCAAGTTGGATTGTTATGTTAACCCATGCAACGGGGATGAGCCCCTTCTAAAAGTTTATTCACACACTGGCTTGGCAAATGGCAATGAATGAGAATTTCTATCAGCCACGGTGCACTCAGGGAATGCTGGGCGTTGTAGTACTACAAAGGCTGCCTGTATTGCAAGTTGGATTGTTATGTTAACCCATGCAATGGGGATGAGCCCCTTCTAAAAGCTTATTCACACACTGGCTTGGCAAATGGCAATGAATGAGAATTTCTATCAGCCACGGTGCACTCAGGGAATGCTGGGCGTTGTAGTACTACAAAGGCTGCCTGTAATGCAAGTTGGATTGTTATGTTAACCCATGCAACGGGGATGAGCAAATAGAGAATTTGTATTGCAATTTAGATGTTGATTGTTGAGAGTAGAGTAGACTCCCGCTGTAGTGGATGAGCCCCTTCGATTGCTGGATTCCTAAAGCTTTCCCGTACTGCACAGAGATGCTATCGCTACAGCTCCTGTCTCTAAAATGGCCGCTGAGCTCCATGCATAGACTTTTATTGCAGGCTTGAGCCCGCCCCTATGCTGCCTCCCGATTGGCTGGCAGAGCCGTTTGCAAGGCATTATGGGGTAGCCTGATGTCAGGTGATATTTTGAAATCCTCCATTTTACATCTAACATGTGGCAGGTGCCAAAATATAGCCGGGTTCGGTCAAAACGGGTTCGGTCGAACCCGGTGAAGTTCGGATTCGCTGCGAACCGAACTTTTCACGATGTTCAGACCGAAACCGGGTTCAGTTGTCCCGGTTCGCTCATCTCTAGTCACAATCAGTGAATTGTCTATTTCTAAAAATTGTGGGAGCACAAGTAATATCATATAAAAAAGTGAAATATACACACAACCACAGACCTAATAAATTGGACATAGACCATACTCTCTCTAGACATTACCACTATGTTACATGATTGGAGTATGCAAATAGAACTTTTCCCTCAGCCATATACTTGGAAACACAGGTCTCATTTCATTTCCCTGTTTTTCTCGCTTTTACCTTATGTGTTATGTATTTGATATGTGCTGTAATGTTACTGATTATGTTTCTTCAAAAGATCTTGCTTTGATATTTCCATGCTTATGGTAATTATATACATTGCTTTGATGTGGTCAGTAATGACATTTGTGCTGTACTATTATGTCTTACGTATTTTAGAGCTGTTTTCTCCCTCAATTTAAAAATGTGCAATTGTAAGGGTGCATGTGTCCTCTGCTCAAAAATGTTATTGTATTGTCTTTACTGTTTATGTTTGAACTTAATTGACATATGTCTTTTTTTTTAACCATATTAGGTTTCTTGCTGTGTCAACGGCTTCTTAACACACTTAGGGCCAGCAACGGAATTAGTTGCGGAAAATCCGCAGCAAATACAGTAACAGCAAAGTGGGTGAGTCAAAACAAATCTCATTCACACGCTGCGTAAAAACTGAGCGGAAAAAACGCTCAGAAATTGACCTGCGGTGCAGAGTTTTATTCCGTAGCAAGTCAATTGTATTTACGTAAATACTGCTTATTTGTTACGGGATTTCCCCATTGAATTCAATCGATTTCAATTGAAAACAAAAAATATATTAAACTTACCTAGGAGTCTGTGCTTCATCCTCCTGGGATGACGCTTCAATCACAGGCTATAGTGGGGGTCACATGGATGAAACGTCATCCCAGGAGGCCGGCCTGGATGACGTCAGAGGTCCAGCCTCCTGGGATGATGCTTCATCCCATGTGACCGCCAATCACAGGCTGCAGCGGTCTCCTGGGATGAGACGTGAGTTTGGTGCGGTTTTTCGCCCGGAATTCCCTGTGGCACACAGGGCGGATACGCTGCGTGCTTTTACGCAGCGTATATGCCCTGTCTGAACTCTTTAAAGCTTCATTTACAGTTTTGGCTCCAAAAATGAATGCAAAAACTGAATCAAATTTTCCCCATGTGAACAAGGCCTAAACCTGTTTCTACGTTCTTGGTTATCTATCATAGGAATAATACTAGAAATCTGGCAAGCTTAAGCTTTCATTAGGGTGATTTCTCTGTGAATTTGCTAACATAACATCTCTCTTTATCTTCTTATAACTTAAAGAAATGTTAAAACAGAATTTTTTGCTTTGGAAACCTAAAAAAAAATTTGGTTGTGGATCAGATTTACAGATGGTAATGTACTACTTGGCAATTTTTCCTTATCATGGAATATCATAAAAGAACAAAAAGCCCTTGTGTTGTAAAAGTTTGACCATACAAAGCTAAAATAGATAGAAAGAAAAAAAGCTTTAATGGAAGATGAGTCTTTAAAGTTTCAGCAGGAAACAAGCAGATCACCGATGCTATGTGAATGAGGGTAAACAATTAAAGTTTTAAAGCATTTCAATACCAAAATTATCCCTACCTGAAAAGTTTACCCTGGTGTGATGACTATAGTGATGTCCTGCAGCAGCCATTATGTAGTCCAGTCATGTAACATTATGTAGTACAGTAAGACCGCCCCACCATCCCTTTGAGAATATCCCCCCCATCCAGACTGAATATTGCTGTGATAGATTTTCCCATCATTATGGTCTATGGAAGTTGCCCCTGTATAAGCAAACCACCCCTTAACCCAATTAAAGACAACTTTTTTGAGCATGCTTTGTTTTATTAGTCCTAGTCTGGGCATTGTTCTGCTTGATATGTGTCACATAGGGTTCATGGACCGACTGCGCCGTACCCGCCTTGGCGGTATGGCAGCTGGCCAACAGGGTGCAGTTGAGAGTCTATAGTTCATATAGGGTACCTGTGGCAGCTCGGACAGTAGCAAGGCAGGCTTGGCTGGGACTAGGCAGCAGGTAGACGTCAGGTATGGAGAAGCAGGACAGGCGTGGAATACAGCACAGCACGGCTACAGCTCAGCACGGCACTAGATCTGGATACAGGTTACAGGATACAGGAGCAGGGAACACTGGGAGCAGGAAACACTAGGGGACCATTTGCAAGACAAACTTGGAGATCAATCTCCAACATGCGTGCGCTCTGGCTTCTTCAGTCTGGACTGAGCTCGCAAGCGCATCCTGTTGGTCACTGTGGAGCAGGACAGCCGTATGTGCAGACATCTCTGGAGATAAGGGCGTCGACTGGATGGAAGGAGTTCGAGGTCAGCGACCACAGACTTTACAGTATCCCACCTCTTACGCCCCCTCTTCTTGGGACCAGAATGAGAGAGAAACCTCTTAATGAGGGTAGGAGCGTTGAGATTCTCCTCTGGCTCCCAGGACCTCTCTTCTGGACCAAACCCCCTCCAATCCACCAAATAAAAAGTCTTTCCTCTCACTCTCTTGGTGTCCAAGATCTCCTTAACCTCGAAGTTGGACAGCCAGTCCTTCATGCCAGAAAGAAACTGAGGAGGTTCTCTTCTCATTGTGTCCGCCTTCCGCTTCATGCGGTCGACCACCAGCAGGATGGAAGATCGAGTCTGCTGCCAGATCTGCAGAAAGTCCCCAAAAGCCATGTCAGCAGCTGGCACCTCGGACGTAACAGGGACCGGGAGAGGAATTTGTGGGTGCTAGACATAGACAATAAAGAACGGTGTCTTCTGTGTGGACTCGCTGGTGTAATTATTGTAAGAGAACTCAGCCCACGGAAGCAACTGCACCCAGTCATCATGCTGCTTGGAGATGGAGTGGCATAGGTAGTTCTCCAAGATCTGATTGATCCTCTCGACCTGACCATTGAACTGAGGATGGTAGGCCGTGGAAAAGTCGAACTTTATACCTAGGAGTCCGCCGAGGACTCTCCAGAACTTCGAGGTGAACTGAACACCCCGATCAGACACAATATTCTGTGGCAAGCCGTGCAAGCGGAAGATGTGTTGGATGAACAGCTTGGCCAGCAGAGTAGCAGAAGGAAGACCGGTCAGAGGAACGAAGTGGGCCATCTTTGAAAATCGATCCACTACCACCCAGACAGTACTGCATCCGGCAGAGAGAGGCAGGTCAGTAATAAAGTCCATAGCTATATGCTGCCAGTGGGCATTGGGCACAGGCAATGGCTGGAGCAGACCAGCAGGTCTGCAGTGAGCGTCCTTCTTGGCTGCACATACTGAACAGGAAGAAACAAAGTCCATAATGTCCTTGGGCAGCGTGGGCCACCAGAAATGACGAGCAATCAGATCCCGGGTCTTACGGGTCCCCGCGTGACCTGCCAGTCTAGAGGAGTGTCCCCAGCAGAGGATTCTTCAACCAGCCAGGCACACAAAAGTCCTCCCTGGAGGAATGTCCCCAACTTGCAGGGGATTGACAGAGACAATGCAAGACGGATCAATGATGTTCTGTGGAATCTCCATGGTTTCTTCTGTCTGAAAAGACCTGGACATGGCATCAGCCCTCACATTCTTGTCGGCTGGGCGATAATGGAGCTCAAACTGGAACCTGGTAAAGAACAGTGAACACCTGGCCTAACGAGGGTTCAGCCGTTAGGCCATCTGAAGATAGGTGAGGTTCTTATGGTCCCTACAAATCAGGATGGGACGAGCTGCGCCCTCTAGTAGATGTCTCCACTCCTCCAGAGCCAATTTGATGGCGAGTAATTCCCGATCCCCAATCGAGTAGTTGCGTTCTGCGGAAGAGAAGAGCTTAGAAAAATATCCACATACCATTGACTTGCCCTTGGAGCCTCTCTGGAACAGGAGTGCACCACCACCGACAGAGTATGCGTTCACCTCCAACGAGAACTGTAGAGAGACATCTGCATGATGGAGGATAGAGGCTGACATGAAGGCACTCTTTAGGCTATTGGATGCGGACTCTGCCTCAGGAATCCACGCCTTGGCGTTCATGCCCTTCTTAGTGAGGATAGAGATAGGAGAAGTCAGTAAGGAGAAGTTTTGAATAAGCTGTCTGTAAAAATTGGCGAATCCCAGAAAGCGCTGTATGGCCCTCAAGCCTTGAGGTCCTGGCCATTCCAGTACAGACTTTACCTTTTCAGGATCCATCTTGAGAACTCGATTTGAAACGATATAGCCCAGGAAGGGTAGAGCATCTTTTTCAAACACGCACTTCTCCAACTTAGCGTACAGTCGATTCTCCCTTAGCCGCAGCAAAACTTGACGGACATGTCACTGATGCGTCATAGGATCTGGAGAAAAAATCAAGATATCATCAAGATAGACTACTACACAAACATAGAGGAGGTCATGGAAAATGTCTTTAACGAACTCCTGGAAGACCGCGGGAGCATTACACGGGCCGAAGGGCATTACTAGATATTCATAGTGTCTATCGCGGGTGTTAAATGCAGTCTTCCATTCGTCACCCTGGCGAATCCGGACTAGGTTGTAAGCCCCACGCAGGTCTAGTTTGGAAAAAATATTGGCACCACGTATACGATCAAACAGTTATTTATTTTTCACCGTAATCTCGTTGAGACCTCGGTAGTCAATACAAGGACGAAGAGAACCATCCTTCTTTTTGACGAAGAAGAACCCGGCTCCTGCCTGGGAGGAAGACTTCCGTATTAAGCCCCTCTCCAAGTTCTCTTTCACATAGGCGGACATGGACAGAGTCTCTGGCAAGGAGAGAGGATGTACCCTACCACAGGGAAGGGATGCACCAGGAATCAGCTCGATAGGGCAGTCATACGCCCGGTGTGGAGGCAATGTCTCCGCCTCCCTCTTTCTGAAGATGTCCGAAAATGCAGCATAATGACCCGGCAATCCTGCCAATGACCGAGGCAGCGAAGGCTGAGCCGAACAAATCTGCACCAGGCATCAAATGTGACACTCAGAGACCCACTGGAGAACCTCTCCAGAATTCCAGTCCAGGACTGGGGCATGTAGTTGGAGCCAAGGCAGGCCCAGCAACACAGGGTTAACGGCTTTGGATAGGACATAGAATGACAGGAGTTCGGAGTGAAGAGCTCCCACTTGGAGCCTCAGCGGCTTGGTCACAGCTATAACTGGGTCTGGCTGAGGTAGTCCATTCACTGATGCAACCGTCAACGGCCTCTCCAGGGGGGTGGTGGGTAATTGAAGAAGATCCAGCAGGTCTCTACAGATGGAATTAGCAGCGGATCCAGAGTCCTGATGCATTCTCTTCCCGGACACTATGGTCACTGGCATGGACAAATTTGACAGAAGTCCTTTCTTACCCAAGGTTGTCTCTCCTAGCAAACCTAGGCTTTGGGATATTTGGGGACACAGGCGCACAAGATGGCCACGAGGCCGCAATATAGACAGAGTCCCGAAGTTCGTCTGCGTTGTCTCTCCTGGGTGGATAGCTTACACTGGTCCATCATCACAGACTCCTTAGGAGGATCGACATCTGAGGACAGCAGGGGTTGCTGCAAAGTAGGGGCCAGACTTGGAAGGCCTCCATCCCCACAAACCTCTTGGAGGTGTTCTCGGATCCGCATATCAATCCGGGCGGACAGAAGCATGAGGTCATCCAGGGTAGACGGCAGATCTCGAGCGGTAAGTTCGTCCTTAATTTTAGGAGACAGTCCATGCCAGAATGCAGCCACCAGGGCCTCATTGTTCCATAACAGTTCTCCCGCCAGGGTGCGGTTGTGGATGGCGTACTCGCTCACGGAGGTGTCTCCTTGTTGTAGGTTAATCAAGGAAGCCGCTGCAGATGAGACCCGTCCAAGCTCCTCAAACATCATGTGAAATGTCTGGAGGAACCCCTGGAAGTCATGGGTCTCTGGTCCTTGTCTCTCCCAGATAGGGTTCGCCCATGCAAGAGCCTTGCCAGTGAGGAGAGAGATGATGAAAGCGAACTTTGCGCCGTCAGACGAAAATGTCCTAGTATACAGGCTGAAGTGGATCTGGCACTGGTTCAAAAATCCACGACAGGTACCTGCGTCTCTATCATAGTGGACCGGAAGTGGGAAAGAAAAACGCGGGTCAACACTGCCAGAAGGTGTAGTCTGAGGATCAACACTGCCATGAGGTGTAGTGGGAGGAACGGAAGCTCGTGCCTCCTGCCGACGTGTGAGAATGTTCAAGTCCTGGACGAGTTGGTCCTGTCGAGACCGGAGGTCTAGCATATCCGCCTTCATCTCTTGTGACGTCGACATGGCCTTGGATCGATTAGCGAGGTCCATGGCCTGAGCGTACTGTCACGTAGGGTTCGTGGACCCACTGGGCCGTTGTCATTATGCTGTGTGGGGGGAATTCGTTTGGGCATTATACTGCATGGGGGCATCAGTGTGGGGATTATACTGTAAAGGGGAATCTGTATGGGCACTATACTGCATGGGAGAATCTGTGTGGGCATTATACTGTATACTTGCAACTATGGTGGCATTATACTGTATTGTGGCAGCTAGAGGGCATTATACTGTGTGTGGGCAGCTATTTGGCATACTGTGTCAGTTGGATACACTATGGGAGCATGATACTGTGAGGGCTGAACCGGGTGTGTATGGGCGGGGATTGGGTGTGATTACAGGCGTGCCGCAAAAGAAAAAAATTGTCGCGGCGCGCAAATCCATCTTTGTGATACTTGAACGTTGGGAGGTATACAGACTGCATGACTAGGGGCTTGATTTTATTCACCGGTGGCAATGAGACTTAATGAAACACCTGAATTGAATGATTAAGAGGTGTGTCCATATAGTGTAGTTTGAATTTCAGGAAGTTTTTTTCTGCACATTGCTTCCCAGACAAGTCTTCTGATTTAAAAAAATTCATAATGCTTGTTGTATCATGAATAAATTCTTTTGTTCATAACACTGCTCCCTATGTGGCATTCTTCCCTGGAGTACAAGGGGTTGTACGATACATTAGCCCACCAGCTGAATAGGGTGGCTGGATAGTTTAGTGTAAGGGAAGCCCTATCTGACCTAAAAATAAAAGCGTAGTGATCATGGTAATGTGGCCGTAAAAAAAAATAATCGTAAAAGCAATTTACTAAGATGATCTACAGCAGGGGTCTCAAACTCGACCGGGTAAGTGGGCCGCATATAGAAAAAATGGGAAGTTGACGGGCCGCATTACTTTCAAATTTGATACAATACAAAATTATTGTTAATCAATTAGTTATTTGAACTCCTATAACACTACATTACTATACTAATACTACATTACTATAATAATAGCGCTAGGTTTAAAATTTGAGATATTTCTCCACGTGCTTATTTCAACAATCCAGCTTTCCAGTTTAAGTGTCGCTAAATGCAGTCCGGCGGCTCAGTTAGCACACATGTCAAGATTGGGAAGCCCCTATTTAGATAGTGCCGCAGTGCCCTCTGTAGATGCTGCCGCAGTGCCCTCTGTGGATGCTGCTGCAGTGCCCTCTGTGGATGCTGCCGCAGTGCCCTCTGTGGATAATGCAACACACCCCTAGATAAGGCCACACACCCACTTGTAGATAACGCCACAGTGCCCTCTGTAGAGGCTGCCACAGTGCCCTCTGTAGAGGCTGCCCCAGTGCCCTCTGTAGAGGCTGTCCCAGTGCCCTCTGTAGAGGCTGCCCCAGTGATGTCAGGGGCTTGCCCAGAGCTGGAGTCCCAGGCAGAGCGCTAGTAGGCTCTTCCTGGGACTCCAGCTGTGCTCCTGACATCACTGGGACTCCTGCTCTGGGGAAGCCCCTGACATCATTGTCGATGTATGGACAGCGATGTCAGAGGCTTCCCCAGAGTCCCGGAGCAGAGCCGATAATAGCGCTCTGCCCGGGACTCTGCTCTGTGCAAGACCCTGACACACTGTCCATATATGGGCAGCGATGTCAGGGAATTCCACAGAGTCCTGGAGCAGAGCCGACACCAGCGCTCTGCTCGGGACTTCGGCTCTGGGGAAGCCCCAGACATCGCTGTTCATATGAGGACAGCGATGTCAGGGAATTCCACAGAGTCCCGGAGCAGAGCCGACACCAGCGCTCTGCTCGGGACTCCGGCTCTGGGGAAGCCCCAGACATCGCTGTTCATATGTGGACAGCGATGTCAGGGAATTCCAGAGTCTCGGAGCAGAGCCGATACTAGTGGCTCTGTGTCCCGCGGGCCGCAGATGACAGCCCCAGGGGCCGCATGCGGCCCGCGGGCCGCGTGCTTGAGACCCCTGATCTACAGCATAAGCTAAACGTGTAGAGGCAAAATAATCCACAATGCAATTTCTTATCTGTTGTTTCCATTTGACTAAAAAAATGGTCCCTGGGACTAAAAGAAAACACCCACTATGGGCACAATTTTTCAACTACACAGGGGGACAATTGGCAATGGCAAACTACTGGCTGGGTAGAAATAAAGAAGCAAATGTTCAAAGTGAAAAAGAAAAAGATCGGCACTGCTTTGACTCTTGGAGCACTAAAAGTCACAATAATCAGATGACCACATAGGTCTAAACAGGTCCAATTGTATCCACAACAGGTGGAGCTCAGTGGTCTGATTAGACAAGCACAGGTATAATATTAAAAAGTAGAAAAAATCCACGGCACTCACCATTCAGTAGAATTTTAATTTAACCCTTTCAGGACTGAGCTCATTTTGGCCTTGAGGACCAGCCCCATTTTTTCAAATCTGACATGTGTCAATTTATGTGGTAATAACTCTGGAATGCTTTTGCCTATCCAAGCAATTCTGAGATTGTTTTCTCGTGACATATTGTACTTTATGTTAGTGAAAAAATTTGGTCAATAAATTCATTGCTAATTTGTGAAAAACACCAAAATGTAGAGAAAATTTGCAAAAATTATGATTTTTCTAATTTTAAATGTATCTGCTTGTAAAACAGATAGTAATACCACACAAAATAGTTACTATTTCACATATTCCATATGTCTACTTTATATTTGCATAGTTTTTTGAACATTATTTTATTTTTCTAGGACGTTACAAGGCTTAGAACTTTAGCAGCAATTTCTCACATTTTCAAGAAAATTTCAAAAGGCTATTTTTACAGTGACCAGTTCAGTTCTGAAGCGGCTTTGAGGGCCTTATGTACTAGATAGACCCCATAAATCACCCCATATTAAAAACTGCACCCCTCAAAGTATTCAAAACAGCATTCAGGAAGTTTCTTAACCCTTTAGGCGCTTCACAGGAATTAAAGCAAAGTAGAGAGGAAATTGACAAATTTTTTTTTTTTTTGCTGAAATTAATTTGTAATACATTTTTTTCTGTAACACAGAAGGTTTTACTAGAGAAATGCAACTCAATATTTATTGCCCAGATTCTGCAGTTTCTAGAAATATCCCACATGTGGCTCTAGTGTGATAATGGACTGAAACACAGGCCTCAGAAGCAAAGGAGCACCTAGTGGATTTTGGGGCCTCCTTTTTTTAGAATATATTTTACGCACCATGTCAGGTTAGAAGAGGTCTTGTAGTGCCAAAACAGTGGAAATCCCCCAAAAGTGACACGGTTTTGGAAACTACACACCTCAAGGAATTTATCTAGGGGTACAGTTAGCATCTTGACCCCACAGGTCTTTTGCTATATTTATTGGAGTTAGTCTGTGAAAGTGAAAATCTACTTTTTTCTGAAAAAAAATATTAAAAAAAATATTATTTGCTAGAAATAAAGAATAAAAAGCACCCCAAAACTTGTAAAGCCACTTCTCCCGATTACGGCAATACCCCATATCTGGTACTAAACTGCTGTTTGGACTCACGGCAGAGCTCAGAAGGGAAGGAGCGCCATTTGGATTTTGAAGCGCAGATTTTGCTAGATTGGTTTTCAGTGCCATGTCTCGTTTGCAACACCCTGGAGGGAGCAAAACAGTGGAAACCCCCCAAAAGTGACCCCATTTTGAAGACTACACCCCTCAAGGAATTTTTCTAGAGGCATAGTTAGTATTTTGACCCCCACAGATTTTTTTGCTGAATTTAGTGGAATTAGACCGTGAAAATGAAAATCTTTTTTCTGAAAAAACAGAAATGTTTAATTTTTACAATGAATAAAAGAGAAAAATCACCCCAAAATTTGTAAAGCAATTTGTCCTGATTACAGCAATACCCCATATGTGGTAATAAACTGCTGTTTAGACCCACGGAGGACTCAGAAGGGAAGGAACAATATTTGGCTTTTGGAGCTCAAATTTAGCTGGAATGGTTTTCGGGTGTCATTGCAAAGCCCCTGAGGTACCAAAACAGTGGAAACCTCCCAAAAGTCCCTTTAGGGGACTGGAACGAGCGATCATTAGGTCGCTGGTACAATACACTGCAATACTAATGTATTGCAGTATAATATCATTTTTACAGGCTCCTGTAACAGCGCTATCGCTGTTCCTGTCCGTTAGCCCCGGGTGTCAGCTGTAATACACAGCTGACACCTTCAGAATATGGAGCGGGCGCAGCGCATGAACCCGCTCCATATATAACCCCCCCCCCCCGCACCACGACATGCTATTAAGTCGTGGCGCGCGAAGGCGTTAATGCGCAGCGGATGGTGCAATGTGAAAATTTACATTTTTAACTGATATGCCATTTTAATGCACAATATGTTGTGCCCAGTTTGTGCCACTGAAGACAAATGCCTCATACAATGTTGAGCGGGTTCTCCCGGATATAAAATATCATATATGTGGACGTAAGCTGGTGTTTGGGCACGCTGTGGAGCTCAGAAGGGAGGGAGCGCCATTTGGCTTTTGGAGCGCAGATTTTGCTTGGTAACTGTTCTGTTTGGGGTTTTGCTGGTATTTCGGTTTATAATGTGGGGGCATATGTAATCTGTGCGGAATACATCGGGGCATAATAAGAGGTTATAATAATGGGGTAAATTAATAATAATCCGCAGATATGTGGCCGATGTCGCACTGATAAATGGCGCCCTATCTTATCCGTTTTTGGACACTGCAAAATTTCTATCGCTATATTCTGAGAGCCAGAACTTTTTTTCTTTTTCTTTACCGGAGCTGTTTGAGGGCTTATTTGTTGCGGAACAATCTGTAGTTTTCATTGGTACCATTTTAGGGTACATGTGATTTTTTTATCACTTTTTATAAAAAAAATTTGCAAGCAAAGTGACAAAAAAACATAAATTCTGACAATGTATTTTGTCTTTTCTTTTACAGTGTTCACCGTGCGCTATAAATGACATTTTACTTTATTCTGTGGGTTGATACGATTACGGCGATACCATATCTATATAGTTTTTTTATGTTTTGTGGCGTTTGCGCAATAAAATCACTTTTTGATAAAATTATTTCTTTTTTGTGTCACCATATTCTGAGAGTCGTAACTTTTTTATTTTTTAGTAAAAAAAGCTGTGTAAGGGCTTGTTTTTTGCGAGACGGGTTGTAGTTTTTATTGGTACTATTTTGGGGTACATGCGACATTTTGATCACTTTTTATTCTATATTTTTTCATATAAAAAAAGACTTATTATAGGAAAAAAAGCATTTTTTGTTTTTGTAACTTATAACTTGTTTTTACACTTTTATAAAATATTTTTATAACTTTTTTTTTTTACTTTTTACTTGTTTTACTTGAAGACCTGCAGCACTCATGGCTGCTATAATACATTACACTACCTAGGTAGTGTAACATATTATAAACTGTCAGTGTGACGCTGAGAGTCACACAGACAGGAAGCCTATGAGGACTGGCCTCCGGCTGGTTGTATGGCCTCCGATTTTGCCATGTAACCGACTGCAACACCCGGAATCGGTCCCCGGGAAAGTTTATTGTAGCAACAAACTTTCCAGTTTGTTATAGTAACAAACTTTCCAGTTCGTTGCTACAACAAACTTTCCCTGCGATCACATGACCAGAACCTGAACCAATTAGGTCCTGATCATGTCTCCGTGGACCAGAGGTAGGGGATATCAGCGCGATCCGGGTGTCAGCACTACTCTGAGACACCCGGATCGCGCTTTTAACACCCACCGTGAATTCACGTTGGCGCTGCACAGAGCCAAGCCAGCGCCGACGTGAATTTACTGTGAATTTATCTATGCCTAAATTGTATTTTGACTATGTAATTATGCAGTCAAATACTTGTTACCAAAGCTCTTATAAAGACGGAAAACTTAAGAAAATTAATTTCTCAATAGTATGATAAAGTTTAGACAATTTGTGGGAGGAATCCTCCAGCTCACCTTATGGCAGGTTTTCACTGCACCCTGCGCCTGTATCGCCGTGATGACACACGGTGTTGGAGACAGGAAAAAAGACAGAAGCAGATGATCCAGCGCAGTAAAGTTAAAATAGAACGTTGTTCCAATTTTATTTTGAGTCCTTAAAAGAGGATAGTTCCCAGATACAAGGGTAAACACACTGGTTTGATGCCTACGCGTTTCAGACGTATACAACGTCCTTCCTCATGGCTTGTTTGATAAAGTTTATGCTTGTTGTTTATTAATGAGATCTTTTAGGAAATGGATGAGAACAGGCAATTTAAGTGTATTTTGGTAAATTTAGAAAGGAAGAACTTGACAATATTTAAGCCTTCAATTTTATCCGTAATGGTTTCATTTATAGTGTAATCTACTGTATAAGCAGTTAAATGCCTTTAAAAAGAACCTGCAATGTCCCCAGAAAAATTAATCTGCAGCCAGGGCCATCATCAGCACCCACAGAACCCGGGCAAGTGCAGTGGGCCCCCGTGACGGCATCATTGTCCATATATATAGGAGAGAAGGAGTCCCAGGCAGAGCGCTATCGGCTCTGCTCTGGGACTCCGTCTCTGGGGAAGCCCCAGACATTACTGTCTATATATGGACAGTGGTGTCAGAGGGAGAGAAGGAGTTCCTGGCAGAGCGCTACAAGTGGCTCTGCTCCAGGACTCCGTCTCTGGGGTAGACCCTGACATCACTGTCCATATATGGACAGTGATGTCAGATGGAGAGAAGGAGTCCCAGGCAGAATGTTAGTGGCTCTGCTCCGGGACTCTGTCTTTGGGGAAGCCCCTGACATCACTGTCCATATGTGAACATTGATGTCAGGAGGAGAGAAGGAGTCCCAGGCAGAGTGCTAGGAGCGGCTCTGCTCTGGGACTCTGTCGTTGGGGAAGCCCCTGACATCGCAATCCATATATGGACAGTGTTGTCAGGAGCAGAGCAGTGTCCCAGGCAGAGTGCTCGTAGCGCTCTGTCCGGGACTTTGGCTCTGGGGTTGCCCCTGACATCACTAGCCTTATATGGACAGTGATGTCAGGAGCAGAGCAGGAGTCCCAGGCAGAGTGCTAGTAGTGCTCTGCCTGGGACTATGGCTCTGGGGTTCCCCCTGACAACACTGTCCATATATGGTCCTGCTCCTGAAACAGAATCCCCAGCCAAAGCATCGGCAATGCTCTGGTTGAGGAATCCACTCCTAGAGGGAGCACCAAAGGCGCTACCTACAGGGAGGGAGGCTGTGTTGTACTACCAGGGAGGGTGACTGTGTGGCACTACCAGGGAGTGGGGCTGTGTGCCACTACCTGGGAGGTGGGGGCTGTGTGACACTTCCTGGGAGGGGGGCTGTGTGGCACTACCTGGGAGGTGGGGGCTTTGTGGCACTTCTTGGGAGGGGGGCTGTGTGGCACTACTAAGTCTGTGTCGCCCAAGGGCCCACATAAACCTGGAGCCGACCCTATCTGCAGCCATACCTGTATTGCTGCCTTGTTCCTGAATCCAGTATTGTTTATTTGAAGTTGCTCTGTGCCTCCGTACCCCCGCAATCAGCCTCCATTTACCTGTAATCAGCCTTTAATAAATTGACAAGCGTCAACGGGGCATGAACCTAAGCCGCGCTGACAGATCCCCTCTGATGGATACCTCCGATGTATGTAATCTGTCAACCATCCATCACCTATAGACTCCAATGTTAAAAACGTAGATGTTTAACGTATACGTTTTTTTACTGGACGACTGCAACGTATACTTTTTTTTAACATTGGAATCTATGGGCCACGGATGGCAGATGGATGGCATACGTTTGTGTTGTTTTTTACATGTTTGTTTAACATCTTGCGCCATACATCTCAGGTTATGTCGGATTTAGAGAGAAAATAAGGGAGCACAAATCTGTATGTTGAACTCTGTAAAGGCAACCTTTATAAAATGGTGTGACTGCCTTAAAGCCCAAAATCCCACTATCTCCATCTCACACTCACTAAAATAATTTTGGAAGTTACTTGGTGAAGTCCAGGGGTGGTATCCGAACGGTTCTTCCATACTGATTGCTCAAATGACAGCCAGTTCGCAGAACTGGGGAGAAGAGGGTACCTGATCCTGTCCCTGCACTCAATTGTATCCGCATCCTTATGGAGAAAATACACTTGAACAGCCCTGACTGGCACTCATACGTTCTCTGCCCCGCCAATCTGTTATTCTTACAGTGTGATTCATGCAGTGCAATGACGCCATTTCACTGCCTGCGTTCCTCCACCGGAGTAGGTCTGGCCATAAGAAGCCAGGCCTGTATTGCTGGACAACAACGTAGGAATGGGGACAGGTGAGTATGTTATAATTATTTTTTTTTTATGGGCACCATATGTGTCCTCCAAATGCAGCACAGGTGTAACCAATGAGTTTAGTTAAGGGTGCCTGTGTCTAAACACAGCAGTTTAGTGCATTATAGACATTTTAGTATAAAGTGGCCAACCCCCCTTAACAGTTGTAAAATCACTTGAATTGTTATTGTTATTATAATTTATTTTAAATCACTATTAATTCCAGGGCTCTGTACATATGAAATACAGAAGGTTTTAAATACATGAGACAATAGAAAACAAGTACAATTAGCATGAATAACAGACTGGTACAGAAGGAGATAGGACTCTGCCCGCAAGGGCTTACAATCTACGGGGAAAGGTAGAAGAGACAGAAGTTGAGGGGTAGAAGCTGTTTATTCGGTAGTGTAGTGGCGGCAGAGTTATTGTAGTTATTGTAGGTTGTAAGAGTTTGGAGGTTTCTGAGGTGGGTTTTAAGGTTGCTTTTGAAGGGTTTGAATGGTGGGAGAGAGTCTGTGTTAAAGTAGCGAGTTCCAGAATATGGGTTATGGATAATTATGGAGGAGCAGACAAGAGTAAAGCAAAGAATAAGGATTGTGAGGACTGGATATTACATGTGGGGAGGTATGGGGAGAGTAGGCAAGAGATGTATGGAGGGGATAGATTGTGAACTGCCTTGTATGTCATGGTCAGTAATTTGAAATGAATTCGCTTTGCAATGGGTAACTAGTGAAAATACTGGTAGAGAGCGGAGGCAGTAGAGGAATGAGGGGAGAGGTAGATTACCTGGGTAGCGGAGTTGAGGATAGATCAAAGGGGTGCAGGAGTATTAGCTGTAAGGTCACAGAGAAGGATGTTGCAGTAGTTTAGTGGAGGATTCGAGAAAGGTTTTTGAGTTGGAGGCAGCAGAAGGTGGTACCTGATCCTGTCCCTGCACTCAATTGTATCCGCATCCTTATGGAGAAAATACACTTGAACAGCCCTGACTGGCACTCATACGTTCTCTGCCCCGCCAATCTGTTATTCTTACAGTGTGATTCATGCAGTGCAATGACGCCATTTCACTGCCTGCGTTCCTCCACCGGAGTAGGTCTGGCCATAAGAAGCCAGGCCTGTATTGCTGGACAACAACGTAGGAATGGGGACAGGTGAGTATGTTATAATTATTTTTTTTTTATGGGCACCATATGTGTCCTCCAAATGCAGCACAGGTGTAACCAATGAGTTTAGTTAAGGGTGCCTGTGTCTAAACACAGCAGTTTAGTGCATTATAGACATTTTAGTATAAAGTGGCCAACCCCCCTTAACAGTTGTAAAATCACTTGAATTGTTATTGTTATTATAATTTATTTTAAATCACTATTAATTCCAGGGCTCTGTACATATGAAATACAGAAGGTTTTAAATACATGAGACAATAGAAAACAAGTACAATTAGCATGAATAACAGACTGGTACAGAAGGAGATAGGACTCTGCCCGCAAGGGCTTACAATCTACGGGGAAAGGTAGAAGAGACAGAAGTTGAGGGGTAGAAGCTGTTTATTCGGTAGTGTAGTGGCGGCAGAGTTATTGTAGTTATTGTAGGTTGTAAGAGTTTGGAGGTTTCTGAGGTGGGTTTTAAGGTTGCTTTTGAAGGGTTTGAATGGTGGGAGAGAGTCTGTGTTAAAGTAGCGAGTTCCAGAATATGGGTTATGGATAATTATGGAGGAGCAGACAAGAGTAAAGCAAAGAATAAGGATTGTGAGGACTGGATATTACATGTGGGGAGGTATGGGGAGAGTAGGCAAGAGATGTATGGAGGGGATAGATTGTGAACTGCCTTGTATGTCATGGTCAGTAATTTGAAATGAATTCGCTTTGCAATGGGTAACTAGTGAAAATACTGGTAGAGAGCGGAGGCAGTAGAGGAATGAGGGGAGAGGTAGATTACCTGGGTAGCGGAGTTGAGGATAGATCAAAGGGGTGCAGGAGTATTAGCTGTAAGGTCACAGAGAAGGATGTTGCAGTAGTTTAGTGGAGGATTCGAGAAAGGTTTTTGAGTTGGAGGCAGCAGAAGGTGGTAATTGTTTGGATGTGTGGTCTGAAAGATATGGCGGAATCAATAGTCATACCAGGGCAGCGGTCTTGTAAGACTGGGGAGAACGTGGAGCTAATAATTGTGATTGATAATTCTCGTAAGTGGGTTAAGTGAGATGGTGGAATAGGGGATAGACACTCTGGAACTCTGGATAGTATTAGAGTTAACATCTGGGCCAGAGAGGTTAATTTTAGTGTCATTAACATAAAAACAGTATTAAAAGCCATACAATTTTATGAGCTCTTCTAGGCCAAAAGTATAAATGGAGAAAAGCAGGTGTCCCAAAACAGAGCCTTAAAGGGACACCAACAGAGAGAGGGTGAGAATAGAAGGTGATGTACGTGTGGGAGACAATAAATGTATGATCATAAAGTATGAGGGGATCCAGGAGAGGCCAAGTCTTTGATGCCAAGGGATGAGAGAATTTGTAAAAAGAGGGAGTGGTCAACCGTGTCAAAGGCGGAGGTCAGGTTTAAAAGGAAGAGTACAGAGTAGTGTCTTGGGGCTTTGTGACTTTGGTTAGTATCGTTTCATTATAATGTTGGATTTGGAAGCCAGATTGTGGGTGGTCAAAAAGAGAGTCGGATGAGAGGTGGGAGGAAAGTTCAAGGTGGATATGTTGGCAATTGGCGGCAGCGAGATGATGCGACAGCTGGACAGAGAGGGTAAGTCAAGGGATGGCTCTTTTAGGATGGGTTTGATAGTTACATATTTAAATAAAAAATGGCGGATGCCAGTAGGTACTGTTAGATTGAAGAGATGGGTTGGGGCTGAGATAAACACAGTAGTAATGTTGAGGATGAGGTGGGATGGCATTGGGTCAAGTGCACAGGTGGTAAGGTGGGATTTGGAGCGTAAGGTAAAAGCTTTTCTTCAGTAAAGTCCTGAGCAGTTGTATGGAGTGGTTGTGAGGACTGTAGGTTAAAGCGGTTTCTAATGTGTCGATGTGTTTGAAATATGTGGCATCAGCTGAGATGAGACATATAGGAGGGTGTACCTGGGACAAAGTAAGGAGTTAAAAGTGTTAGGCCCCAAGCACACATCTGTGGCCCGTTATACGGGCGCATATCACGGATACGCAAAACACAGGCTGCACGCGGATGGCTTCCGTGTGTGGTCCATAGTTTTAACGCACCAATGAATAGAATGGCCAAGACTGATCATCAAGAACAGACAGGAATAGGACCTGTTCTATAATTTGCGGAACGGACATACTGTTCCAGAAAAAAATGTGTGCATGACCACATATAAATGAATGGGTCAGTGTGCTATCCGTTAAAAAAACAGAATTCAATGGGGATGCAAAACCTGCCACAGAAAGCACAGTGTTGCAACTTTAGAAGGAATCGCAGCGATTCCGCTGCAAAAATCGCAACTCAGGAAAAAATAAATAAATCATACTTACCCAGAACTCTCTCCTTCTTCCTGCAGTCCGGCCTCCTGGGATGACGTTTCATGCCATGTGACCGCTGCAGCCAATCACAGGTTGCAGCGTCACATGGTCTGCAAAGTCATCTTAGGAGGCCTGACTACACGCAGAAAAGACGGAGGGAGTGCTGCACCTTCCGTCTGAAAAAACCCCACGAAAAGGTGGTGTGGTTTTCAAACAGAATTTCTGCTGCGTAATTTCCACTGGAAGTAAAAAAAAAGGTTCATCCTTACCCCCTCTGTCTTTTCTGCGTGTAGTCCGGCCTCCTAAAATGACTTTGCAGACCATGTGACGCTGCAGGTTGGATACGCTGCACAGTCTTTAGTCAGCGTATCCGACCCGTGGATTCCAGCCTAACTGTTAGCTAGAAGCAAAATTTTTCATTGAATTCTTAGCATTTTAGTCTATTGTGCTTTTATTTTGTTTACTTTCATCAAGGGTGATAAATCTTAAAAAGAATAACTATGCACCTCTTCAATGGTGTCATGTGCTATTATGGAAAAGCCTTTTATTCACTGATTTACTGAAAATTCATTGTGTGACAAGATTAAGTCTCTATTATAGGATCAGGCACTTCCTTCTAATCCTGAATAATAAGCAAACACTCAGTTAATGATTAGAGAAGATTAATTACACGATAGTAAAATAAACAAATCAAATAGATACAGGAAGAATGCTGGGTGAAACTGCTAAATCCTTCTCATTCAAAAATCACAAATAATCAATTATTTTTCACCAAGGGTTAGAAAGATTAAAGTGATATCCACCTGTGCAAGCCCGAACTGTGGATTACCCAAGCATCCTAGGGAGAAACATGCAAATTCCTATCTATGAACAGTTCTACCTCACTAAAGCTTATAACGATAAAACAGATTTTGACATACAAACAGCTTACAAATGGAAACACTCAGGCAACACTCACTTGGTCAATTTGGGGGTATGAGGGTTCATAATGTGACATCTGATGCTAAAGAACCCAGTTTGAGTGATTTTTTTATTCTCTGAAACAAGCGACACAGACGGAGGACTAGGAGGGTCCCAGGCAAAAGGCACCAACATCTATGGATCACTATGGATCACCCAAAGAGGCGACTTTAACGCTAGCAAATAAAGAACATACCTTTCAAATCGTTAATTTGTCCATGTATTGACTGACCATGAAAGGTCTGTTTTACAGAAGGGGCTCAACCATGAACTTTCTTGACAAATTTACTCTTGCTAAGGACTTGTATCTTTTTTGTAGGAGAGTTACGTTGCAACTCATTTATTCTTAGGCTGGGTTCACACGACCTATTTTCAGACGTAAACGAGGCATTTTATGCCTCGTCTTACGTCTGAAAATAGGGCTACAATACGTCGGCAAACATCTGCCCATTCATTTGAATGGGTTTGCCGACGTACTGTGCAGATAACCTGTCATTTACGCGTCGTCGTTTGACAGCTGTCAAACGACGACGTGTAAAAATACAGCCTCGTCAAAAGAAGTGCAGGACACTTCTTTCAGCCGTAATTTGAGCCGTTCTTCATTGAACTAAATGAAGCACAGCTCAAAATTTACAGCTGTCAAAAAAGCCTCGCAAAATGCGAGGAGGAGCATTTACGTCTGAAACGAGGCAGCTGTTTTCTCCTGAAAACAGTCTGTCTTTTCAAACGTAAAAGCCTGCTACCGTGTGCACATACCCTAAACCATCGCGAACAAACACCTCAAATTAGGAAATCTCCTCATAGGCTACGATCAACCACCACACCCCCTTCTCCCTGTTTCATACTATACAAATCTTCTTTAACGTCGTGGTTGAGGACATTAAAGGTCTTCCCACAAACACTCATGGTGGACAGAATCTAACTTTTGTTGAGAATGAGGCCTTCGTTGTCTACAGAATAACAGTAACTTCCTTATTAAGGAAGCAGACAAAGGTGGGAATGTGGTTTTGTGGCCAGTTGATCTGTACACTACAGAAATAGCCCGGCATTTAAACAACAATTTATATGATCATAAACTGATGTCTGACGCCAGTGTTTTTCAAACTAGATCGCCAATTGGGCTCAGCACAAAGGTATGGTATCATTACCAAAAGAGAAAGAGCATACCTAACAGTACATACTCCAGTCACTGCCACATTTTATATGCTCCCCAAGATCCACAAAAATTTATCAAATCCTCCTGGGAGGCCCATTGTGGCTGGGATTGGTAGTCTCTGTGAAAAAGCTTGTATTTATACATATTTCTTTCTCCAGGCCATGGTACTTCAACTACCATCGTTTCTTTGTGACTCCATGACGTAATTGCTCTCAGCATGTAGACTTTAAGGATCAGGCATACAACCTAACAGAACTATTTAAACATTGAGGGTAACCATGCCATGTTATTTCCAATGCATACAAGAGGTCAAAGAAGGGAGACAGGACTGAGTTTCTCAAACCCAAAACACGTCCATCAGATGATAGGTTGTGCTTTATTACACCATTCAATAATCAATGGAAGGACGTTCGTACTGTATTAAAATCGCACTGGCAAATTTTGCAGTATGATTCACCTATAAAAGCCATTAATACAGAGATAAACTCGTGAGAAGCCATTTTTCACAACCTACAACCAAATTGGGCAGAGGTATCCAGTTGACAGGATCTTTCCCATGTGGGGATTGTACCTGCTGCCAATTTCTTTATTTATGGTATTGTGTGACCCTGCCAGAAGATCTATGTCAGCCAAACTTCTCAAGAACTACGTAAGAGAATACAAAAACATGTTTCTACAATTACATTGGCCCAATGCGACAAATTGTAGGAGAAAACCTTTACCTCAGTAGCGGCAAATTCTTTGCGCTTTCGTGAAGGTAAGACATGGGAGTTACAAGTTATGGGCTTTGAAAAATTCTCACGAACATCGGGGAGGTGACTATCATAATCTACTTTTACGCATGCAATCTAAGTGGATTTAACAGCTTGATACAGTTTCACATCATGGCCTAAATGAAGAACTGTTATTTTTGGGTTTCTTGGGGTAGGTGATTAATTTTTTTCTTTTATTTTTTAATATTAGTTTAGTTTATCTTTATTATTAATTATTTATGTTTCTGTATTTTCATATATATTTTACATATACTTCTTTTAGTTGTTTATGGTGATATACATATACACCTCCCCCCCTTTTGGGCACATGGTTTAACCAACTTTATGCCCTCTAACTATATTTTTGCTCTTCTATACCTGGTCTCCTACAAAACATCAGTATATATGTAGATAGTGTCTTGCGGGACTTTGTTCATGCCCTCCCTTCCTATATAAGAGACACCACCGACATTCTAAAGAGGTTGGAGGGGATAGAGATTCTCCCTGGAGCAATGTTAGCAAGCCTAGATGTGGAGGCCCTTTATAGCTCCATACCCCATGAACAGGGACGTGAGGCAGTACGGTGCTTCCTCGAAACACGGAGCACCGAGTAAAAGGCCCACAATGAACTGATTCTTAAGATGCTGAACTTTATCTTGACCAAAAATATTTTTCTATTTGGGGGTTAACTCTTTCACCAACTGAGGGGGACTGCGATGGGCAGCCCCTGTGCCCCCAGCTATGCTAACCTCTACCTTGGATAGTGGGAGGACCAGGTGGTGTTCTCGGACAATCTTACGTCATTTACCTCGTCCCATTTTGCTATGGGCGAGGTATATAGACGATATACTGATTGTCTGGAATGACTCAGTTGACAACTTTAATAAACTTGTCAGCACCTTGAATATTAATGGACTGGGATTCTTTTTCACGTCTGAGATACATGCAACATCAATTAATTTCTTAGATATTACCATCAACAAAACAGAGAAAGGTAATATAACCACCACGCTCTTCCGTAAAACTACCGCAACTAATAGCCTCCTGGCATGAGATAGCCACCACCCGATCAGTCTGAGGAGAGGTATCCCCAAGGGACAATACCTCAGGTTGAGGAGAAATTGTTCGGATCCGGGAGATTTCATGAACAAATCAAGACATCTGCGACAGAGATTCCAGGCTAGGGGATACCCAGATAAAACCCTCAGACAAGTGTATCGCAATGCTTTGTCCAATAATAGAACATATCTATTGGTCCCTAAAATAACAACAGGAGGAGAACCAAAACCAGATTAGGGTGGTAGGTACCTATGATAACAGGCATAAAGAAATTAGGACCATCTTTCAAAAGTTTTGGGGTATTCTAACCGCGGATAACGATCTTAACAAAGCGGTTGCAACCTACCCAATTATCACATTTAGAAGAGGTAGGAACCTCAAAGACCGATTGGTCCACAGTCACTTTACCAAGTGTTCACCACTGATAGGCTAGCTGCCGGACACCCCAGTGGTAACTTTTAAATGTGGATCATGTAGGGCATGTAAACATATTGTTAAAAGTCAAACTTTTCAGAGTGCGACTACAGGACAAGTTTTCGCAAATAGGGAATTTGGAAACTGTAAGTCCAAAAGGGTCGTATATATGGCAACATGTAATTGCCCACAAAACTATGTGGGGAAGACAATTCGAGAATTCAGGAGAAGAGTCCTGGACCACATTGGAAATATCCGGCGAAAAGAAGACACATGCCTGGCAAGGCACATGCGAGAGGCACACAATAACAGAGGAAGAGATTAAATTTTGAATCATAGAGGTCATAAGATCATCCAGTCGTGGAGGAAATTTAGATAAACTTTTACTCCAGAAGGAAAGTAGATGGATCTATAGACTTCATACATTGAGTCCTGAGGAAATTAATGACTATATGTCATTCACTAGCTTTATATGAATACATGAAGCAACAGTGATTTTTGTTTTTAATAAACTCTATAGATTAGTTTAGTCTTATATAATTTCATAATGGGACTGATAGTAACCATGGACTTTATACATGGGACTGGTAAAACTGTCCACTATACTCGAGTAGGTAATTAATTAAGTATGCCAAAAAGAATAAATATAGTTAGTAAATACACATACATCAACTGTCCTTTTTAATGAAAGAGCGTGTTCACACTAATAATTAATTGCATCCCCCTTTATATGTACAGGGATGCTGAGAATATAGGCACAGTTTATTTGTACTTAGGACGGTGTTGCATGTCTCGAGATGGCCCCGCCCCAAGCCCTTACGTACAACTCATCAATCCAATCATCTCCTCACACGTCATACTGGGGAAGCCGGTCTAGCCGGCCGATGATTGGATATAATTGACGAGCCCCTCTCAAGGCGGAGAGACATGCTTAATACGCTGAGCCTTATCATTGGCTGGGATATTTCAAGGGGAGTGGACACTTTGCTTTTTAAGACGGGGTGTTCTGCCGCCAACTGCGGCTAACAATCAGGACCCACGTTAGGCATGAATTGATGCTTCTAATACATTGTGCGCTAAACTATCAGAAAGATTAAAATCTGCAGGCCCCTGAAGAATTACGGCAGATATTAATATAAGTAAAGAAACGCGTAGGGCTGACATTTAGTGGCTGAAACTATATATGAGCTCTAATTAGGGCTATCATCTGATAGCCACATTATTAACCGTGCTCTAGCAAACACTGATCTTGCTGACCTTTAGACCTTTACGTGGTGCAGCGATCCAGGACTGTCGAGCTGCACAAGCAGTTCAGTGTTAAATTGTAGGGTAATAAACAGGAAGAAACATCCCTGACTGCACTAGCAACGTAATCTGAGCATAGGAATGGGGCAACTATCCCTGCTTGTATAATTGCCTATATAGATAAAAACTCTAGTCTGGAGTAAAAATAACAATAAAAATAATAAAATCTTTATAAAAAATTAAAAATAATACAAAAATAACATATCATGTATATACAGGGTGGGCCATTTATATGGATACACCTAAATAAAATGGGAATGGTTGGTGATATTAACTTCCTGTTTGTGGCACATTAGTATATGGGAGGGGGGAAACTTTTCAAGCTGGGTGTTGACCATGGCGGCCATTTTGAAGTCGGCCATTTTGTATCCACACTGATAGCAACACCGCAGAAGAAATGCTAGCACAGGCTTCCAGTATCCGTAGTTTCAGTTGCTGCACATCTCGTACCTTCGCAGCATAGACAATTGCCTTCAGATGACCACAAAGATAAAAGTCTAAGGGGGTCAGATCGGGAGGCATTTCTTCTGCGGTGTTGCTATCAGTGTGTGAAGAGTGGGAGAAGAGGGTTGCATTGACAATCCAACACAATGGGCAGCACTTTGAACACATTTTATAAGTGGTCAGAAACTTGTAGATAACTCATGAAAGAATAAAGTAACGTTAAAACCAAGCACACCATTGTTTTTCTTGTGAAATTCTCGATAAGTTTGATGTGTCACATGACCCTCTTCCCATTGAAAAAACTAAAGTTGGATACAAAATGGCCGACTTCAAAATGGCTGCCATGGTCAACACCCAGCTTGAAAAGTTTCCCCCCTCCCATATACTAATGTGCCACAAACATGAAGTTAATATCACCAACCATTCCCATTTTATTTAGGTGTATCCATATAAATGGCCCACCCTGTATAATTTTTTTTAATTTAGACTAGAGAAACGAGGCATATATTGAGCATATATCACTTTAGTCTACCAATTTATTGTAATTGATAGTGTCAATGTACAGTGAAGGAAATAAGTATTTGATCCCTTGCTGATTTTGTAAGTTTGCCCACTGTCAAAGACATGAACAGTCTAGAATTTTTAGGGTAGGTTAATTTTACCAGTGAGAGATAGATTATATTTAAAAGAAAAAAACAGAAAATCACATAGTCAAAATTATATATATTTATTTGCATTGTGCACAGAGAAATAAGTATTTGATCCCCTACCAACCATTAAGAGTTCAGCCTCCTCCAGACCAGTTACACGCTCCAAATCAACTTGGTGCCTGCATTAAAGACAGCTGTCTTAAATGGTCACCTGTATAAAAGACTCCTGTCCACAGACTCAATTAATCTATCTGACTCTAACCTCTACAACATGGGCAAGACCAAAGAGCTTTCTAAGGATGTCAGGGACAAGATCATAGACCTGCACAAGGCTGGAATGGGCTACAAAACCATAAGTAAGACGCTGGGTGAGAAGGAGACAACTGTTGGTGCAATAGTAAGAAAATGGAAGACATACAAAATGACTGTCAATCTACATCGATCTGGGGCTCCATGCAAAATCTCACCTCGTGGGGTATCCTTGATCCTGAGGAAGGTGAGAGCTCACCCGAAAACTACACGGGGGGAACTTGTTAATGATCTCAAGGCAGCTGGGACCACAGTCACCAAGAAAACCATTGGTAACACATTACGCCGTAATGGATTAAAATGCTGCAGTGCCCGCAAGGTCCCCCTGCTCAAGAAGGCACAACTACAGCCTCGTCTGAAGTTTGCAAATGAACATCTGGATGATTCTGAGAGTGATTGGGAGAAGGTGCTGTGGTCAGATGAGACTAAAATTGAGCTCTTTGGCATTAACTCAACTCGCCGTGTTTGGAGGAAGAGAAATGCTGCCTATGACCCAAAGAACACCATGTCCACTGTCAAGCATGAAGGTGGAAACATTATGTTTTGGGGGTGTTTCTCTGCTAAGGGCACAGGACTACTTCACCGCATCAATGAGAGAATGGATGGATACCGTCAAATCCTGAGTGACAACCTCCTTCCCTCCACCAGGACATTAAAAATGGCTCGTAGCTGGGTCTTCCAGCACGACAATGACCCGAAACATACCGCCATGGCAACAAAGGAGTGGCTCAAAAAGAAGCACATTAAGGTCATGGAGTGGCCTAGCCAGTGTCCAGACCTAAATCCCATCGAAAACTTTTGGAGGGAGCTGAAGATCCGAGTTGCCAAGCGACAGCCTCGAAATCTTAATGATTTACAGATGATCTGCAAAGAGGAGTGGGCCAAAATTCCATCTAACATGTGTGCAAACCACATCATCAACTACAAAAAAACGTCTGACTGCTGTGCTTGCCAACAAGGGTTTCGCCAACAACTATTAAGTCTTGTTTCTCTGTGCACAATGCAAATAAATATATATAATTTTGACAATGTGATTTTCTGTGTTTTTTTTTTATATAATCTATCTCTCACTGGTAAAATTAACCTAGCCTAAAAATTCTAGACTGTTCATATCTTTGATAGTGGGCAAACTTACAAAATCAGCAAGGGATCAAATACTTATTTCCTTCACTGTAAGTGTGATAGCACTAGTAGTAAATATTGTCACATCTGCATCATCAATTTAAATTTATGCAGATACAATTTATGAATTAAACACATACGTTCACATGGCTATCTGAAGTACCTTTATATCCCCATAGGTTTAAAATCAGTGAGAAATTAAGTAGACATTCTAGGGAAAACTAACAGGAATACCTATAATATTAACAGTGATATCTATACCTGGTATAGATTTATTAATCACTTGTGCACATATATATTTTTTAGGGTATTTAGGCATATATTTAATAGGTATAAATGTATTTGTATTTTTACTTCACTTTTCCTCACCCCCCCTCCCTTGAGTATATGGTAATATTGAGTTTATGTTAATATTTATTTGTTTTCTCGGTTATATGGATATTGTTAGTCCACTCATTCGTCAGAAGGCCCTTTGGAATGAGGGGATAATTCACTGTCAAATGCCATCTTACGTTAAGCAATATTTATGCCTGTTTCTGCACATGGTGCTCTGATGTCCTATGGAACTCGGGCTGACTCCAGCCTGGTCAAGATACATTTGGATTTACTTCCCTTATGTATGCTATGCGTCTTTTTGCACTTCGAGAAGTGGATGATTTACACCAGAAAACAGAATTACTCTATTGAGATTTGACTGGCCAAGTTTACAAACTTTCCAATATTGACCAGCCTTGAGAAAGACCCTCCACTTGTCACGGGTTGAAACGTTGCCATTTTTTACTGGATGTTTGACTAATAAAATTTGGGAGACGTGTGCAGCTGTTGAAACATGCTTTTTCTGAGGATTACATTACATCAGACTGGGTTTGTCTGACATTACAGAATGACAACGCTCCTGATATCAGGATTTGTGCTGCTTCAAATACTTGAATTTATATTATATTTATATTTCTTGGATTATATCCCACTTCTGGGACCCGCACCTATCGCCAGAGCGATAAACCCCATTCTGCCACTCTGTGTTGCAGCTGAATGAAGTGATTTCGACCAAGACAAAGGTTATATGGTCGTAAGTTGCAAAAACAGCGTAGCTCGCTGAGCTACGCTATTTCCGTAAGTCCCGAAGAACTGAATGGTAATTAAGGAAACCGTGTAGCTCGCATGCTACGCAGCTTCCGTAACTACCATTCACTACTATGGTAGTTACGGAAACAAGGGTGGAGTATTTAAATCTGGGTTGGTTCTGTTTTTTGCTTGTGATTTTTCTTGTTTCCTTGTGTTTGATCAAGCTACTGACTATACCTCTGCAATTCCTGATATCCACTAGCTTTGTGATTTAGACTTTCTGTTTACCCTCGGGCTGTCTTGTTATCTGCTCTGGTATTGCCTGCATTGCACCTCTTATCCAACACCGAACGCTGTTAAAAAACCTGGGTTCTATGCGGCAAAGTCCAACCTGTCTTGTGGTGGGCTCTGGCAAAAACCATAGAGTAGCCTTAGATGCTGTTGATCAGAGTTGTGATGGATTTGGGGTTGCGGATTTATTTGCATGATTATTCCTGACAGTCTCCAGCAGCCTTTCGGGAATTGCACACCTAGCAATTCTATAAACTTCCCCCCTGGGAATTGCGTAACTGGTGATTCCATAACAACCACCTTATTCCACTACTTGGGGCATTTTGTGTAGGGCATCCCTTCTTTCTACCTGTGGGATACCCCTCTTTTTGCTCTGAGGCTGTTTTAGTTGCTAGCTGCTCTTTGGCGTCATGTTGCCAAAGCAGCCTGTTACACATTGCGCATGCACTACTGCATTACTAGCGGCTGCGCATTACTACTGTATGAGTGTTAGGATTCTCCTATATTCACGCGCCAGTCGCTGTCTCTGAGTTTGCACAATGCTCATTTCCTGACCCCGCTCATGGTTTTTCCGTGCACCGAACACTATGGAGTTTGGGAGGTGGTAATCAGAGCTATTACCATATCTTACTACTTTTTTGATTGTATAAGCTGTTTACATTTGTATATATAGATGGCACATTTAGTCTTCACTTTACCCCAGGCGAAGCTGCACTAGGTGGTACTAGGTGGCAGCGATACTGTAAAGGATCTGCCAGACACAACTTCTGTGTCGACGCCCATAGGTAATCAGTCTGCACCTGCTTCTATGTCTGTGAGACTGTCTCCATCTTCCACCACCCAGGATGGCAGGCTTAGGAGTGGGAGAGCCTATCACAGCCTGGCCAGACGGAGCTAGCTCCCGCCCTCTGTCTATTTATACCTGCCTTTCCTGTTCCTCCTTTGCTTGTGATTCTTCTCTGCTGGTTTCCTGGCCCTGCTGCAGCTTCTTGAACTATTGATCCTCTGCTTGTGTTTGACCTTGGCTTTACTGACCACTCTTCTGCTCTGCGTTCTTGTACCTCGCTCATCTCCTGGTTTGACTCAGCTTGTTCACTTCGCTTGTTGCTCACGGTGTACCCGTGGGCAACTTCCCCATTTCCCTGGCTTCTTTGTACCCTTGTCTGTTTGTCTGTCGTGCACCTATTGAGTGTAGGGACCGTTGCCCAGTTGTAACCCGTCGCCTAGGGCGGGTCGTTGCAAGTAGGCAGGGACTGAGAGGCGGGTAGATTAGAGCTCACTTGTCTGTCTCCCTACCCCGACATTACATAATCACAAGCACATATACCTAGTCTACCCTGGTCCCTGACACTACTATGGACCCCCTTGACACCCTGGCTCAGCAAATGCACGGCCTCTCCCTACAGGTCAAGGCCCTGGCTCAGAGGGACAACCAGCCTGATGCTACCCTGGTAGTGCCCCTCACCTCACCTCTTGAACCCAACCTCAAGTTGCCTGACCGGTTCTCAGGGGACCGGAAGACTTTTTTCTCCTTTCGGGAGAGTTGTAGGCTCTATTTTCGCTTAAAGCCCCACTCCTCAGGTTCTGAGAGCCAGCGGGTGGGTATAATTATGTCCCGGCTCCAGGACGGGCCCCAAGAATGGGCCTTCTCCTTGGCTCCTGACGCCCCTGAACTTTCCTCCGTTGATCTTTTCTTTTCTGCTCTCGGGCTCATTTATGACGAGACTGACAAGACTGGCTTTGCCGAGAGTCAGCTGGTGACCTTACGTCAGGGTAAGAGACCTGTTGAGGAGTATTGTTCTGACTTTAGGAAGTGGTGCGTAGCTTCTCGGTGGAATGACCCTGCCTTAAGGTGCCAGTTTAGATTGGGTCTGTCGAACGCCCTGAAAAAACTGCTAGTTAGCTATCCCTCTTCTGACTCCCTAGATCAGGTTATGGCTTTAGCGGTACTACTTGACCGACGTCTCAGGGAACGACGACTTGAACGTGTTTGTGTTTTCTCCTCTGACTCCCCATGATGCCTCCCGAGGTTCCGTTGCTTCGTTCTTCCACGGAAGACTCGGAGGTACCTATGCAACTCGAGGCCTCCGTGTCCCCCTCACAACGTAGCGAGTTCCGCAGGAAGAATGGTCTCTGCTTCTACTGTGGGGATGACAAGCATCAAGTGAACAACTGTCCTAGGCGTAAGAATAAGCAGCCGGAAGTACTTCCGCGCCTAAGTGACCATCGGGGAGGTCACTTGGGCGCACAGGTATTTCCCGTAAATATGACACGTAATAAAATCTTGCTTCCCTTTCAGGTCTCTTTTGGTGGTAGGTCTGCTACCGGCTGTGCCTTCGTGGATTCAGGGCCTTCTGCTAATATCATGTCTGTGGAATTTGCTATGTCTCTAGCTATGCCATTGATTGACTTGCCTAAACCTGTCCCGGTAGTGGGTATCGACTCCACTCCTCTTGCTAATGGTTATTTTACACAGCATACCCCTGTTTTTGAACTCCTTGTTGGCTCCATGCATTTGGAGCAGTGCTCTGTACTGGTGATGCAGGGATTATCGTCCGATTTGGTTTTAGGCCTTCCCTGGTTGCAGTTGCATAATCCCACGTTTGACTGGAATACTGGGGATCTTACCAAATGGGGTAATGAATGCATAACATCATGTTTTTCTGTTAACTCTATTTCTCTCCCTGAGGATGTGAACACTCTACCTGAGTTTGCTCAGGACTTCGCTGATGTTTTATCTAAAGAGGCCTCCGAAGTGTTACCACCTCATAGAGAATACGATTGCGCAATTGATTTGGTACCAGGAGCTAAGCTCCCTAAGGGTAGGATATTTAATCTCTCTTGTCCCGAACGTGAAGCCATGAGAGAGTATATCCAGGAATGCCTGGCCAAGGGTTACATTCGCCCCTCTACTTCTCCGGTAGGTGCTGGCTTCTTCTTCGTAGGGAAGAAGGATGGTGGTCTTAGGCCATGCATTGACTACCGAAACTTGAATAAGGTCACTGTAAGGAACCAGTATCCCCTTCCTTTGATTCCTGATCTCTTCAATCAGGTTCAGGGGGCCCAATGGTTCTCTAAGTTTGATCTACGAGGGGCTTATAACCTTATCCGCATCAAAGAGGGCGATTAGTGGAAGACTACGTTTAACACGCCCGAAGGTCATTTCAAATACCTCGTCATGCCCTTTGGGTTGTGTAATGCTCCCGCGGTCTTCCAGAATTTCATAAATGAGGTTTTAAGAGACTACCTGGGGGTATTTCTTGTAGTGTACCTTGATGACATACTTGTGTTTTCCAAGGACTGGTCCTCCCACATTGAGCATGTCAGGAAGGTGCTCCAGGCCCTTCGGGAAAACAAACTGTTTGCTAAGACCGAAAAATGTGTGTTTGAGGTGCAGGAGATACTGTTTTTGGGTCAAATCCTCACTCCTCATGAATTCCGCATGGACCCCGCCAAGGTCCAGGCTGTGGCGGATGGGTCCAACCTGCCTCCCTGAAAGCGTTACAGTGCTTCCTGGGGTTCGCTAATTATTACAGGAGATTTATTGCTAACTTCTCGGTCATCGCCAAGCCTCTTACGGATCTCACTCGCAAAGGTGCTGATCTCCTCCACTGGCCTCCTGAGGCTGTCCAGGCTTTTGAGGTCCTTAAGAAGTGCTTTATCTCGGCCCCAGTGCTGGTTCAGCCCAACCAAATGGAGCCATTTATCGTGGAGGTTGACGCGTCCGAGGTGGGATTGGGGGCTGTCTTGTCCCAGGGTACCAGGTCCCTCACCCATCTCCGCCCCTGTGCCTACTTCTCCAGGAAGTTTTCGCCCACTGAGAGTAACTATGATATTGGCAACTGCAAACTCTTAGCCATTAAATGGGCATTTGAAGAGTGGCGCCACTTCCTGGAGGGGGCTAGGCACCAGGTAACGGTCCTTACCGACCACAAGAATCTGGTTTTCCTAGAATCTGCCCGGAGGCTAAACCCGAGACAAGCTCGATGAGCGTTATTTTTTACCAGATTCAACTTTTTGGTCACCTATAGGGCTGGGTCTAAAAATATTAAGGCCGATGCACTGTCGCGTATCTTCATGGCCAGCCCCCCTTCGGAGGAAGATCCTGCTTGTATTCTGCCTCCTGGTATAATCATTTCTTCTATTGATTCTGATTTAGTCTCAGAAATTGCGGCTGATCAAGGTTCAGCTCCCGGGAACCTTCCTGAGGACAAGCTGTTTGTTCCCCTGCAATTCTGGCTAAGGGTACTTAGGGAAAATCATGAGTCCGCACTATCTGGCCATCCAGGCATCCTGGGTACAAAGCACCTCATTGCCAGAAACTATTGGTGGCCTGGTTTGCTCAAAGACGTTAAGGGCTACGTCGCCGCTTGTGAAGTTTGTGCTTGGTCCAAGACTCCCAGGTCCCAACCAGCGGGCTTATTATGTTCTTTGCCCGTTCCCCAGAGACCTTGGACCCATATCTCCATTTGCCTCCATCTCAAGGCAAGTCGGTGGTGTGGGTTGTAGTACACCGCTTCAGTAAGATGTGCCACTTTGTGCCCCTCAAGAAACTACCCAATGCCCAGACGTTAGCTACCTTGTTCGTCAAACACATCCTGCGTCTCCATGGGGTCCCTGTCAATATTGTTTCGGACAGAGGGGTAAAATTAGTTTCATTGTTTTGGAGAGCCTTCTGTAAAAAGTTGGAGATTGATCTGTCCTTCTCCTCTGCCTTCCATCCTGAAACTAATGGCCAAACTGAGAGGACTAATCAGTCTCTAGAACAATATTTAAGGTGTTTTATCTCTGACTGTCAATATGATTGGGTCTCATTCATTCCCCTCGCCGAATTTTCCCTTAATAACCGGGTCAGTAACTCGTCAGGGGTCTCCCCCTTTTTCTGTAATTTTGGGTTTAATCCACGGTTCTCCTCCGTTTCACCTGATAGTTCCCGAGGTAGATGTCGTTCATCGGGAACTGTGCACAGTCTGGGCCCAGGTTCAGAAGAACCGAGAGGCGTCCCAGAGCATACAAAAGACTCAGGCAGATAGAAGACGTTCTGCTAACCCCTTGTTTGTGGTCGGGGATCTGGTGTGGCTATCGTCAAGAAATTTGCACCTTAAAGTTCCGTCCAAGAAGTTTGCTCCCCGGTTTATAGGGCCATACAAGGTCATTGAAGTCCTTAACCCTGTCTCCTTCCGACTGGAGTTGCCCCCGTCTTTTCGAGTACACGACGTGTTTCATGCCTCCCTCCTTAAACGCTGCTCCCCGTCCTTGGCTCCCTCGAGGAAACCTCCGGTCCCTGTTCTCACCCCTGAGGGGGTAGAATTCGAGGTGGCCAAGGTTGTGGACAGCAGGATGGTCCAAGGCTCCCTCCAGTACCTGGTCCATTGGAGGGGATACGGGCCTGAGGAGAGGACTTGGGTACCCGCCCGGGATGTTCACTCTGGGGTATTGCTCAGGAGGTTCCACCTTAGTTTCCCCAATAAACCAGGTCCACCTAGAAAGGGTCCGGTGGCCCCTCATAAAAGGGGGGGTACTGTAAAGGATCTGCCAGACACAACTTCTGTGTCGACGCTCATAGGTAATCAGTCTGCACCTGCTTCTATGTCTGTGAGACTGACTCCATCTTCCACCACCCAGGATGGCAGGCTTAGGAGTGGGAGAGCCTATCACAGCCTGGCCAGACGGAGCTAGCTCCCACCCTCTGTCTATTTATACCTGCCTTTCCTGTTCCTCCTTTGCTTGTGATTCTTCTCTGCTGGTTTCCTGGCCCTGCTGCAGCTTCTTGAACTACTGATCCTCTGCTTGTGTTTGACCTTGGCTTTACTGACCACTCTTCTGCTCTGCGTTCTTGTACCTCGATCATCTCCTGGTTTGACTCGGCTCGTTCACTTCGCTTGTTGCTCACGGTGTCCCCGTGGGCAACTTCCCTATTTCCCTGGCTTCTTTGTACCCTTGTCTGTTTGTCTGTCGTGCACCTATTGAGTGTAGGGACCGTCGCCCAGTTGTACCCCGTCGCCTAGGGCGGGTCGTTGCAAGTAGGCAGGGACTGAGTGGCGGGTAGATTAGGGCTAACTTGTCTGTCTCCCTACCCCGACATTACAGATACGCATGGGGAGATTTCATATGCTGCAGCCCACATTTGGGTCACGTATATCCTCTACTTATATTACCTATCCGCTTAGGTTCTATGGTATCATGATGTCACATTGCATACATATTCTTAACCTATCTTTATTTTGAGGGGGATGAATTGCATTTGCACATTATACTATCTCAAGTAACATTAGACTATATATTGATATCACGATATACACTTTTGTGTCTCCTGTATTTCTTTGCTTATTATTATAATTGCCATGACCCTATGTTTTGTACACTGTGATTCTACCTTATCAGAGGTTGGTGCTACAACACATCTGTACCATATAAATAACTGATCACATGACTTTACTACTGATTTTAACCTCATGTTTTTTTCTCTACGCTTAGCGCTCCATTAGCTATATGGACACAAAAGTGTGTTCTTTTGTCCTCCATCAGGCTGGTATAAGTCAATTTACTTTTTCTTTTTAAGGATGGAATAGCATAGTTAACTACGCTATTCCATTCTGACAGATACCGCCGAAAAAATGGATGCAACTGTATCGCATCTGTCCCAGGAATACAATATATGTACAGTTAGGTCCAGAATAATTTGGACAGTGACACAATCTTCATGATTTGGGCTCTGAATGCCACCACATTGGATTTGAAATGAAACAACTGAGATGCAATTGAAGTGTAGACTTTCAGATTTAATTCAAGTGGTTGAACAAAAATATCCTGTGAAACGTTTAGGAATTGCAACCATTTTTCTACACAGCCTCCTCTTTTTAGGGGCTCAAAAGGAATTGGACAAATTAACATTACCATAAATAAAATGGTTTTTTTTTTAATACTTTGTAGAGAATCATTTGCAGGCAATGACTGCTAGACGTCGCTAGACAGGAGGCGAGGTTTGAATCCTCCTTTTCAAACTTGTCCCGGCTCTGGCATTCCAGGCGCCTTCGGCTTTGCCGGTTTAAGTAATTCGCTGCAAGTGCTCCGGGCCCAGTACGGCCTCCGCCTTCCTTTGGTATAACACTGAAGTCCTGTCGCTCCCACAATGTCTCTTATTACCGCCGGACGCCTGTGTACTCGTGTT
This sequence comes from Rhinoderma darwinii, assembly GCF_050947455.1. NCBI lineage: Eukaryota > Metazoa > Chordata > Amphibia > Anura > Rhinodermatidae > Rhinoderma > Rhinoderma darwinii. The sequence continues at coordinate 115,759,368 of NC_134691.1, forward strand.
CTTGGGGCCAAGAACTCCCATTGTGGTTTGGTTGCTGCTCACCATGCCAGCTCTTCATCGAACTTAAAAGATGTCCTGTCAGATCTCATTCCCAAAGAACAAGCAAGAACTTTAAGCAACAACATGGGCAGACAGTCATTGGACAAATCACCGTGGACATAGTATATGGAGGCATGAGAGGCATGAAAGGATTAGTCTATGAAACATCTCCAGCTTCCGTGGATGCACCCCCTGAGGAAGCACATACAGCGAAACGCGCGTTGGGATTCTGCACATGGCATGCAGGTTTCTAAGACCATTGAAATGGGTAAGGTTTCCTTTACTTTCTGATATTTGTGCTTTCCCTATCTCCACAGAGACTATATATGTAGTCCAATATTAAGGGTATGTTCACACGGCCTATTTACGGACGTAATTCGGGCATTTTACGCCTCGAATTACGTCCCAAAATACGCCTCAATAGCGTTGGCAAACATCTGCCCATTGAAAGCAATGGGCTGACGTTTGTCTGTTCACACGAGGCGTATATTACATCCGTAATGGACGCGGCGTTCAAGCACCTGCACATGCCATTACAGCTGAAATGACGGGGCTGTTTTCTCCTGAAAACAGCCCCGTAATTTCGGCCGTAACGGACGTGCACGTGTGAACATACCCTAACAGTTACATGTATTTCTGATAGGGTTCGCCATTTTCAGGGGATTATACCACCCATTCCGTATAAGACTTCTATACAAAGACCACAGTAGATTTACTATTAATGGTCGTTTTGTTTCTCTGTCATGCCGTGTAACATCTATAGAGTGTTCTCTTCATTATATACCTTTTTAAATGTCTGTCTTATTTTGGTGATAATAAAAATTTGTTATATTTTCATATATATGGCTTTGTACTCCGCTTTTTCTGCATAGTAATGACTGCCTGAAGTCTGGAACCCATGGACATCACCAAACGCTGGGTTTCCTCCTTTGTGATGCTTTGCCAGGCCTTTACAGGTCTTTCTGCCTTAAGTTTTGTCTTAAGCAAGTGAAATGCATGCTCGATCGGGTTGAGATCTGGTGATTGACTTGGCCATTGCAGAATATTCCACCTCTTTGCCTTGAAAAACTCCTGTGTCATTGTCCATCTGTACTGTGAAGCGACGTCCAATCAACCTTGCTGCATTTTATTAAATCTGAAAGTATATCCCTGAACACTTCAGAATTCAGCCGCTACTTCTGTCTTCAGATCATCAATAAACACTAGCGACCCATGCCATCACACTGCCTCCACCATGTTTTACAGAGGATGTGGTTTCATCTGTCCAAAGAATGCTGTTCCAGAACTGGCCTGTCTTCTTTAGATGTTGTTTGGCAAAGTCTAATCTGGCCTTTCTATTTTTGAGGCTGATTAATGGTTTGCACCTTGTGGTGAACCCTCTGTATTTGCTCTCATGAGGTCTTCTCTTTATGGTAGACTTAGATACTGATACACCTACTTCCAGGAGAGTGTTCTTCACTTGGATAGATGTTGTTAAGGGTTTTTTGAATTGATTGATTGTTGTGAAGGATTCTGCGATCATCCACCACTGTTGTCTTCCGTGGACGTCCAGGCCTTTTGGAGTTCACGAGCCCTCTTTTTTTCAAGAATGTACCAAACTGTTGACTTGGCCACTCCTAACATTTGTGCTATCTCTCTTGTGATGGATTTCTAATTTTCTTTCAGCCTAACGTTGGTCTGTTTCACTTGCATTGAGTGTTGTGGGTTCAGAGCAACAGTTTCCAAATGCAAATGCCACACCTGGAATCAACTGCAGACATTTTACCTGCTTAATTGATGATGGATTAACGAGGGAATAGCCCATGCAGCCCATTAAATAGCTTTTGAGATATTTGTCCAATTACCTTTGGTCCCTTGAAAAAGAGGCAGCTACATATTAAAGAGCTGTAATTCCTAAACCCTTCCTCAACTTTGGATGTGAATACCCTCAAATTAAAGCTGAGAGTCCGCACTTTAAGCCCATATTCATTATATGACTGTATATTCAATATGTTTTGGTAAACAGCTAAAATGCCAAAACTTGTGTCACTGTTCAAATAATTCTGGCCCTAACTGTATATGTCAGGGTGAATCAATTTGAATAGAGGTTCAGATAGCACCAGATACGGGGGGGGGGGTGGAAGGGTTCTGCACGGATAGGGGCCCAACCCGATGATGAGTATGAAAAGAGTATCTGGCACACCAATTTGAAATAAAGGTAACTTTTATTTTGTTTTTAATGCCAGTGGCAGAGTGCAACGTTTCGGTCTAAGCGCCATGACACAGCGGCCAGCCGCTATTACTTTACTCAGCGCCTGTCCACGCAGTGTACCCATCTAGGCTCAGGTCCTGAAGAAGGTCGCTTAGACCGAAACGTTGCACTCTGCCACTGGCATTAAAAACAAAATAAAAATTACCTTAATTTCAAATTGGTGTGCTCGAAACTCTTTTCATACTGTGTATGTCAGGGAGCTGCCACAGGGTGGGAGTCCCCGAGAAAAGCATCAGGTAGCGCTCAATCCGGTGTTTCCCTGGGGAAGCTCCTTATGCCATTGTCCATATATGGGTAGTAATTTCAGGAGCTTTCAATGCCAGAGTCACTGGTAAGAGCATAGGAAGCGCTTTGGCTGGGTACTCTGGCCCTAGGGAAATCAACATCCATATATGAACAGTGATGTCAGCAGCTTAGCAGGACATAGCAATTCAGGTTGCAATGGGCATCGAGGGTTCAGCCGACGTACCTCACTCAAGATTCCCGACGTATACGGCTGATGAAAGGAACAAACGTTATGTGAACTACGCCTTAGTACTAATTATTTGCTGTTTTATTAAGAAAGTCTAACCACCACGGGAAGTGTCAGTACAGTCTCAATACCTGCCTCTTGTGTTTTTGTATTTCAATATGAATATATTGCTAAATTTTATAAACATTGTGTTTCAATAAAAGCATTCCTGAATGTCTGTGTAACTAGATAGCCTTAATTTTGTTTATAATAAGCTGCAGACAACCGACCTGGCCCTGGATATTTTTCTAAATTCCATTCTTATGGATCATCACCACCGCTTGGTAATAAATTTCTGTTATTAAATGGCTTAGGGTTCTACTATCAACACCAACAAATACGCAAAACAAAAGAAATCCAAGACAATGGGAACACAGAAAAATGTAATCTTTTTTGTGCATAGCATAAAAATAACAGTGATTCTTCCTCATAAGGCCCTTTTAATTGTAATTAAATAAAATTCAGCACTTGGCCAGATTTCATTTACCTGAACAGGGACATTCTAGAGTTTCTCCACTGTCCTCTAGTATGCTGCTAGTGAAGCCTGAGATGGCCATGACTAAGGGGTAGTACTCTTATAAGCCATATTATATTCAGTTTTCTAAAATTCAGCTGGATTATTTAATTATGTGTTACTCTTCACTACAGGCAGCACGAAGGACATTATAAAAACCATTAATTTCTGTACAGTTCTCCGAGATATAGCTTTAGTCCTCTTATGAAGAATAAGAAGGCATTGCAATATAATTTTTTTAAATGTTTTCCTCCCTACAGTGCCCACTGAACTGAGCGCCACTGCATGTAAACACTGCAGCAGTGATCAAGTCAGTACATGTCCCATCCTCACAGTATCTGCAATGTACAGGACATTTAATATTGCTAGCGCTAAGAGAGAATAAATTGGCCTTATGAAGGGTTAAACATATTTCCAGTAGTACATGAGCACACTATACATCTCTCTTTCTTATATAATCTGTAAATAATATTATGTTGCCAAAATAATTTTTTCAAATTAGTAGAAGTGAGTATCATATCTAAGGTATGAATGGGATGGGGAGATTAATTGTCCCAGGGATTAAAGGGGCAATCTGGGATATAGTTTTTCTAATTTAGCCCTCTTATTCTTGAACAATGAGAGGGCTGTGCAATATAAAGCTTGATAAAAAAAAAATCCCCTCTCTTCCTCCCTATGGTGCCCACTAAACTGAGAGCCACTAAACATTGCAGTGACACCTAGTCCGTTCATGCTCCCCCCTCCCCCACGGTCTGTACAATGTACGTTGCACAGAGAGCCTTTTTGCTGCAGCCAACACTTTCCTTGCTGCATATGTGACAAGGCTGCAGCGGAGAAAGTCTCTCCATCAGGGGCGTAGCTGAAGGCTCATGGGCCCGATGCAAGAATTCTTACTGGCCCCCCCCCCCCCGCAAACTTCTCATGGCCGACGGTCCGCAGCTTTCAGCTGCATCGCTGGGTCTCCTAAGTGACCCAACAATGCAACACTAGCAGCCGGGGGCGTCACTATGGCTGGGCTCACACACCCTATTTACGGACGTAATTCGGGCGTTTTAGCATTGAATTACGTCCAAAAATGCGGCTCAAAAGCGTTGCCAAACATCTGCCCATTCATTTGAATGGGTCTTACGATGTTCTGTGCCGACGGTCATTTTTTTTACGCGCCGCTGTCAAAAGGCCGTGCGTAAAAAAGACGCCCGCGTCAAAGAAGTGCCTGTCACTTCTTCATACGTAAATGGAGCCGTTTTCCATGGACTCCATAGAAAAACAGCTCCAATTACGTCCGTAATGGACGCAGCGAAAGATGCCTGCACATGCCATTACGGCTGAAATTACGGTGCTATTTTCTCCTGAAAACAGCACCGTAATTTCAGCCGTAACAGACGCTTCCGTGTGAACATACCCTCAGGGCTTAAAATGTCAGGGAAATAGCCCCAATACATACAGTGGAGGAAATAAGTATTTGATCCCTTGCTGATTTTGTAAGTTTGCCCACTGTCAAAGTCATGAACAGTCTAGAATTTTTAGGCTAGGTTAATTTTACCAGTGAGAGATAGATTATATAAAAAAAAATAAAGAAAATCACATAGTCAAAATGATATATATTTATTTGCATTGTGCACAGAGAAATAAGTATTTGATCCCCTACCAACCATTAAGAGTTCAGCCTCCTCCAGACCAGTTACACGCTCCAAATCAACTTGGTGCCTGCATTAAAGATAGCTGTCTTAAATGGTCACCTGTATAAAAGACTCCTGTCCACAGACTCAATTAATCAGTATGACTTTAACCTCTACAACATGGGCAAGACCAAAGAGCTTTCTAAGGATGTCAGGGACAAGATCATAGACCTGCACAAGGCTGGAATGGGCTACAAAACCATAAGTAAGACGCTGGGTGAGAAGGAGACAACTGTTGGTGCAATAGTAAGAAAATGGAAGACATACAAAATGACTGTCAATCGACATCGATCTGGGGCTCCATGCAAAATCTCACCTCATGGGGTATCCTTGATTCTAAGGAAGGTGAGAGCTCAGCCGAAAACTACACGGGGGGAACTTGTTAATGATCTCAAGGCAGCTGGGACTACAGTCACCAAGAAAACCATTGGTAACACATTACGCCGTAATGGATTAAAATCCTGCAGTGCCTGCAAGGTCCCCCTGCTCAAGAAGGCACATGTACAGGCCCGTCTGAAGTTTGCAAATGAACATCTGGATGATTCTGAGAGTGATTGGGAGAAGGTGCTGTGGTCAGATGAGACTAAAATTGAGCTCTTTGGCATTAACTCAACTCAACGTTTGGAGGAAGAGAAATGCTGCCTATGACCCAAAGAACACCGTCCCCACTGTCAAGCATGGAGGTGGAAACATTATGTTTTGGGGGTGTTTCTCTGCTAAGGGCACAGGACTACTTCACCGCATCAATGGGAGAATGGATGGAGCCATGTACCATCAAATCCTGAGTGACAACCTCCTTCCCTCCACCAGGACATTAAAAATGGCTCGTGGCTGGGTCTTCCAGCACGACAATGACCCGAAACATACAGCCAAGGCAACAAAGGAGTGGCTCAAAAAGAAGCACATTAAGGTCATGGAGTGGCCTAGCCAGTCTCCAGACCTTAATCCCATCGAAAACTTATGGAGGGAGCTGAAGATCCGAGTTGCCAAGCGACAGCCTCTAAATCGTAATGATTTACAGATGATCTGCAAAGAGGAGTGGGCCAAAATTCCATCTAACATGTGTGCAAACCTCATCATCAACTACAAAAAAATGTCTGACTGCTGTGCTTGCCAACAAGGGTTTTGCCACCAAGTATTAAGTCTTGTTTGCCAAAGGGATCAAATACTTATTTCTCTGTGCACAATGCAAATAAATATATATAATTTTGACAATGTGATTTTATGTTTTGTTTTTTTTCATATAATCTATCTCTCACTGGTAAAATTAACCTAGCCTAAAAATTCTAGACTGTTCATGTCTTTGACAGTGGGCAAACGTACAAAATCAGCAAGGGATCAAATACTTATTTCCTTCACTGTATGTGTCCGCCCAAAAAAAAGTGTGTGTATAGGAAACAGCATAGCATATCTATAGCACCAGGACCCTATGAACTATGGATAGGATTAGATACAGTGGCTCAGCAGACAGTATCACACATGATATGATTAGATACAGTGGCTCAGAAGGCAGTATCACACATGAGAGGATTAGATACAGTGGCCCAGCAGACAGTATCACACATAAAGCCATGAATAAGGACGGAGACACCGTCCGAAACGCGTAGGCTCCCTACTTTCTTCATCCATTCTATCCTTGCAGGAATATAACTAACATATGCCTCAGAAAACTTTATTTTAATGAAGAATCATTAAAACTTGGAAAAAGCTTCCTTTTAACTACTTCCAGCGCTGGATCCAACCAAACCCCTTTTTTCACAATAGCAAGTATCACACATGATAGGATTAGATACAGTGGCTGAGCAGACAGTATCACACATGATAGGATTAGATACACAGCTCAGCAGACAGTATCACACATGATAGGATTAGATACAGTGGCTCAGCAGACAGTACCACACATGATAGGACTAGATACAGTGGCTCAGAAGGCAGTATCACACATGATAGGATTAGATACAGTGGCTCAGCAGACAGTATCACACATGATAGCATTAGATACACAGCTCAGCAGACAGTATCACACAAGATACGATTAGATACAGGGCCCAGCAGACAGTATCACACATGATTGGATTAGATACACAGCTCAGCAGACAGTATCACACATGATTGGATTAGATACACAGCTCAGCAGACAGTATCACACATGATTGGATTAGATACAGGGCCCAGCTCGCTGACATTGCGTCTCCAGCGATGGACCCAGGATAGGTAAGAATAATAATTTTGCTTCTTTATGTGTTACTGATTCTTTTTTGTGTGCTTGTGTTTTTTTACAGGTTCGGTTGTTGGACTTCGGATACGAGGACTTCTATGATGGCGTTTTTTTTTATTCTCAATAAAATGGTTAATGAGGGTTGTGTTTTTTTATTTCAATAAAATATTTTTTCTATGTGCTTGTATCTTTTTAAACGTTATTATCACCGCCTTAGTAATGGCCGCTGGCTGATTGACAACCTCCATTACTAAGGCGGGGCTTAATGTTAGCCGGTGCAGAGGCGAACACTAACCCCCATTATTACCCCGCTACCCACCGCCACCAGGGGTACTGGGAAGAGCCGGGTACGAACCAGTACCTGACCATCTGTAGTGACGGTCAGGCACCGGGGTGGCCGCAGGCTGGTATTAGGCTGGGGAAGGCCAAAAACAGTGGTCCTTCCCACCCTGGTAATGCTGCCTGCTGCTGCTGTGTTGCATCTGGCTGGTTATGAAAATTGGGGGGGACCCCACATCGTTCTTTCCAATTTTATTTTTTTTTAAATGACGTGGGGTCCCCCCCATTTTTCATAACCAGCCAGATACAATAAAGCAGCAGCAGCCTAGCATCACCAGGGTAGGAAGGGCCACTGTTTTTGGCCTTTACCCGGCTCTTCCCAGCACCCCTGGTGGCGGTGGGTACCGGGGTAATAAAGGGGGTTAGTGTAAGCCGCTGCACCGGCTAACACTAAGCCCCGCCTTAGCAATGGACGTCGTCAATCAGCCGGCGGCCATTACTAAGGCGGTAGTAATATAGTTTAAAAAAAAACCACAAAGGCATAGAAAAAATATTTTATTTCAATAAAAAAAAAAAACACACAGCCCTCATTAACCATTTTATTGATAATAAAAAAAAATCCGTCATCTAAGTAGTCCTGGAATCCGCCGTAGTCCAACGACCGAACCTGTAAGAAAACACACAAAAAATGATTAGTAACACATGTGTTAGGCTTAGATACAGGGCACATGTGTGATACTGTCTGTGGGACAGTAGGCTTAGATACAGGGTCCAGCAGACAGTAATCTTATACAGTATAAGATTACTGTGTGCTGGGGCCCTGTATCTAAACCTACAGTGTGGTAGGCTTAGATACAGGGCCCAGCAGACAGGATCACACATGGACCATGTATCTAAGCCTACCATGTGATTGGCTTAGATACAGGGCCCAGCAGACAGGATCACGCATGGGCCATGTATCTAAGCCTACAGTGTGGTAGGCTTATATACAGGGCCCACCAGACAGGATCACACATGGGCCATGTATCTAAGCCTACCATGTGATTGGCTTAGATACAGGGCCCAGCAGACAGGATCACACATGGGCCATGTATCTAAGCCTACCATGTGATTGGCTTAGATACAGGGCCCAGCAGACAGGATCACACAATCTGTGATCCTGTCTCATGGGCCCCCTAAGCCTGATACATCGTAGGCTTAGGGGTTGTGCAGTCCCTAAACATTGATGGCCTATCCACAGGATAGGCCATCAATAGCTGATGTGTTGCCCGGGACCCGCAAATCAGCTGTTTTGAAGGGGCCGCAGCACTTGTACGAGAGCTGCTTCCCCTTCATTTCTGTCAGGATTCTGTTGTTGTACTGCAAAATTACCACTAGTGGCCGCTGTTTTACACTTTGAAGAATTGTGCTGCACTTTTACTCCTTACCACTGGAGGCTGCTGTTTTGACCTTAAACCTGCACTTAACCAAGATGGCAAATGTTGCATCGTGTGGAACCATCTTGTTTCCTGTTTGGGCCTACTTCAGACCACATGGAATACCAAACAGTGCTTGAGTATTGTGACTTGTTCCAGTCTCCTGCTCCTGAGAACTGTCTTTGCCAGACTGTTCCTACTTCCTTGCTATTTACTACTACTCGTGTTCCACCCTCCAAGCACTGTTCCTGGGGACATCTCACCGGGTTCTGCACTGTGCTCCGCTCGCTACTTCTGACCATAGGATTCCAGCAGTGTTCGCTAGTATCGTAACAATTTCACTACTCGCTCACACTGTGAATCGCCGACACGGATTCACAGTGTGACCGGAATGAAGTGACAGGAATTAAGGGGAGCAGCTCTCGTACGAGTGCTGCGGCCCCTTCAAAACAGCTGATTGGCGGGTCCCGGGAGTCGGTCCCCGCCAGTCAGGGCTAACCTTACCTTCCTCTTCGGCCGCGGAGGGAGTTCTGTCGTCTCGATGCTGTGTGCGGCGCATAGCGCTGTGACGTCATGCGCTGCGCACAGCACCAGACGTCAGGACCTCCGCTGCCATCCGGAACCAGGAAGGTAAGTAAAGTATGTTACTATAGTAACAGGGGCCCGCGGCCTGAGTTACTATAGTAACTTTTTATTGATGTGGTGCAGGGGGCCGTGGACCCCCCTGGCTTCGGGGCCCGGTCGCAATTGCGACCGCTGCGACCCCTATAGCTACGCCAGTGCTCTCCATACAATGTACATTGCACCGACTGTGAGAGAGGGCTATTGTAATGTTAATATGTAGTAGCGCTCAGTTCAGAGGGCACTGTAGGGAAGGAGAGATGGTATTTTTAAAAAGCATTATATAGCAAAACTCTCTTATTCTTCAAGAATAATACGGCTACATAAGAAAAGATAAATCCCAGAAACCCCCTTTAATCCCCGGGTCAATCAATCTTCCCATCCTATTCTTACTTTAGATATAGTATTCACTTTCTATTACATAAAAATGTATTTAGGCCGCATACTATTATTTATGGACTAACGAAGAATAATGTACAGTGTTCTCATGTAGTATTTATATCAGTATGTGTGTGTGTGTGTGTGTGTGTGTGTGTGTGTGTGTTTTTACTGTATATCTCAATTTCATACATTGTTTTCAAACACAGAGCTTTCCAAACTTCAACCATCCAGAGGTCTTTAGAACTTTTTGTTATATTCTCATGTATCCCAGTTTTACACTAATATTGATTTTATTTATTGCTTGTTAAAAAATATTATACCACTGTTTCCATATTTATCCTTCTTTGCATTTTGTACCTAGTCTAAAATAAAAAAATATTAAAATATAAAATGTTATATGTAAAGGCTATTAAAACCTTTTGAAGCTGTTTTTTTTATCTATGTAATATATGTGCATCCTAAAAAAAATTCTACTATAATTGTAGCTTTTGCACTGCAGTTTCTATGTATCCACTATACACAGAAGCAAAAAAGAAGCAAAATTTAACAGAGCGAACAGTACGAAAATTAAAAAAGAAAACTTTATTGAGTAATAATAGCAAACAATCTAAATACAATTAAAAACACACAGAAACTAGCCCATGAGCAATAAACATGGCAAGACCACAGGGACAATATCTGTATCAAATGTAATGAGATACAAAGTTAGACATGCTCAGAACCACTGGTCAAAGAAATGAGCACTGCACTCCTGTAATAAAAGAGAATGGAAAGGCCCTGAGCTGAGCAAATCTCTGACAAACTTCAAAGAACGTCAAATACAATGGGATCTTGAAAAGTGGAGCGAGCAAAATAAAGGGGGTTTTACACAGGACGATTATCGGGCAGACGAGCCTTAATATAACGCTCGTTGCCGATAATTGGCCAGTGTAAATGCTCGATCATCTGCTGGTCGTATCGTTTTAAAAAAGTAAAATATTATCGATGTCGGCAGCACATCTCCCTGTGTCAACAGGGAGACGCGTTGCTGACATGATAATAATGGATGGGGACGAGCGATCGGAGTAAAGCCCGCTCGTCCCCATCCATAGCTCCGTGTGGCAGGAGCAAGCGAGCGATGATCAATGATGTCTCGTTGATCGGCGCTCGCTGCACCGGCCGCTTATCATTATTCTTAATAATGTTAAGAATTAGGAAAAAAGTTAAATAAACATGACCCGGGAAGGCTGTGGTGTGAAGATCTAACCCACACGTATTGCTGCCTCTCCTTGCAGCTTCCTCAGGGGGAATTCGATTTGGGATTGGCCTTAGGCCTCATGCACACGACCGTATTTTTTCCCACCCGTAAATACAGGCGTAAATACGGGTCCGGTGTCACACGTATTCGACCCGTTTTGCACCAGTATTTACGAACCCGTGCCCGTAAATATGGGTCCGGTGTCACCCGTATTCCACCCGTATTTACGGGCACGTTTTTGGCGGCAAAATAGCACTGCACTAATCGGCAGCCCCTTCTCTCTATCAGTGCAGGATAGAGAGAAGGGACAGCCCTTTCTGTAATAAAAGTTAAAGAAATTCATACTTACCGGCCGTTGTCTTGGTGACGCGTCCCTCTCTTCACATCCAGCCCGACATCCCTGGATGACGCGGCAGTCCATGTGACCGCTGCAGCCTGTGATTGACCTGTGATTGGCTGCAGCGGTCACATGGCCTGAAACGTCATCCAGGACGTTGGGACGGATGTCGAGAGGGACGCGTCACCAAGGCAACGGGCGGGAGACCGGACTGGAGGAAGCAGGAAGTTCTCGGTAAGTATGAACGTCTTTTATTTTTATTTTTTACAGGTTTATTCTGATCGGTAGTCACTGTCCAGGGTGCTGAAAGAGTTACTGCCGATCAGTTAACTCTTTCAGCTCCCTGGACAGTGACTATTTACTGACGTCGCTTAGCAACGCTGCCGTAATGACGGGTGCACACATGTAGCCACCCGTCATTACGAGAGCTCCATAGACTTCTATGGACTGTCCGTGCCGTTATTACGGCCTGAAATAGGACATGTTCTATCTTTTTCAACGGCACGGGCACCTTCCCGTGAGAAAACGGGAAGGCACCCGTCGCCAATAGAAGTCTATGAGCCCGTTATTACGGGTCGTAATTACGACCCGTAATAACGGGAGTTTTTACGGTCGTGTGCATGAGGCCTTAGGGCCTGTTCACCTCAGCGTTGGGCTTCCATTCATCAGTTCCGTTTGACCTTTCCATAAAGTTTCAGTTTTTTTTGTGGAAACAATTGCGTATTTGACTCTACGGATCGGAAATAAACGGAAACCAACTGCAACGGAGGTATTACCATTGAAATCAAGGGTAATGCAAACGGAAGCTATGGTTTCCATTTGGCTTTCCGTTCATCAGTTCCTCCAACGTAAATGTCAAACAGAACCGATGAACAGAAGCCCAACGCTGAAGTGAACACACCCTTAGGCATCATTTACATGAGCGTAATATACGCGCGTGCGACACGCGTGCTTTTCACGCATGTCGTACGCACCTATATTACTCTATGGGGCAGTGCAGACAGTCCGTGGGTTTTGCGCAGCGTGAGTGTGCTGCGTAAAACTCACGACATGTTCTATATTTCAGCGTTTTTCGCGCATCACGCACCCATTGAAGTCAATGGGTGCGTGAAAAAAATGCAGGCTGCACGGAAGCACTTCTGTCAAACTCTGAATGTAAACAGAAAAGCACCACGTGCTTTTCTGGTTATAAACATCCAAACGGAGTGTCATAATGATGGCGGCTGCGCGAAAATCACGCAGCCGCGCATCATACACTGATGACACACGCAGCTGTTAAGTGCATTTTGCGCATGCAAAACGTCGCGTTATTTGCGTGCGCAAAACGCACACGCTCGTGTAAATCAGGCCTTACAGTGGCGGTTTGCAGCTTAGATATATAGTGGATACATAGAAGCTGCAAAAACAAAATAACATTTATATTAGAACAATGGTCAGGATACACAAACACATACATGATATATTAAATATATTAACCCCTTAATACCGGGCCATTATGTGCGTTAATGACCAAGGATTATTATTATTTTTTTTCACTGTTGCATTCAAAGGCTGGGTTCACACGACCTATTTTCAGACGTAATGGAGGCGTTTTACGCCTCGAATTACGGCTGAAAAAACGGCTGCAATACGTCGGCAAACATCTGCTCATAACTTTTAATGGGTTTGCCGATGTACTGTGCTGATGACCTGTCATTTTACGCGTCGCTGTCAAAAGAAAATACAGCCTCGTCAAAAGAAGTGCAGGACACTTCTTGGGACGTTTTTGGAGCCGTTTTCTCATAGACTCTATTGAAAACAGCTCCAAAAACGGGCGAAAAAACGCAGCAAAAATGGCGCGAAAAACGCTGTGAAAAACGTGAGTTGCTCAAAAAACTTCTGAAAATCAGGTGCTGTTTTCCCTTGAAAACAGCTCCGTATTTTCAGAAGTTTTTGGCTCAGCGTGTGAACATACCCTAAGAGTCATAACTTTTTTTAATTCTGTCGACATAGCCTTATAATAGCTTGTTTTTTGCAGGACGAGTTGTATTTTTGTATTGCATAATTTTTGGGTGCATATAATATATTTGTTAACTTATATTAACTTTATTTTATGAAAGAATTTAAAATAAATGCCTATTCCAGCATTGATTTTCACGTTATACATTTACGCCGTTCACTATGCGGCATAAATAACATGTTACCTTTATCCTATGGGTCGGCATGATTACGGGGATATCAAATATGTAAAGGATTTATGTACGCAAAACAAAAACAACAAAAACCTGTTTTGCATCGCCGCATTCCAAGAGCGGTAACTTTTTTTTTTCGTCGATGTAGCGATATTTGGGCTTGTTTTTTTGCGGACGAGGTGTAGTTTTGGGGGACATGGGACTTATTGATTAACTTTTATTTTATTTAAGGTGGTAATGGGAGAAAAAAAGGAATTTTGCCATTGTTTTTTGCGGTTTTTTTGGATGCCGTTTACCCGGGGGTTTCATTAATGCATTAACTGGGGGAAATATTGGTTTTATTTTATTTTTACAGTAATCTTTTTTTTTTTCCTAAACTTTATTTAACTGTTTTAAAAAAAAAATATTTCACCATGCGATCTGCTGATCGCTTATGTAATGCTTTGGTATACTTAGTATAACAAAGCATTATTGCCTATCTGTGTAAAACTGACAGGCAATCTATTAGGCCATGCCTCTGGCATGGCCTAATAGGCAGATGCTGAAGGCAAACCTGGGGGCCTTTGTTAGGCCCCGGCTGCCATGGAAACCAGACGGCGCCCCGCGATTTCTTTGCGAGGGTGTTAATGGGGTGACAGAGGGAGCTCCCTCCCTCTGTCAAACACATTAGGTGCCGCTGTCGCTATTGACAGCGGCATCTAATGGGTTAAACTGCCGGAATAGGAGTGTGCTTCGATTCCGGCAGTTGCAGCAGGAGCCAGGCTGTGTATAACAGCCGTGCTCCTGCCGCTGATCGCGTGGGTACACTAGCAGTACCCACCCGATCAGAGCGACAGATATATCCGTCACTATGCGGGAACTAACACCTTCTTGCGATGGATATACCCGTCGCTCGTTGTTAAGGGGTTAATACAAATTATATCTTTAAAAAAACAGCTTCAAATGTTTTCATAGTCTTTAATTTGAGATGAATGAATTTCCAGAAATTCATTTCGGATCCGATTTAGTCATAGCGGCTGTCAGATGCGATTCGGTCCTATGAAATTTGATGCAGATCGAAAGTGCCCGTCGTGAAAAGTTGTGTATGACACCCTGAGGTCTTCTAGGACTGTATCCAATACCTTTCAAGCTCTTTAACACCAAGACAGCATTAGTAATGTCCAAGTGTCAGCAACATATACGGCTATAGGTAAACGGATGGTAGTTATTGGTAACAAATAGCCTGTTAAAAAACATTGCAGCGTACAATTTTTTGTTCTTTTTAAAATTTGTCTAAAAACTGTCTAAAAACTATTCTTTTTGGGGGCAGATATAAACACATTGTGGTATTGGATGAAGCAATGGCATTTTAACAAATATTATATATATATATATATATATATATATATATATATATATATATATATATATTATCCACCACTCACACAGCAGTGACATTGTGCCTGATTTTCCTGTAAAATGAGAAAGCAATCGATTTTGAAAAAAAATTGTAATTTGGACACACACTTATGTATAATGGTGCTGTATAACTGCTTGACGCAGAATAATATTCAAATTTTTGGTGGCACTATTATTATCATCAATTAGATACATGCAAAACAATGAGTGACGTCTATATCGGCAGGCAGCGGCACGCTATCAGCACAAAGATTTAAATTAAAAACTATTCATTTGAAAAAAATTGCCACTTCAACACAGACTGAAGTATAAGGGCACATTCAGACATGGCGGAATTGCTGTTGAAATCCGCTGCGGACAGTCCGCAGTGGAATTCTGCAGCAGCCGTTTTTCATATTTGTTTTTATAAATTTTTAGGAAACTTAGTTCAGACCAGTGGCGTAACTACAGCTGTAGCTGCTGATACAGGTCCTGCCTGCACGACACCCCCCCCCCCATGGCCGGAGGCTCCGCTAGCAGCCGCTATGGCTGCTACAGCGCGACGCCACTGAAGGGGTTGTTCGTACAAAAGACATGCATCCCCTATCCACAGGATAGGGGATATATGTAGGATTGCTGGGACACCCAGCGATAGGGAGGACGGGGACCGAAAGTCCCACGAAGTTCTCCATGACAAACCTCGGACTTCCGGGGTCTGTCGGCAGCTCCATAGAAATTAATTGTGCACCGGTCGCGCTTGTGCGCATCCGTGACCAGCGCTCCTTTAATTTTTATTGAACTGCGCAGACCCCGGAAGTCCGAGGTTTCTCATGGAGAACTTCGTGGGACTTTCGGTCCCCCGTTCTCCTTATCGCTGCCAGCGATCACACATGTATCACCCTGTGGATAGGGGATACATCGCTTTCGTAGGACAAACTATAGGAGTTTTTTTTTGGGAGGGGCTGTATGGCGTTATCTATACTACAGGGGGTTGGGGGCTGTATGGTGTTATCTACAGGGGGGTTTTGGGGCTGTATGGCGTTATCTACAGGGGGCTGTATGGAGTTATCTACAGGAGGGGGGCTGTATGGCGTTATCTACAGGGGGTTTGGGGCTGTATGGTGTTATCTACAGGGGGGTTGGGGCTGTATGGCGTTATCTACATGGGGAGGGCTGTATGGCGTTATCTACAGGGGGGCTTTATGGTGTTATCTACAGGGGGGCTGTATGGCATTATCTACAGGGGGGTTGGGGGCTGTATGGCATTATCTACAGGGGGCTGTATTGCGATATCTACAGGGGGGCTGTATGGCGTTATCTACAGGGGGACTGTATGGCGTTATCTACAAGGGGGTTTGGGGCTGTATGGCATTATCTACAGGGGGGTTTGGGGCTGTATGGCGTTATCTACAGGGGGGTTTAGAGCTGTTTGGCGTTATCTGCAGAGGGGGCTGTATGGCGTTATCTACAGAGGGGGCTGTATGGCATTATATACAGGGGGCAGTATGGCGTTATCTACAGGGGGTTTGGGGCTGTATAGCGTTATCTACAGGGGCGCTGTATGGCGTTATCTACATGGGGAGGGCTGTATAGTGTTTTCTACATGGGGAGGGCTGTATGGTGTTATCTGCAGGGAGGCTGTATGGCATTATCTACAGGGGAGGGCTGTATGGCGTTATCTACAGGGGGGGTTTGGGGCTGTTTGGCATTATCTACAGGGGGGGGCTGTATGGCGTTATCTACAGGGCGGACTGTATGTCGTTATCTACAGGGGGCTGTGTGGCGTTATCTACAGGGGGGCTGTATGGCGTTATCTGCAGGGAGGCTGTATGACATTATCTACAGGGGGGTTTGGGGCTGTTTGGCATTATCTACAGGGGGGGCTGTATGGCGTTATCTACAGGGCGGACTGTATGTCGTTATCTACAGGGGGCTGTGTGGCGTTATCTACAGGGGGGCTGTATGGCATTATCTGCAGGGAGGCTGTATGACATTATCTACAGGGGGGTTTGAGGCTGTATGGCATTATCTACAGGGGGGCTGTATGGCGTTATCTACAAGGTGGGCTGTATGGCGTTATCTACAGGGGGCTGTGTGGCGTTATCTACAGGGGGGCTGTATGACGTTATCTACATGGGAGCTGTATTGCGTTATCTACAGGGGGCTGTATGGCGTTATCTACAGGGGAGGGCTGTATGGCGTTATCTACAGGGGGGCTAAATGGCATTATCTACAGTGGGGCTGTATGGAGTTATCTATAAGGGGGCTGTATGGCGTTATCTACAGGGGCTGTATGGCATTATCTACAGGGGGCTGTATGGCGTTATGTACAGAAGGGCTGTATGGCATAATCTACAAAGGGGGCTGTAAGGCGTTATCTACAGGGGGTCTGTATGGTGTGTTATCTACAGGGAGAGGGCTGTATGGCACTATCTACAGGGGGAGGGCTGTATGGCGCTATCTACAGGGGGGTTGTATCGTGCTATCTATAGGGGGCGGTGTGGCGGAATCTATAGGGAGGCACTATCTACAAGTGGGGGCTTTGTAATAACCAGGGGAGGGGGGGCCCAAGTAAAATATTTGCTATGGGGCCCAGTCTTTCCTAGTTAAGCCCCTGGTTGTAATTATCAGTAAACGTTATAATTGTATTCTGGTCATTATACAGCCATATATCTGTCCCTGTATCGCAGTCATGTGATTTAATCATGTGACCACCATGTTTCTGCTGTCTGACACCAGCGGCGGACACAAAATGTTGTTTTCTTGTGTATCGCTGTGTATAAATGGGGCACGCACTTCATAGACACAGTCAGTGCCCCTATAATAAATAAAACATAGTAATGCCGTCTAGTAGTACACAAATGGCGCGATTTCTTCCCACTCTCCAAAAACATACTAACAGGTTAACCCCTTCCTGCCGCAGCCATTTTTAGTTTTATATTTTTTTTACTTAACACCTTCCAAAAGCCATAATAACTTGGGCTTATTTTTTGCACCACGAGTTTTAGTTTTTAACTAGATCATTTATTGTACCATATAATGCACTGGGAAACTGGAAAAAAATCTTTCTGGGGAGGAATGGGAAAAACAGTGATTCGTTTTCACAGCGTTCACCGTGCGGTAAAAACGACACGTTAAATTCAATCTGCGGGTCAATACTATGATGGCGATATGTTTTACCACTTTTACAAAGAAAATTGTTAAAGGATTAATTGGTTTTGTGAGGCCATTGCAGCCAGGACAAGGTAAGATCTCACTGGATGCGGACATTAACCTCCTACTGCCCCAGACTAGCAGCGATGCTTAACTAACCCCTTACTGCTCCAGACCACCAGGGATGCTGATATTAACCCCAAATGCCGTAGGTCACCAGTTGCCTAATTTGAAGCTCCTGAGCTTCCCACTAGCCGTGTGACACTAAAACTACTTGTGTATTCTGATGTGGCAGAGGGGCCCCTTTAGGCCCCTTAGGCACCAGGGCATGGGTGAAACTGCTACTTGTGCACCTCCTTCACCCCTGGCTGCGCCTGATCTCACCTCTAGGCCATAAATGTACTGGTCTTTTCATCACAAACTTTCTCTTTCTTTTGGAGGATCCAAATACTCAGAGGACCTTCCCCTGATGAGGAGTCTACCTGGCAAAAAGGGTAAGTGTTTGCTCAAAATGGGCCAATGATCTAATGCACAAAGGCCCTATTCACACTGTGTTTGCAGTCTGCATTTGTACAATAGCTCCAATAGGCTTTTTTTTAAATAAAACTAAATAAATTATACAGTGCAGTATATGTATTTTTTTTTTTACTTAATACCTCTGCATGGAAGAGCGTCGTCAACTACACTATTCCATGCAGCAGGAAAAGTATATCAACATATACCAGCCCAACAGAAGCCAAAAGGACTCTCTTCTGGTCGTTACTTCTATGTGCTGCTCATTTTATATTTTTTTTTATGCTTTGGCAGAATCTAGACTTGCTGGCTGGTTCCGAAAAACTTCTGATAAATTCTGGAATTCAGGTACATTTTTATTTGTTGAAATTAAAAATGTCATATTTCTTCTGTAACTTTCTTTTATCATTTAATTTTTTTCTCCCCCTAGTTATTCCAGGAAGGCCAACATTGGCCAAAGTGGTCGTGGCCGGAACATCATTCATTGCCATCGCCCTGGGGCTCGGACTGTGCCTGTTTATCTACGTTTATTAAGTTTACACAATTGTCTATTTGGGAGACATTTAGGCCGGATTCACACGAGCATGTTCGGTCCGTGATATAAGGACCGTATGTCAGCAGTATTTTCCGGACCGAACACACTTCACTTCAGGCTGCCGGGTTCCTAGCATGTTTAGGCCTTGGAAGTGTATGCACTCTGTTTATGATGCACTTAGGCAGCATAGTTTTAATGAAATCCTGCACATACATGAGCAGATCTTGCGCAGCAACATCCTCAGGAACCCCTCTAAATTTGACATTGTTCCTGCGGGATCTATCTTCTAGATCCGCCATTTTAGCTTTCATCTGGGATACTTCATCCTCCAATCCATAATGGGCATCAATCAATTTGTTATGTGAAATAACAAATTCGCTTATTTTAGATTCAGCGTGATGCACTCTTTGTTCCACATCCTGTACTGCCACAGATAAGGGGTGAAGTAATTTAGCAAATCCTGTTTGTAAAGAAGCACTAAGAGCCTGCAACATGGTCTTCATGGTTAGCTCTGTAACAGGAGTGTCTGAGGAGGGTAAATCATTCAGCTCCTTTCCAAGCTTAGAAGCAAGGGTATCATGGGGTACATTCTCCCCTACCTGATCCGCTGAGGAGTCCTGAGAAATCCGACATTGTCTATGCTTCACTGGACTCCTGGAGCTCGAAGATGGCGGTGAAGAGGCTGTAGTGCCTGAAGTTGCGCCTAAAAGATGGCGCCCACGTCTTCCTGGAGAAGAGGTGTTTGCTACGTGCATGCCACTGACTGCAGTATCAGCGCGGGTTTTCGAGAGCAGAGGAGCCAGTGCCGGAACAGAAGCACTCCTCCGCTGTACAGACGCCGCATATGAGGACCGGAAAGGGGACTAAGCAAGAGGCTCCAAGGTAAGAGATCCCGTCTGAGAGCCTGCATCCCCGCCATCTTGTCCCCCGTCCGCATGTCGAGGAGGATAGAAGTCGGTGAGCCGTGCAGGTCTCGTCACCGGCTTCTTGCGTCTCGGCATCGTGGGTGGCTGAGGAGCACTTAAGGCAGCAATCTGCAGTGTACAGACCCGGTTCAGAGGCTTATGTCGCTTAGGGAATGTGGATGGTGCCGGAGCTCTGAACTTATGTGGCCATTCGGTTCAACAGCCAAGCCACGCCCCTCCCCCTTTTTTGGCCTTCTTGATCTTAATGTTTTTGGTCTTCTTGGCCAAGATGGTTTTGGTCTCCTTGACCTGCTTCTTTATGGCAACTTTTTTTTTTTTTATTTGACTCTTCAGTCTCCTCATTGCCGTACTTTTCTCCTCCTTCTTTGGTTTTCCTCTTTTAGGTTTCACGACCTTTCTTTCCTCCTTATCGGCACTGTCATCTTCACTCTCCTCTCTTTCCTGCCCGTTCTCCACTATGTATCCAGATTCTGCCATCAACCAACTCAAGAAGGGATGACGATTTTGGTCTTCTTTATCCTCACCTTCTTCGATGTCCCGCTTGTGTTTTACAACTTGATGTTTCTTGGGGACTATTAAAATATGAAATGAACAATTGACAATAACTAGAAATTCTAACTTATATAGGGAACACAACTATGGTGAGACGTCAGGCGACAAAATGGCAGGGTGGCGCTTATCCCCTTGTTAGAATTGCCTAACACAGTTATAGAATTATTCTTACCTAGTTTTTGTGTAATCTTTGAATATAGTCCAGGTGGTGATTTGGGCCTAAACACTCTCTTGCCCTGTAGGAGCTCTGTCTCGAGTTTCAGATATTTAGGATGTACCTTACGACTAGAAGTGAAAACATTTTGAAACATTCTCAATTTGGCAAAAAACAATTATACAACAACTTGAAATATTCTGACAAGACCTGGGACATTGGAGTCCAAGTTTAATTTCAGAGTCCTGGACTTTCATATAAAGTAACACTCGCCTTCCCCATTTCTATGATGTCATTTCACCATCCCTGAGCTTTACTATGGGTCCAGTGCATGTTGCACTCATCATGGAGCAGCAGAGACCAGCGATGGTAGATACACCACAATGCTTACATATAATGTAATATCTCTACCTGATGCCATTGGAAAGAAGAACATCTAATCTGAGGTAAAGCATGGAGGTAGGGGAGTGACCAATCTCCATAAATGTGTCTGTAAGGCCGGATTCACACAAGCATGTTTGGTCTGTGATATATGGACCGTATGTTGGCAGTATTTCCCGGACCGAACACACTTCAGGGAGCCAGGCACCTAGCGTTATAGTTATGTATGATTCTAGGAGTCCCTGCCTTCCCGCGGGGAAACTGTCCCATACTATAATCATGTTTTCCGTACGAGACAGTTTTCCTACGGCGAGGCAGGGACTCCTAGGGTCATAGCATGAGATACCGCGCGATGTGATAGCATGCATTCATTTTTTTCACATCAAAGAGCAGTTGATGACATCCCTTAAGAAAAAGGACGCTATTCCATCTCCATACAAAAAGATATCTGTTTTTACAGATTTATCAGCTATAACGCTGAAACTACGAAGGCATCTGGCCCCAGTTACTGGCGCCTTACGTGACAACAAGATCCTGTACCGATGGGGTTTTCCGGTCCGTCTACTTATACATCGCAACAATTCTCTCCACATAATTCGGAATCTACATGATGGGATAGCTCTTATGAAAACATGGAACATTCCGGTGCATTTTCAGGAACAACCTCCTACTCGTCCTCCCTCTAGAGTGCATGATGAATGGCAGCAGGTCGATCATCGTAAGCAAAGGAAGCGCTGAAATGACTTATCCTTATTTCTTATCGCATTCGTTCCAGTTCCTAGGTACATGAGTGGGTCCTTCAAAGGATCTTCACAGAGGCTCAACTACGCTGGTGCCGTAGTGTTCACTCGGGTTTGACATCAAGCTGACTGAGAATTTATTTTTCCCCTTTAGGTGGAACAGTCTGATCTGTTCCTGTTTTGTGCAGAGTTTTCGTTTACTGTGTTGTCTCTCTTTTTATTTTTGTGCTAGCAGCAGTTGCGACAGATGTAACTGTAGTCAGACAAGATTGTCTCTTGTTCCTTATCTCTACAAAGGGCTAAATGGTGATAAATGCACATCCTCAGATGGCTTGCAGTTATCCGCTCCTTTATATCCTATAAGATGGTTCTTACACTAGCATCATTGAATGTTAATGGCCTTAACAGCCCGCATAAAAGGGCGCATATGTGGCAGGAGTCGCAATCCCTAGCCTGTGATATTTTGTGTGCTCAAGAGACGCACCTTTTGTCAAAAGATGCGGCTCGTATTCACCATCAGTCATTTCCTCACATATTTCAATCTCACTTTGTAAGCAAGTCTAGAGGGGTTTTGATTGCCGTGAAAAATTCGGTGGCGTTTCAACGAATTCAAGCTTATACAGACCCAAATGGCAGGTTCCTTATCTTGACTTGTATAATTAACAATATAACGTACACATTGGTTAATGTCTATGCTCCCAATAGTCATCAAAGTCGCTTCTTTCACAAAGTGTTTAGACTCATAAACAAATGGAGGAAAGGTAAAGTTATATTATGCGGAGACTTCAACGCTATAATCGATACCTCCCTAGATACAACAAATCCCACACGCCAGTTAGGGTATGTGCACACACACTATTTACGGACGTAATTCGGGCGTTTTAGCCATCGAATTACGTCCGAAAATGCGCCTCAATAGCGTCGGCAAACATCTGCCCATTCATTTGAATGGGTCTTACGATGTTCTGTTCAGACGGTCATTTTTTTTACGCCCGCTGTCAAAAGGCGTCAAAGAAGTGTCATGTCACTTCTTCAGACGTAAATGGTGCCATTTTCCATGGACTACATGGAAAACTAGCTCCAGTTACGTCCGTAATGGACGCGGCATTCAAGCGCCTGCACATGCCGTTACGGCTGAAATGACGGGGCTGTTTTCTCCTGAAAACAGCCCCGTAATTTAGGCCGTTACGGACGCTGTAGTGTGAACATACCCTTACAATCTCAGCTTGGTTCTTTGGTTTGGAAACATGATTTCTATGATGTCTGACGCGCTCAACATAGTGCGGAGAGAGATTATTCCTTTTATTCTTCAACCCACAATAGTTATTCCCGCATAGATAAGTTTCTGGTGGACAAAGACTTGCTCTTCACCACTAAGAGCACATCCATTGGGATTATTACGTGGTCTGATCATGCAGCAATAACCTTGACCCTGGAAGAAAACAATATGGGCAATCCAACATATCTTTGTAGATGTAACCCCTTTCTACTGTCTCATTCTGAGAACAAAACAAACCATTCCCAATGACCTCCGATAATATTTCCAAAAGTATGACACTCCCCAGATCAATGATTTTACCCTTTGGAATGCTCATAAAGCATTTATTAGAGGTACTCTCATTCGTTTAGGACATAAAGTAAAAAAACAAAGGCTGGCTGTCATCTCTTCCATTACATCAGAAATTCATACTTTGGAAATTATAAACAAAACCTTGCAGACTCCGCAACAAGCAGAACAGCTCTTTACCCTCCGACAACGACTTAGATGTAGCTTACTCTCTGAGTATGAAAAGAATGTTAAAAAAACTAAGGCCCGGTATTATTCCCAGAATAATAAATGAGGCAAATTTTTAGCGGCCAGGCTTAAGTCACAATACCAGAAATCTAGGATTCCATCCTGATAGATCCTCACACGAAAGTGAAACGCACCCATCCCATGGACATAGCCAATCAATTTAAGGACTTCTATTTGTCCCTATATAATTTAAAGAGCGACCCTTTTTCCCCTCACCCGTCTGGGGCAGACATCCGGTCCTTTCTCCATAAAATTAACTTACCGCAACTTTCGGAGAGTCAATTGTCTACCCTGAGCTCCCCGATATTGGAAAAGGAAATATCTGCTGCAATTCAGATATTGCCTAGTGGAAAATCCCCTGGCCCTGATGGGCTTACCAACATGCATTACAAATCGTTGCAAGACATTTTACTGCCGTTTATGGGCAGATTCTATCAGAAGGCTATGGACTCTGGGTCTATGCCAGCAGAAAACCAAACTGCTTTAATTGTTACCATTCCTAAACCAGGGAAACCTATGGATGTTCCTCAAAATTTCCGTCCTATCTCCCTGCTAAATGTAGACGTTAAGTTATATGCAATTTTTTTAGCTATGAGACATTCCCCTTTGTTGCCCTTACTGATAGGCGAGGATCAGGTAGGGTTTGTGAAGGGAAGACAGGGGTCAGATAATACCCGTAGAGTCTTGGGCCTTTTGCATGATATTGAACAATCACACACACCTTCAGTTTTGTTAGCGCTGGATGCTGAAAAAGCGTTTGATCGTATTCACTGGGAGTACGCTTTTTCTACATTAGAGAAAATGGGGTTTAAGGGATGTATACTTGATGCTATTAGAGCGTTATATTCATGTCCATCGGCTAAGGTATATACTAATGGTGTTCTCTCTGATACTTTCCATATTACAAATGGCACTAGGCAGGGCTGTCCTCTCTCCCCTCTAGTGTTTATTTTATCGATGGATCCTCTAGCGCAACTCCTAAGAACACAACCAAATATTCACGGAATTCGAATAGGCAATCGCATCCATACCATATCTCTGTACGCAGATGATATTATCCTTTCATTATCCTCCCCGGAGGATTCCTTAGAAGCTGCTTTGGAATGTATTCAGAATTTTGGCCAGATATCCTTGTACAAACTTAATACCCAAAAGTCTCAAATACTCCCATTAAACCTTTCAGCCTCAACACTTCATTTTCTTAGGCATAGATACCCTTTTGACTGGCAGGAACAAGGCATTAAGTATTTGGGTATTTCTCTGACGCAGTCACACAAATCTTTGTACCGAGCCAATTACGAACCCCTTTTACAAAGTCTCCAAGCGGAAATGAATAAGTTACACAAAACAGAGGTATCATGGATAGGCAGGATTGCCGCATTTAAAATGTTATTATTACCTAAGCTTATATACTTATTTAGAACGGTTCCTATAGCCGTTCCTACAACTTTTTTCAAACGTATTGAAAAGGCTATACTGGGATATATTTGGTCTTATCGTAAGCCCCGTGTCGCCTCTCATATTCTGATCAGGGACAAAAGAATGGGTGGTCTGGGGATCCCGGACAGTTATAGCTAATATTCTTCTACTTTAGTGGCACTCTTTAGTTCAGGGTGGAAGGCGGATCTCTTTATTCATTGGGTCCAAATTGAATTGTCCTATGTTTTCCCATCAAATATGAAGGCACTCCTGTTTCTGGATCTAAGGGATGTTGCCACACCCTCCAATATCTCCCCACTTACAAAAGCAGCATTAGATTGTTGGTCTTTTATATACAAAAATGCAACCGACCGCCTTCCTCTTCCAAACTCATATATTCCCCTTGACATTTTAGAACTGGCTATTCCCAATTTGAACTTAATGACATGGAAGTCTAGAGGAATTTCTCTGTTATCACATCTATATTGTAATGACCATTTTGGCTCAATTGATTATTTAAAGCTTACCTTTTCCCTTTTACAGACTGAATTTTTTAAATATCTACAGGTTAGACACTTTGTTGCTACTCTAGCCAATATGCATCCTATTTGCAATCTGTCACTTTTTAGTATGCTTGACAAATCTGCTAAAATCTTGAAAAGAATACACAGTGTGTATAAAGGATCTGCCAGGCACAGCTTCGGGGTTAACTCCCATAGGTAATCAGTCGGCAACTGAGTCTATGTCTCTGAGACTGACTCCAGCTTCCACCACTCAGGCTGGCAGGCTTAGGAGTGGGAGAGCCTATCGCAGCCTGGCCAGACTCAGCTAGCTCCCGCCCTCGGTCTATTTATACCTGCCTTTCCTGTTCCTCCTTGCTTGTGATTCTTCTCGTGTGGTTTCCTGGCCTTGCTACAGCTTCTGACTATTTGATCCTGCTCCATACTGACCCTGGCTTACTGACTACTCTCCTGCTCTGCGTTTGGTACCTCGTACACTCCTGTTTTGACTCGGCTCGTTCACCTCTCTTGTTGCTCACGGTATTGCCGTGGGCAACTGCCCCATTTCCCTTAGCTTTGTGTACCCTTGTCTGTTTGTCTCGTGCACTTACTGAGTGTAGGGACCGCCGCCCAGTTGTACCCCGTCGCCTAGGGCAGGTCGTTGCAAGTAGGCAGGGACAGAGTGGCGGGTAGATTAGGGCTCACTTGTCCGTTCCCTACCCCTATCATTACAGTGTGTTAACAGTTAATGCAGAATTTTATAAAACTCACAATATGTGAGCATGGGAAAGGTCTCTGGACACAACTTTTGATGAAGTTGAATGGAAGAAAGCCTATAAATGAATTCACAGTTCTTTGCAATGTAGCTCTCATGTGGAGGCAGCTATTAAAACTAATCTACAATGGTATTACACCCCTGACAGGTTGCACATAATGTTTCCGAATGTACAAGATGTCTGTTGGAGGAGATGCGGCCATAAAGGCACCTCTTTTCTGATCGTTACTTCTATGTGCTGCTCATTTTATACTTTTTTTTATGCTTTGGCAGAATCTAGACTTGCTGGCTGGTTCCGAAAAACTTCTGATAAATTCTGGAATTCAGGTACATTTTTATTTGTTAAAATTAGAAATGTCATATTTGTTCTGTAACTTTCTTTTCTCATTTAATTTTTTTCTCCCCCTAGTTATTCCAGGGAGGCCAACATTGACCAAAGTGGTCGTGGCCGGAACATCATTCATTGCCATCGCCCTGGGGCTCGGACTGTGCCTGTTTATCTACGTTTATTAAGTTTACACAATTGTCTATTTGGGAGACATTTAGGCCGGATTCAAATGAGCATGTTTGGCCCGTATATATATAGACCGTATGTCGGCAGTATTTCCAGGATCGAACACACTTCAGGGAGCCGGGTTCCTAGCATCATAGATATCTTTGACCCTAGGAGTCCCTGCCTCGCTGCGTTAAAAAACTATCCCATACTGAAAACATGATTATAGTACGGGACAGTTTTCCCATGGGGAACTCCTAGCGTCATACATAACTATAACGCTAGGTGCTCGGCTCCCTGAAGTGAGTTTGGTCCGGGAAATACTGCCGACATACGGTCCATATATCACGGACCGAACATGGTTGTGTGAATCCGGCCTTACAGACACATTTATGGAGATTGGTCACTCCCCTACCCCCATGCTTTACCTCAGATTAGATGTTCTTCTTTCCAATGGCATCAGGTAGAGATATCACATTATATGTAAGCAGTGTGGTGTATCTACCATCGCTGGTCTCTGTTGCTCCATGATGAGTGCAACATGCACTGGACCCATAGTAAAGCTCAGGGATGGTGAAATTGCATCATAGGAATGGGGAAAGGGAGTGTTACTTTATATGAAAGTCCAGGACTCTGAAATTAAACTTGGACTCCAATGTCCCAGGTCTTGTCAGAATATTTCAAGTTGTTGTATAATTGTTTTTTTACCAAATTGAGAATGGTTCAAATTGTTTTCACTTCTAGTCGTAAGGTACATCCTAAATATCTGAACTCGAGAAAGAGCTCCTACAGGGCAAGAGAGTGTTTAGGCCCAAATCACCACCTGGACTATATTCAAAGATAACACAAAAACTAGGTAAGAATAATTCTATAGCTGTGTTAGGAAATTCTAAGAAGAGGATAAGCAAAATCAAGGTAAAGGCAGCTAAAAACATCAAAGTCAAGATGGCCAAAAACATGGCCAAAAACATGGCCAAAAAGACCATTTTCAAAAAGATGAAAAATATTAAAAAGATCAAAAAAATCAAGCTCAAGAGACGAAAGTAACATCATCCCCTTGCCACAGTTACAACATCTCATTGCTAAAGCCTAAAACATCAAAGATCTCCAATTACGTCTTATAATTCCACCACACTTTTCCCTAGGACATCAGGGGCACCCAGCAACTCATTAAAATTCTCTCTCAGAAAGCCGCTCAATCAACATCTTCTTCCATCCAAAAAGACCAAAACCATCATGTCAAAGAGGCTAAAACATCAATGCCAAGTAGACCATTAACATCAAGGTCAAGAAGGCCAAAAACATTAAGGTCAAAAAGACCAAAAACATCAAAGTCAAGAAGCCAAAAATATCACGGCCAAGATGGCCAAAAATATTGAGCTCAAGAAGGCCAAATAAAATAATCACAGCCAAAATGACTAAAAACATTAAGGCCAATATCATCACGGTCAAGATGACTAAAAACATCAAGGTCAAAGAGGCCCAAAACATCATGGCCAAGATGACCAAAACATCAAGGTCAAGGCTGCCAAAAAGATCATAGCAGAGACCAAAATTACAAAAGGTCATCGTCTTGCCTAGTAAAAACATATTATTATTTAAATAACAAACAAATAAAACGATTTAAAAACAAAACGTACCTGGTTTGTCTGTTCTGCCTTTGATAGACCTTCATTAAGACATCCCATAGCTAAGTGTACACTTGACTTCTAGTCATATTGGGTTAACCCTAATGGCAGTGTAGAGAAATTAAAGAAATAGCCCATGACTGGGGGGGCGGAGCTTGCCTTGCTGTGTGATGGTCGCTTGATCCCAGAGCTCCTCACATGGACGCCGATTTCTATAGCTGGAGGGCTGATTTTTTACACACGATGGTCAGTACAAACAGGGACAAGTCGTGGGATTCCCGGGGGACGCCGAAGGTTGGGAAATATCAGTCGAAGATGGAGAAATTTCTCCAAAAGAAGCATGCTTCCCCGGCTGGGAAAAGCAAGATGGCGCCGGAACCGCCGAACCCGCCAGAGGAGAGCCGGGGAGACGACTCAGATTTGGATAGTTCCTGTACGCATTATGATGCCATAGGTGGGTCTGATCCTCTCCCTATCACCAGAGCATTCTTGAAAAAGGCTTAAGCCAGTGCAATAACTCCAGTCCTGAAGGAATTATCCTCCATTAAAACGGATATTCAGCAAGTGGGTCAAAGGGTGGCGCTATTAGAGGACACTCAGTCCGCCATTATTCAGCAGGCGGATGCATTACAAAGCATTGTGGCCACGCAATTCACACATCTGAATCATACATACCTGAAACTTGAGGATCAGGAGAACCGCAGCAGGCGTAAAAATATCAGAATGAGGGGCATACCAGAGAATATCAATGCGGAGGAGATCTTATCCACAGTACGGAATATCTTTGCCTCACTCTTGGGCCCTGACAAGGCGACACAGGTTATAATTGAGCGTGCTCACCGAGCATTACGACCAAAAACGGCAAGGGATGAACCCCCTAGAGATCTCATATGTGGCCTGCTTAATTATTTAGATACGGCAGTCATCTTTACAGCCGCGAGAGGGGCTCCAGACCTGAAATTTGCAGATAGCAGGATTATGGTATTTCAAGATTTGGCGGCTAGCACTTTGGCCAAACGACGAATGTTGAAACCCCTGACAGAAGCCCTGCGAGTGCAGAAGATACCCATTCGTTGGTTGTTCCCGTTTGGATTGGCCATTTTGAAAGAGGGCCGGCAGATAACCATCAGAACACCAGAGGATCTTTCAAAGGCATGGTCTAAACTGGGTATTGAGAAAAAAGATTTGCCGGACTGGATGCCGATACAAAAAGACATTCTTTCGCAAGGGATTTCTGATCCGCACGGTTGGCAAAGACCCCAGAAATTCAAAGTTCCACGTAGCAGGAAAAGAGCGGATCATCAGTCTGGTGATTGAAAAATATTTTCTGTGCTCCCTGGACTGGGACTCCTTCATTGTTTTTTCCTTTAGGTGGTGATAGCGTGTGCTTGCTGAGCTTACCTTTTGTCGCTGATATCCCTGAAGTGGGATTTCAGGTACCTTCCACAATGCAGTGTATGATGCTCCAAGACATAGAAGATTATGTTGATATGTGCCCACCACCGAGGCCATTATTTAATGCATATTGGTTATGGGAAAGGTACTCCCTGGGCCTTTATTTCTCTCTACCCTCCTTATTTTATTTAGCTTCTGTTATTCAGATTATGCAGAAGTCAGTGATCTCTAGACCTGTCTCATGAGGCTTGTTTCCTTATCTCACCCCCCCCCCCCCCCCATAATTCCACTCGTGGGCTGCCGCACACTTGTATGAGGGGCGTCCTCTGTGGGATAAGGGGCGTCTTCTTACTATCACACCTTACCATGTATGCTGCAGACTTTCTTCATTCTTTCATTTCTTATATGTATATTGTTACTTGTGTGTTTTATATGTGTCCGATACTATTACTTACACCTCGATTAGAAGGCAATGTCGATACTCTAATATGGCTCCACTCACTTTTTTTACACTAAATGTGAATGGGTTTAGTACTCCTCAAAAGAGATCCCAGGACTTCTCCCTGCTGAGACAGGAAACGCCAGGGGTGTTGATGCTTCAAGAGACCCATTTTATACACAACCACGTACCCAAATTACCTCGGTCCACATATAGTCAATGGTTTCACAGTACTCATACATCTGCATCCAGGGGAGTATCTATTGGTATTCATAAGAACCTCCCTTTTAGGGTGGAGACCTCGAAACTTGACCCGAACGGTAGATATGTTTTTCTAAAGGGTTCCCTTTGTAATACAAAAATGACCATCGCTAGTTTGTATGCTCCAAATGACAAACAAATATCCTGGTTGTTGAAGGTTTTACGTACATTTAAAAGGTTTGGGGAGGGGACTATTCTTTTTATTCACATCGGCACAAAGTGTATCGTAGATTGAACTACATTTTTCTGTCTACTTCACATCTACCGAATCTGGAGTCGGCATCAATTAGGCACATTACTGTTTCAGACCACGCTCCGGTTACAGCAATGGTTCATGTACAGGAATTACCCAGTAGATCTTGGTCGTGGCGGCTTAATGATACCGTACTGTCAGATGAGGCTCATATGGCTGCATTAGATAAGAAAATGGAGGAGTACTTCTGTTTAAATAAAACGCCTGGTGTATCGATGCCCATGGTTTGGGAAGCCCATAAGGCCTATATTCGGGGGTAATTTATTGCACTATGCTCACATCTGAAGAGAGAAAGGACTAAGAGATTGCATCCTTTACTGGCCCAAATCTCTACCCTGGAACAACTACATAAACGAGACGCTACAGCCTCAATCCGTACAGATCTGGATTAACTCAGGCATCAACTCAAAAATATGCTTAATATTCAGGTGGCTAAATCTTTTCAGCTACTTAAATGTAAAATTTATGTGCATGGGGATAGAGGTTCAAAATTGATGTCCAAAATGCTTAAAGCACAAACTGAGAAGTCCTTTGTGTCCTCTGTTAGGACGGCTTCAGGTCAGAAGGTCACTACCACTCCACAGGTTGCAGACGCTTTTAGGCAATTCTACTCTAGCCTAAACGATTTAGATTCCCTTGGGTTAGCAGACACATCTTTACCCGCGCTAGGCGATAGGGCCTTGGCAGTGCAAACCTAGATAACCTTGTTTTCCCTCAACTGTCGGAGGGTAAGAGTGCTTCCCTTTTGGCTCCCTTTACCCTGGAAGAATTACAGAGTAGTCTTAAATACATTACGTCGGGGAAATGTCCTGGACCAGATGGTCTGCCCATTACATATTACAAAAAGTTTCAGCAGTTTTGAAGGGGCTGTAGCGCTCGTACGAGTTGTGCTTCCCCTTCATTTCTACTTGCTCTCTGTGAATCACTGACATGGATGTAGCGGCGATTCACAGTATTACAGCCACCTTCTCCCATTCGCTTCAATGAGAGAAGGCTGCCATACTGTAGAGAAAAAAGGGAAACTTCAAAACAGCTGATCGGCGGGGGTCCCGGGAGCATGCTTGAGAAAGGCCCATGTCGAGGGCTGAAAAGTTGCATTCAGGTATGGGTGAATAAAATCTGTTTTCACTTTTGAAATTCGTGTGGAGTGCTGCTTATTCTTTTCTATATACAAATTCTGGATTGGAGGCTGAGATCTTGAGGCTTGGCACACACCATAATACTTATTATTGTTCTGCTTTTCTCTTTTTTATTACCTATCTCTCTATCTATATATTTTCATATACATAGATGTATTGTTCAGTTTTAGGCAGGGGCTATATGGTGACTTTGGCCGTGACACTGGTCGCATGCAGAAAGATCGCTTTGGAATCAGCTTCGGAAAATTTGCTCTCCAAAAGCCGATTTACGCACCATTCATTGTACGC
Source organism: Rhinoderma darwinii (assembly GCF_050947455.1). Taxonomy (NCBI): domain Eukaryota; kingdom Metazoa; phylum Chordata; class Amphibia; order Anura; family Rhinodermatidae; genus Rhinoderma; species Rhinoderma darwinii. The sequence goes on from NC_134691.1 coordinate 115,791,737, forward strand.
TCCGCCTTGCACCCAGCATGTATGAAATGCACACATATTTGGTATCGTTGGAGTTGGCAGAAGTTGCCAAATATATATTCCAGTGTGTTTACACAGTGGCATGCACCAGATGTCAAAAAAGGTCACCTGAATTCACATATTTTTGGGGAAAAAAATGCCAGTTTCCATTTTTCCCATCAAAGTCAATGATTTGTCTGAAAAAAATAGAGGGCTAAAATCTTTTATATGCCTTTAAATAAATACATTGGGTGGGTCTAATTTCCTAAAAAGAGCCATTTTGGGGTTACTGACAGTGTTTTGGCACTTCACAAAATCTGTAATGATCGTATGGTGTGAGCAAACCAGCTTTGGAAAATTTGCTCTCCAAAAGCCAGTTTGTGCAGCATTCATTGTAAGCTCCACCCTGTGCCCAGTGTGTATACTACCTTGGCAGTGATCTGCCAAACGTCTGGAGGACTATTCATTGCAGCAGTGCCGACTTATTCTCTTTTTACTACTGCTTTCCATGAAAGCCTAACATGTTTTGAGAAAAACAAGACGAAATACATGTAGGTTGGAAGAGTAATAGAAAAACAATTTGCTTTTAAACGGCATATGGCTAAAACTTGAAAATGGGCCTGATCAGGAAGGGGGGTAAAGCCACCGGTCAGGAAGTGGTTAACCATGGCTTGAAGATACAACCAAATAGACCAAATAATGTTCCAACATAATACTACCATACAGTATCATACATAGAAAAGTTTTATGGCATAGGTGTAAGACCACCTATAGGTTTGCAACTTAAGAGCAAGCCATGTGTAGCGGGAACTCTAAATAGTGGGGACCCATGCTATAATCTTACCTTATCATAAGTGTTAAAATCATTATATCCCTTTCCTACACACCCTAGTAGTAAGTAGTGTCCCTTTTAAGTCTTAACGGAATCCTAAACGTATTTGGTAGTGGTCCTCTGAAAACACCAACTAAATATATTCTGATTGAAATGTAAATACGATAGTATGTATTCCATATCTATGTTTTGCTTCCAAATATATTTTAAAAATCTATTTTCTTACAAAATGATATGTAAAATCCCACAAGACATAAATATAAGTAGAGAGTAGAACATTCGAAACACATACACATACGCATATTCAGGTATTTAATTACTTGTTATGTCTTAGTATCCATGTCACTTGTGACCGACTGGAAGACTCTAAACATCATGAAAGAGAAAGAAAGTTCTTTATGAACCAAGGGAAATGGAGAAGCCCCCAGACTTCTTGTATAAATACGAAAGGTGGCAAAAAAGCACTATAAAGCTTCACACTTGAGCTAACACTTGATAAATTAGCTAACAGATGTTCTAGTAAAATGAATAATGTGTATTCTTCATACAGGTTGCCAATTGGTTGGATGTCTTTTTCAGCTGGGTAAACGATACACTGCGGTATTTGCATTAGTTTGAGGAGCGTTTCATTATTCCTTTTCAATTACTCCTTGTGTTATAGCATGAGCATGTCTTCTTGCCATTTATTGTGAATTAGCTGAGAAAGAATTTGTAATTTTGACGGTATACTTAGTTACAGATAATGGGGCAGATATAGTGATAAAAATGCAATAGAATTCTGGCTCAAATTGAGCGGAGCGGAGTGAAATGTGACAAATTGAACAAAGTGGAGAGGGACATGGCTTAAGTTGCGCCAAATTATGCCAAAAGTTTAGCACAATAAAGCGGTCTAACGTAAGTGTACCAAAAGTTGTTATATAGTTAGACAGAAGTGTCTAAAGAAGCTCAAAATTTTGCGTCTAGCATGAACCACTGTAATAAAGTTGGCGCATCTAGGCTAGTTCTAAACTGGTTAGATTGAAGACAATATTAGTAAATCTACTGCAATATGAGCAAACACTGTGTACAAAAGAATGGAGAATGTAAATAACATAAAAATCACTAAATGCTTTTATGCTTCAAAACAATTTTGTCTAACAATTGCAAAAATCTATAATGAACTTTATGACTTTGCTAGAATAATGTTTATGATGCTACAAAAATTCCTACTTTGGAGTCAGTTTAAGTCGTTAAACTGCTATTTTAATGTCCGAATTAGCGACAAGAAATGTAAACAATTTATTCACAAAAGCTAAAAAAGATGCGGAATGCGAGGAAGCTGTAATACCGTGCTCCACCACTACTTATCTGTACAGCGTTGTACAGTATGGAGCAGTGTAATGAATAGAGGAGACGCAGCGCTCACCAGAGCGCCGCGACCCCTTCAAACATCTGATCAGCGAGGGTGCTGATAGTCTGACCTCCACCGAGGATAGATTATCAATTTTATTGCCTGCTATGCTAGTTTACAACACAGTGGAGCTGCTTGTATTCTATAACATATCACTGATAAACTTTATTTCAATAAACAATCCAAACAGTGTCAGTGTCCTGATGATACAAAAGTCTTCTGTTTAGTCTCATGTCATTGTGATATTGAAAATGACTATGTCTTAAGGGACAATTTGTTGTTCTATCCAGTTATGGTACTTCTGATAAAGAGATGATCTCAGCTTTTTCCCATTTCTTTCATGGTTTATCTCCCTCAGGGAAAATAACTTTATCTGATGAGGTTGGGCATGTGCTGATGTTCAACAAATGTGGAAACTGCCTGAAGATTTCAATATTTCTTCATGTAATGTTGTGAAAAAGCTCTTAATACACTTTGTGCAGCAAAACCGTGAACAGCAATATTGTTATAAAAGAACCAGTTCTCCCTGCATCGGGCAGGACAATAATCTGTTTCATGGCCAAGGGACTCATGTGGCACCCGGGTGGCTTCCTTATGGTCTTATTTTGCCTGGAGAGCACCAATTTCTAGTAACATGAATTAAAAATTATTTTCTTAAAAACATTAAGGAATTGTAAAGGATCTGCCAGGCACAGCTTCGGGGTTAACGCCCATAGGTAATCAGTCGGCACCTGAGTCTATGTCTCTGAGACTGACTCCAGCTTCCACCACTCAGGCTGGCAGGCTTAGGAGTGGGAGAGCCTATCGCAGCCTGGCCAGACTCAGCTAGCTCCCGCCCTCTGTATATTTATACCTGCCTTTCCGGTTCCTCCTTTGCTTGTGATTCTTCTCGTGTGGTTTCCTGGCCCAGCTACAGCTTCTGACTATTTGATCCTGCTCCATACTGACCCTGGCTTACTGACTACTCTCCTGCTCTGCGTTTGGTACCTCGTACACTCCTGTTTTGACTCGGCTCGTTCACCTCTCTTGTTGCTCACGGTGTTGCCGTGGGCAACTGCCCCATTTCCCTTAGCTTTGTGTACCCTTGTCTGTTTGTCTCGTGCACTTACTGAGCGTAGGGACCGCCGCCCAGTTGTACCCCGTCGCCTAGGGCGGGTCGTTGCAAGTAGGCAGGGACAGAGTGGCGGCTAGATTAGGGCTCACTTGTCCGTTTCCCTACCCCTGTCATTACATAATCACAAGCCCATTACCTAGTCGACCCTGGTCCCTGTCTCTACTATGGACCCCCTTGAGACCCTGGCCCAGCAAATGCAGGGTCTCTCCCTACAGGTCCAGGCCCTGGCTCAGAGGGTCAACCAGCCTGACGCTACCATGGTAGTGCCCCTCACCTCACCTCTTGAACCCCACCTCAAGTTGCCTGACCGGTTCTCAGGGGACAGGAGGACTTTTCTCTCCTTTCGGGAGAGTTGTAGGCTCTACTTTCGCTTAAAGCCTCACTCCTCAGGTTCTGAGAGCCAGCGGGTGGGTATAATTATGTCCCGGCTCCAGGAAGAGCCCCAAGAGTTGGCCTTCTCCTTGGCTCCTGACGCCCCTGAACTTTCCTCCGTTGATCGTTTCTTTTCTGCTCTCGGACTCATTTATGACGAGACTGACAGGAATGCCTTTGCCGAGAGTCAGCTGGTGACCTTACGTCAGGGTAAGAGACCTGTTGAGGAGTATTGTTCTGACTTTAGGAAGTGGTGCGTAGCTTCTCGGTGGAATGACCCTGCCTTAAGGTGCCAGTTTAGGTTGGGTCTGTCGAATGCCCTGAAAGACCTGCTAGTTAGCTATCCCTCTTCTGACTCCCTAGACCAGGTTATGGCTTTAGCGGTACGACTTGACCGACGTCTCAGGGAACGACAACTTGAACGTTTTTGTGTTTTCCCCTCTGACTCCCCCATGATGCCTCCCGAGGTCCCGTTGCTTCGCTCTTCCACGGAAGACTCGGAGGTACCTATGCAACTCGGGGCCTCCGTGTCCCCCCGACAACGTAGAGAGTTCCGCAGGAAGAATGGTCTCTGCTTCTATTGTGGGGATGACAAGCATCTAGTGAACACCTGTCCTAGGCTTAAGAATAAGCAGCCGGAAAACTTACGCGCCTAAGTGATCATCGGGGAGGTCACTTGGGCGCACAGGTATTTCCCGTAAATATGAAACGTAATAAAATCTTGCTTCCCTTTCAGGTCTCTTTTGATGGTAGGTCTGCTACCGGCAGTGCCTTCGTGGATTCAGGGTCTTCTGCTAATATCATGTCTGTGGAATTTGCTATGTCTCTAGCTATGCCTTTGATTGATTTGCCTAAACCTGTCCCGGTAGTGGGTATCGACTCCACTCCTCTTGCTAATGGTTATTTTACACAGCATACCCCTGTTTTTGAACTCCTTGTTGGCTCCATGCATTTGGAGCAGTGCTCTGTACTGTTGATGCAGGGATTATCGTCCGATTTGGTTTTAGGCCCTGGTTGCAGTTGCATAATCCCACGTTTGACTGGAATACTGGGGAGCTTACCAAATGGGGTAATGAATGCTTGACGTCATGTTTTGCTGTTAATTCCATTTCTCCCCCTGAGGAGGTGAACACGCTACCTGAGTTTGTGCAGGACTTCGCTGATGTTTTCTCTAAGGAGGCCTCCGAAGTGTCACCTCCTCATAGAGAATACGATTGCGCTATCGAATTGGTACCAGGAGCTAAGCTCCCTAAGGGTAGGATATTTAATCTTTCTTGTCCCGAACGTGAAGCCATGAGAGAGTATATCCAGGAATGACTGGACAAGGGTTACATTCGCCCCTCTACTTCTCCGGTAGGTGCTGGCTTCTTCTTCGTAGGGAAGAAGGATGGTGGTCTTAGGCCATGCATTGACTACCGTAACTTGAATAAGGTCACTGTAAGGAACCAGTATCCCTTTCCTTTGATTCCTGATCTCTTTAATCAGGTTCAGGGGGCCCAATGGTTCTCTAAGTTTGATCTACGGGGGGCGTATAACCTTATCCGCATCAAAGAGGGGGATGAGTGGAAGACTGCGTTTAACACGCCCGAAGGTCATTTCGAATACCTCGTAATGCCCTTTGGGTTGTGTAATGCTCCTGCGGTCTTCCAGAATTTCATAAATGAAATTTTAAGGGATTACCTGGGGGTATTTCTTGTAGTGTACCTTGATGACATACTGGTGTTTTCCAAGGGCTTGTCCTCCCACATTGAGCATGTCAGGAAGGTGCTCCAGGTCCTTCGGGAAAACAAACTGTTTGCGAAAACTGAAAAATGTGTGTTTGGGGTACAGGAGATACCATTTTTGGGTCAAATCCTCACTCCTCATGAATTCCGCATGGACCCCGCCAAGGTCCAGGCTGTGGCGGAATGGGTCCAACCTGCCTCCCTGAAGGCGTTACAGTGTTTCTTGGGGTTCGCTAATTATTACAGGAGATTTATTGATAACTTCTCGGTCATCGCTAAGCCTCTTACGGACCTCACTCGCAAAGGTGCTGATCTCCTCCACTGGCCTCCTGAGGCTGTCCAGGCTTTTGAGGTCCTTAAGAAGTGCTTTATCTCGGCCCCGGTGCTGGTTCAGCCCAACCAAATGGAGCCATTTATCGTGGAAGTTGACGCATCCGAGGTGGGAGTGGGGGCTGTCTTGTCCCAGGGTACCAGGTCCCTCACCCATCTCCGTCCCTGTGCCTACTTCTCCAGGAAGTTTTCGCCCACTGAGAGTAACTATGATATTGGCAACCGCGAACTCTTAGCCATTAAATGGGCATTTGAAGAGTGGCGCCACTTCCTGGAGGGGGCTAGGCACCAGGTAACAGTCCTTACCAACCACAAGAATCTGGTTTTCCTAGAATCTGCCCGGAGGCTAAACCCGAGACAAGCTCGATGGGCGCTATTTTTTACCAGATTCAACTTTTTGGTTACCTATAGGGCTGGGTCTAAAAATATTAAGGCCGATGCACTGTCGTGTAGCTTCATGGCCAGCCCCCCTTCGGAGGAAGATCCTGCTTGTATTCTGCATCCTGGTATAATAATTTCTTCTATTGATTCTGATTTAGTCTCAGAAATTGCGTCTGATCAAGGTTCAGCTCCCGGGAACCTTCCTGAGGACAAGCTGTTTGTTCCCCTGCAATTCCGGCTAAGGGTACTTAGGGAAAATCATGACTCCGCACTATCTGGTCATCCAGGCGTCCTGGGTACCAAACACCTCATTGCCAGAAACTATTGGTGGCCTGGGTTGCCTAAAGACGTTAAGGCCTACGTCGCCGCTTGTGACATTTGTGCTAGGTCCAAGACTCCCAGGTCCCGACCAGCGAGCTTACTACGTTCTTTGCCTATTCCCCAGAGACCTTGGACCCATATCTCCATAGATTTTATCACCGATTTGCCTCATCTCAAGGCAAGTCGGTGGTGTGGGTTGTAGTAGACCGCTTCAGTAAGTTGTGCCACTTTGTGCCCCTCAAGAAACTACCCAATGCCAAGACGTTAGCTACCTTGTTTGTCAAACACATCCTGCGTCTCCATGGGGTCCCTGTCAATATTGTTTCGGATAGAGGGGTACAATTTGTTTCATTGTTTTGAAGAGCCTTCTGTAAAAAGTTGGAGATTGATCTGTCCTTCTCCTCTGCCTTCCATCCTGAAACTAATGGCCAAACAATATTTAAGGTGTTTTATCTCTGACTGTCAATATGATTGGGTCTCATTCATTCCCCGCGCCGAATTTTCCCTTAATAACCGGGTCAGTAACTCGTCAGGGGTCTCCCCCTTTTTCTGTAATTTTGGGTTTAATCCACGGTTCTCCTCCATTTAACCTGGTAGTTCCAACAATCCCGAGGTAGAGGTCGTTCATCGGGAACTGTGCACAGTCTGGGCCCAGGTTCAGAAGAACCTAGAGGCGTCCCAGAGCGTACAAAAAACTCAGGCTGATAGAAGACGTTCTGCTAACCCCTTGTTTATGGTCGGGGATCTGGTGTGGTTATCGTCTAGGAACTTGCGCCTTAAGGTCCCGTCCAAGAAATTTGCTCCCCGGTTTATTGGGCCATATAAGGTCATTGAAGTCCTCAATCCTGTCTCCTTCCGGCTGGAGTTGCCCCCATCTTTTCGAATACACGACGTGTTTCATGCCTCCCTCCTTAAACGCTGCTCCCCGTCCTTGGCTCCCTCGAGGAGACCTCCTGTCCCCGTTCTCACCCCTGAGGGGGTGGAATTCGAGGTGGCCAAGATTGTGGACAGCAAGATGGTCCAAGGCTCCCTCCAGTACCTGGTCCATTGGAGAGGATACGGGCCTGAGGAGAGGACTTGGGTACCCGCCCGGGATGTTCACGCTGGGGTATTGGTCAGGAAGTTCCACCTTCGTTTCCCCAATAAACCAGGTCCACTTAGAAAAGGTCCGGTGGCCCCTTATAAAAGGGGGGGTACTGTAAAGGATCTGCCAGGCACAGCTTCGGGGTTAACGCCCATAGGTAATCAGTCGGCACCTGAGTCTATGTCTCTGAGACTGACTCCAGCTTCCACCACTCAGGCTGGCAGGCTTAGGAGTGGGAGAGCCTATCGCAGCCTGGCCAGACTCAGGTAGCTCCCTCCCTCTGTCTATTTATACCTGCCTTTCCTGTTCCTCCTTTGCTTGTGTTTCTTCTCGTGTGGTTTCCTGGCCCAGCTACAGCTTCTGACTATTTGATCCTGCTCCATACTGACCCTGGCTTACTGACTACTCTCCTGCTCTGCGTTTGGTACCTCGTACACTCCTGGTTTGACTCGGCTCGTTCACCTCTCTTGTTGCTCACGGTGTTGCCGTGGGCAACTGCCCCATTTCCCTTAGCTTTGTGTACCCTTGTCTGTTTGTCTCGTGCACTTACTGAGCGTAGGGACCGCCACCCAGTTGTACCCCGTCGCCTAGGGCGGGTCGTTGCAAGTAGGCAGGGACAGAGTGGCGGGTAGATTAGGGCTCACTTGTCCGTTTCCCTACCCCTATCATTACAGGAATATTCACAGAATGACCACTGGCTATGGGACAGTTCGTACAGACACACAATGTCTGTAGTAAACCTTAAAGAGGCTCTGTTCCCACATTATAAGTGGCCTTGTACATAATATGATCGGCGCTGTAATATAGATGTAGCAGTGTTTTTTTATTTAGAAAAACGATCATTTTTGACGGAGTTATGACCTATATTAGCTTTATGCTAATGAGTTTCTCAATGGACAACTGGGCGTGTTTTACTTTTTGACCAAGTGGGCTTTGTGGAGAGAAGTGTATGACGCTGACCAATCAACGTCATACACTTCTCTCCATTCATTTACTCTGCACATAGCGATATAGCTATATCGCTATGTGCAGCCACATACACACACACTAACATTACTGCAGTGTCCTGACAATGAATATACATTACCTCCAGCCAGGACGGGATGTGTATTCAGAATCCTGACCACTTCTAAGCACTTCTCTGTGATTTACAGCATAGCAGGCATAGTATCACGAGATTACGCTGTAAGCTGTCATTAACAGCGAGATCTCGCTGTGCTGTGCTGTAAATCACAGAGAAGTGCAGAGAAGTGGTCAGGATTCTGAATACACATCACGTCCTGGCTGGAGGTAATGTATATTCATTGTCAGGACACTGCAGTAATGTTATAGTGTGTGTATGTGGCTGCACATAGCGATATAGCTATATCGATATGTGCAGTGTAAATGAATGGAGAAAAGTGTATGACGCTGATTGGTCAGCGTCATACACTTTTCTGTACAACGCCCACTTGGCCAAAAAGTAAAACACGCCCAGTTCTCCATTGAGAAACTCATTAGCATAAAGCTAATATAGGTCATAACTCCATCAAAAATGATTGTTTTTCTAAATATAAAACACTGCTGTAATCTACATTACAGCGCCGATCACATCATGTACAATATAGGCCACTTATAATGTGGTGACAGAGAATCTTTAAAGCAAAGAGTTCTTCTAATGACCTTGGGGTTATCAGGGAATCAATTTAGGGAACACTTTAAGGCCTTAGTCACACGAACGTCGCACGGATCTATGTTAGTGAATGGGGCCGTTCAGACAATTCGTGATTTTTACGCAGCATATGTCCGCTACATAAAACTCACGACATGTCCTATACTTGGCCGTTTTTCGTGTATCACGCACCCATTGAAGTCAATGGGTGCGTGAAAATCGCGCACGGCACAAGGAAGCACTTACATGTGACGTGCGTGATTTGCGCAACAGTAGATAAAGAAATGAAGGAAAAAATAAAACCACCTTCTTCATTTCTTTTTCTAAACATCAAAACCGCGTGTCATTGTTTTTGGACTTTGCAAAGGCATTTGACACTGTCCCTCATAGATGTCTAATGGGTAAATTAAGGACTATAGGTTTAGAAAGTATAGTTTGTAATTGGATTGAGAATTGGCTCAAAGACCGTATCCAGAGAGTTGTGGTAAACGATTCCTACTGTGAATGATCCCCGGTTATAAGTGGTGTACCCCAGGGTTCAGTGAAGGACCACTATTATTCAACTTATTTATTAATGCTACAGAGGATGGGATTAATAGCACTTTTTCTATTTTTGAAGAAGACACCAAGCTATGTAATATAGTTCAGACTATGGAAGATGTTCGTGAATTGCAAGTGGATTTAAACAAACTGAGTGTTTGGGCATCCACTTGGCAAATTAAGTTTAATGTAGATGAATGTAAAGTTATGCATCTGGGTACCAACAACCTGCATGCATCATATGTCCTAGGGGGAGCTACACTGGAGGATTCACTTGTTGAGAAGGATCTGGGTGTACTTGTAAATCATAAAATAAATAACAGCATGCAGTGTCAATCAGCTGCTTCAAAGGCCAGCAGGAAATTGTCGTGTATTAAAAGAGGCATGGACTCGCGGGACAGGGATGTAATATTGCAACCTTACAAAGCATTAGTGAGGCCTCATCTAGAATATGCAGTTCAGTTCTGGGCTCCAGTTCATAGAAAGGATGCCCTGGAGTTGGAAGAAATACAAAGAAGAGCAACGAAGCTAATAAGGGGCATAGAGAATCTAAGTTATGAGGAAAGATTAAAAGAATGAAACCTATTTAGCCTAGAAAAAAAACGACTAAGGGGGACATGATTAATTTATATAAATATATTAATGGCACATACAAAAAATATGGTGAAATCCTGTTCCATGTAAAACCCCCTCAAAAAACAAGGGGGCACTCCGTCCGTCTGGAGAAAAACAGGTTCAACCTGCAGAGGCGACAAGCCTTCTTTACTGTGAGAACTGTGAATCTATGGAATAGCCTACCGCAGGAGCTGGTCACAGCAGGGACAGTAGATGGCTTAAAAAAGGCTTAGATAATTTCCTAGAACAAAAAAATATTAGCTTCTATGTGTAGACATTTTTCCATTCCCCTTTCCCGTCCCTTGGTTGAACTTGATGGACATGTGTCTTTTATCAGCCATACTAACTATGTATGTAACTATGTAACTCAGAATTTTTTTTACACTGAAACACCAGTGGAATGGAAGCTTTCATTATTTATTACATTGGATCCACATTTAGCTTTCTTTAACCATTGGAGCTCTAGAAACTTGTTAGAGGCAGTGTAATACCAATAATGTACTATTTTATTTTTGCTCTAGGGAAACATTTGCAAGTCAGAATGGGTCCAAAAAAAGCCATCAGGGGCCCAGAACAGGAAAAGAAAGGCTCTGTTTGAAAAAGAAGACAACAAGTATGCAGGGTCTTTGAAAAATCTTTTTCAGAAGTCAGTAAAATGTAGTAGCCAAACTGCAGATACTGCACAAGAAAATAGTGATCAGTTTCAAACAGAAGACCTTGTTGATGTCCTAGAGGAGATTGATGATACTCTTGCATCTATACAGTGCAAAATAGAGTGGGATACATGTACAGGGTGCCAAGCTGATGTTGATGCTCCAGTTGACCAGGGCAATTTATCTTCAACATGCATAATAAATGAAGAGTCAGAGAGTATCGGCAGTACTGAAAATTTGGATGATCCACAGGATACAGAAAACAATTCCCCATCTGTTGGCGTAGACCCATATCCAGCTCTATGGCCCAAATTAAATTCTGCCATAATAGATTTAATTGTACAAACAGGACCTGTACAGGTTAAAAATATTGAATTTAAAAAAGATAAAAGGACCGCCATTTCTGTAAAGACTTTTACAAGAGATCGTTGGACAATGGGGAGTATCAACCTAGACGATGGTTGGTTTATTCCAAAACTGCAAATAGAGTATTTTGTTTTTGCTGCAAACTGTTTGACTACAATGCTCGCACGTCATTGACAACAGAAGGGTGACACGACTGGACTCATATGTCCTCCATTTTGAAATCACATGAAGAATCTACCAGCTATTTTTTATCTGGAAAAAAAATTGATGGAAACTTCAACTTAGGCTTGAAAATATAAACACCATTGACCAACTCTTCCAAAACAGTATAGTCCAGCAACGGAAGCATTAGAGAGATGTCTTAGAGCGTCTCATACAAATTACCCAGCTGTTAGCTGAAAGGAATTTGCCATTCAGAGGATCCTCAGATCGACTCTTCACTCTTAACAATGGAAATTTTCTTGCCATTTTTCAGATGTTCTTGGGAAACATGATGTGGTAATGTCAGAGCACCTTCGTCGAATCACATCCAAAGAGACTGCTGACCACTATTGTGGAAAGACAATTCAAAATGAATGAATGAATTTAATGGCCAAACAGGTTATCAATACAATTATTGACCAATGTAAAAAGGCTAAGTACTATTCTTTAATACTCGATTGTACTACAGACATTAGTCATCTGGAGCAAATGTCTTTTACAATTAGGTTTCTTGAGGAAAAGTCTTCAGAATAGCAAATAAAAGAATACTTCCTTGGCTACAAAAGTGTGAATGACACAACAGGAAAAGGATTATCAGAGGTTAACCTTACTTTCTTATCAGGCAAAGATTTAGACATTGATAACTGCCGTGGTCAAGGATATGACAACGGAGCCAATATGGCAGGAAAGAAAAACGGTGTTCAAGCCAACATACTCCGTCATAACCTAAACTTAGTAGTGGCCAATGCAGCTCGATCTAACCAACGGTCAAAAGATCTTTTTGGTATTATTCAGTGCATTTACAATGTTTTTTTCAGGTTAGGGAAAACGATGGAAGATTCTGTCAGATCATGTACAGTGAAGGAAATAAGTATTTGATCCCTTGCTGATTTTGTAAGTTTGCCACTGTCAAAGACATGAACAGTCTAGAATTTTTAGGCTAGGTTAATTTTACCAGTGAGAGATAGATTATATTAAAAAAAAATAAAGAAAATCACAAAATTAGGGAACCAGGAAGGGGAGGGCCCAAACATATCTGCTGGAAGCGGCGGTGCCCGTATTATTCCAGGACAACACTTTCCCAGCAAAATTCCCCAAACTGCAAAGGTGCGGAGTGTGGACCAAAAGGGGGATAAGAAAGGACGCCATATATCAGTGTGACACCTGGCCTGTGCAGAAAGAATTGACTCACAGCGTTAGGCCTAATTTACACGAGCGTAATATACGCGCGTGCGACGCGCGTGCTTTTCACGCGTGTCGTACGCACCTATATTACTCTATGGGGCAGTGCAGACATTGCGTGAATTTTGCGCAGCGCGAGTGCGTTGCGTAAAACTCACGACATGTTCTATAATCGTGAAGTCAATGGGTGCGTGAAAACCACGAAGGTCGCACGGAAGCACTTCCGTGCGAACTGCGTGATTCGCGCAAGAGCTGTCAAACTGAATGTAAACAGAAAAGCACCGCGTGAACGTTTAAAAAAAAAAAAAGTTCTGACTTACCGATAACTCCCGGCTTCTTCCTCCAATCTGACCTCCCGGGATGACAATTCAGTCCAAGTGACCGCTGCAGCCAATCACAGGCCAAGCACAGGCTGCAGCGGTCACATGGACTGCCGCGTCATCCAGGGAGGTGGGGCCAGATTTCACCAAGGGCGCGTCACCAAGGACGCGTCACCAAGGACGCGTCACCAAGGCAACGGCCGGGAAGTTCTCGGTAAGTACGAACCTCTTTTTTTTTAAACAGGTTACTCGATATGGTGATCGGAATTCACTGTCGAGGGTGCTGAAAGAGTTACTGCCGATCAGTTAACTCTTTCAGCACCCTGGACAGTGACTGACGTCGACTAGCCTCATCTCTATGATGGCGGCTGTGCGAAAATCACGCAGCCGCGCATCATACACTGACGACACACGGAGCTGTCAAGTGCCTTTTGCGCACGCAAAACACTGCGTTTTTTTGCGTGCGCAAAACGCACACGCTCGTGTAAATCAGGCCTAACACACATCTATGGATCATTTTATTCTTTTTTTACCCCATTATTATGCCAACTGACTATGCCCCTGATGTGCCCCCACATTATAAATGGAAACACCAGCAATAATCAAACAAATCTACTACCAAGCAAAATCCGCTCTCCAAAAGCCAAATGGTGCTCCCTCCGCTCTGAACCCTACAATGTGCCCAAACAGCAGTTTCCTTCCACATATATGGCATCGTCATGCCCGGGAGAACCCTTTTAACAATTTTTGGGGTGTGTGCCTCCAGTGGCATAAACTGGGCATGACATATTTTTCACTGAAATGGCATATCTAAAGAAAAATATAAATTTTTAATTTGCACCATCCGCAGTGCAATCATTTATCGAAAAGACCTGTGGGGTGAAAATGCTCACTACACCCCTTATTAAATGCCTTGAGGGGTGTAGTTTCCAAATGGGGTTACTTCTCAGGGATTTATTTTTATTATTTCAGATCTGAGCCTCTGCAGTACTTTGTAAATCGCCAAATTAGGCCTCAATTTTACATGGTACGCTTTCACTCCTGAGCCTGGTTGAATGTCCAGGCAAAAGATTAGTGCCCCATGTAGGGTGTTTCTAAAACTGGGAAACAATGCATAATAATTAGAGAGCTGTCTTGTTATGGTGGCACAAGCTGGGCACCACATATTGGCATATCTATGGAAAAAATCCCATTTTCACTCTGCAACATCAAGTGCACGCTAATTTCTACAAAACACCTGCAGGGTTAAAATGCTTACTACACCCCTAGGTAAATGCATTGAGGGGTGTAGTTTCCAAAATTGGGTCACTTCTTGAGGGTTTCCACTGTTTTGGGCCCACAGGCGCCCAGAAACCAATCCAGCAACATCTGCACTCCAAATGGCGCTCCTTCCCTTCTGAGCCCTGCCGTGTGCCCAAACAGCAGTTTATGACCACATATTGGGTATTGCCGTACTCGGGAGAAATTGCTTTACAAATGTTGGGTTCTTTTTTTCCTTTATTTGTTGAGAAAATGAATTTTTTTTCGCTAAAGCTACGTCTTATTGAAGAAAAAGGATTGTCTTTATTTTCACAATTTTTGATGTATGGCTACGTCATAGTCGGGAAGGGAAGTGTGGAAGTCCGTGAGCCCGCTTCATACAATGTCCGTGATATGTTACAGTCGACACTTTACATTAACGTGTGGGATGGTGCTCGAGCGCGATCCCACTCGTTTAACCCGTTAAATGTTGCGGTCAATAGCGACTACAGCATTTAAATCATTAGAAAGAGGGGGCGATCCCCTCTAGTAGCTCATCGCGCCCCCCGCAATGCAATCGCGGGTTGGTGATGGTGATGGCATAATGAAGGCCCCAGGTCTGCCATCATTGTGCTCCTATTGCTGTATATAATGCAAGCATTAAAAAAAAGTAAAATTTAGTAAAATAATGTGGGTTTTTTTATGTAAAAAAAATTAAATATTAAAAGTAAAAAAAAAAAACCTTTTCCCATTTTTCCCTTAAAGCATTGTAAAAAAAATAAAAAATAAACATAATTGGTATCGCCGCATCTGTAAAAGTCTGATCTATTGCAATATATCATTATTTAACCCGCACGGTGTACGCTGTAAAAAAAAAAAAAAAAATGCAAACGCCAGAATCTCTATTTTTTGGACATCTCATCTCCCACAAAAAATTGAATAAAAAGTGATCAAAACATCGCATGTACCCCATAATAGTAGCATTAAAAACTACAGCTTATCCCACAAAAATATGCCCTCATACCACTTAATCGACGGAAAAATTAAAAAGTTATAGCTCTCAGTTTGGCGACACTAAATAAATTTTATTTTTTACACTTAGTTTTTACCTTGTAAAAGTATTAAAACATAGAAAAAAACTATATATATTTGGCATTGCCGTAATCGTATTGACCAACAGAATAGCACGGTGAATTCCATAAAAACGAAGCGCGGAAAAAACAATGGAGGACTCGCTGTTTTTTTCATTTTATACCCCGCAAATATTTTTTCCTGGTACTTCATATGGCACAATAAATGGCGCTATGAAAAACTACAACTCGTCCCGCAAAAATTAAACCCTCAGGACTATATCGACGGAAAAATGAAAAAGTTATGGCTTTTGGAATGTGGGGAGGAAAAAATGAAAATAAAAATTTGAAAATTGTTTACGAGGGAAGGGGTTAAATTATAGGAACATGCTTCATTGAATTTCTAGTATAAATGGGTTCTTAACAGACTTTCTATTCCGCTTTCTTTTATATTTATCATATATTTAATAAAACATACTCTGTTTAAAAAAATAAAATGCATTTGTAACATTACCTGTATCTATATTTTTCTCTTTGCTGTTGTGCCAAAACGAAGAAAAAACTGTGTGATGTCCTGGCACCAACTAGCAGGTAAGAAAATTCTCTATCAACACTTCAGTAAATCAAGCACAGAGTAAAGTTTATATAAAAGGAATTCAATAAACTTGGAAACAGCTGCTTAATCAACATCTGGGACAGATACTGCAGCAATAATGTACAGCATGTTCCCCCCCTGCAGTCTCTCAGTACTGTACAGCTTATCACACTTCTCCCTGGTTTTGGTAACAGATCCTCACAGTGAAATTTTAAAGTTAATTTAGAAAACCCTAAGATATATACTTTAATAGAACCTCTGACTACTAAATGCCTTAATCCCTAAGTGGCACAAACAAACAGAACGGTCCTACAACCTGGATTGGTGACGTCGACCACACGGGAGTCCTCCAAGCCAGGTTGTGTCCGCATGACTGTCAGCTTTCAGACCAACCTACTGTGTCTCTATGGGTCTTTAATAGGCTACTCTCTATGACAGCCTGTCCTGACTAGGCATTTCTCACTGGGTTGCACCAGACACATAGTATTGGTTCACTCAGGCTCTCTGTCACTTGTTCCTACTTACAAGTCGTCTTGTCATGGCAGGTGGGCTCACACAATTTGATCAAAATGTGCGCTAAGAACCTCCCTATTGTAAGTAGATTTAGCGGTAAGGCATATTTATTTATATTTAGTGGCTTAGGTGGCATTAGAGTTCGCAGTGTGCTGTCACCATTCTCTTGTGTGCTGTATAAATTTGCAGTCACAGGCGTTCTTGCACCTGTATACACGTTTTGTTTCATTTTGTTGGAATGTGCTGTTAAAATTTTTGTGTAGTTTATGTGATTCATATATGTGGGGTTAGTGACTGCCTCCATTTTTGCTCTTGCACTCCTCCTATTCTGCCCTGGGTGATTTTAATTAGTTTAATGCTGGTTCCTACCATCCCCAGATATATGTAGGCTTAGTCCCACGTCTGGGTGTATGTGCTGCGTAGGTTCTCACCTCATAGAGTTCGCCTTGTCGTGCCAGGTTGTCTCACACAATTTGATCAAAATGTGCGCTAAGAACCTCCTTATTGTAAATTATTATTGTAAGTAGATTTAGCAGCAATGCATATTTATTTATATTTAGTGGCTTAGGTGGCATTAGTGTTTGCAGAGTGCTGACACCATTTTCTTGTGTGCTATATAAACTTGCGTCACAGGCGTTCTTGCACCTGTATGCATATTTTGTTTAATTTTGTTGGAATGTGCTGTTCACACCAGATATATGAAGGCTTAGTCCCAGTTCTGGGTGTATGTGCAGCGTAGGTTCTCACCTCATAGAGGTCGTCTTGTCGTGGCAGGTGGTCTCACACAATTTGATCAAAATGTGTGCTAAAAACCTCAGCGTAGGTTGCGGCGTAGGTTCTCACCTCATAGAGTTCGCCTTGTCGTGCCAGGTGGTCTCACACAATTTGATAGTCCCAGTTCTGGGTGTATGTGCAGCGTAGGTTCTCACCTCATAGAGTTCGCCTTGTCGTGCCAGGTGGTCTCACACAATTTGATCAAAATGTGCGCTAAGAACCTCCTTATTGTAAATTATTATTGTAAGTAGATTTAGCAGCAATGCATATTTATTTATATTTAGTGGCTTAGGTGGCATTAGTATTTGCAGAGTGCTGACACAATTTTCTTGTGTGCTATATAAACTTGCGTCACAGGCGTTCTTGCACCTGTATGCACATTTTGTTTCATTTTGTTGGAATGTGCTGTTCACACCAGATATATGAAGGCTTAGTCCCAGTTCTGGGTGTATGTGCAGCGTAGGTTCTAACCTCATAGAGGTCGTCTTGTCGTGGCAGGTGATCTCACAAAATTTGATCAAAATGTGTGCTAAAAACCTCCCTATTGTAAGTAGATATAGCAATAATGAATATTTATTTATATTTAGTTGCTTAGGTAGCATTAGTGTTTGCAGAATGCTGTCGCCATTTTCTTGTGTGTTGTTCCTACTTACAGCCCACCAGCGCATCCTTCGGTGACTGTGCTCTAGCTTTCTCTGCTCAAACACTGTGAGCATGCTCCTCTGACACCTCATGCAGTCTCACTGCATACTCTAGGCTCTGACATTCATTACTTAACGCATACCTCCAATTATACTGACATTATTTAGAAAAACAATTAGGAGTGTGTAAAGGATCTGCCAGACACAGCTTCTGTGTCAACGCCTGTGGTTAATCAGTCTGCATCTGTGCCTAGGTCTGATAGAGTGACTCCATCTGCCACCACTCAGGCTGGGAGGCTGAGGAGTGGGAGAGTCTATCGCGGCCTGGCCAGACGGTTCTAGCTCCCGCCCTCGGTCTATTTATACCGTCAGTTGTTGCTTGTCCTTTGCCTGTGATTTTCCTGTTTTCCTGGCTCTGCTTCTCCTGCTATTATTATTGACCTTGCTTCATTTTGGCCCTGGCTTTACTGACTACGCTCCTCCTCTGCATTTGGTACCTCGTACACTCCTGGTTTGACTCGGCTCGTTCACTACTCCTGTTGCTCACGGTGTTGCCGTGGGCAACTGCCCCATTTCCCTTAGCTTCTGTGTACCCTTGTCTGTTTGTCTGTCATGCGCATATTGAGCATCGGGACCGTCGTCCAGTTGTACGCCGTCGCCTAGGATGGGCCGTGCAAGTAGACAGGGATTGAGTGGCGGGTAGATTAGGGCTCACCTGTCTGTCTCCCTACCCCGACATTACAGAGTGTGCACCATAGGGGTATGTTCACATGCCCTATTTACGGACGTAATTCAGGCGTTTTTCGGCTGGAATTATGGACGAAAAACGGCTCCAAACCGTTGGCAAACATCTTCCCATTGAATTCAATCGGTCTTACGGTGTTCTGTGCAGATAGGCTGTTTTATCACACGCCGCTGTCAAAAGACGGCGCGTAAAAATACGGCCGCCTCAAAGCAGTGCATGTCATTTCTTGGGACGTAATTGGAGTAGTTTTTCATTGACTCCATTGAAAAACAGCTCCAATTACGTCCGTAATGGACGCCGCGAAAAATGCCTGCACATGCGAAAACGTCTGAAATTCAGGAGCCGTTTTCGCCTGAAAACAGCTCCGTAATTTCAGACGTATTTTACGTTTGCGTGTGAACATACACTACCATTCAAAAGTTTGGGGTCACCCAGACAATTTTGTGTTTTCCATGAAAACTCACACTTATATTTATCAAATAAGTTGCAAAATGACTAGAAAATATAGTCAAGACATTGACAAGGCTAGAAATAATGATTTTTATTTGAAATAATAATTTTCTCCTTCAAACTTTGCTTACGTCAAAGAATGCTCCATTTGCAGCAATTACAGAATTGCAGACCTTTGGCATTCTAGCTGTTAATTTGCTGAGGTAATGGGGAGAAATTTCACCCAATGCTTCCAGAAGCCCCTCCCACAAGTTGGATTGGCTTGATGGGCACTTCTTGCGTACCATACGGTCAAGCTGCTCCCACAACAGCTCTATGGGGTTGAGATCTGGTGACTGCGCTGGTCACTCCATTACAGATAGAATACCAGCTGCCTGCTTCTTCCCTAAATAGTTCTTGCATAATTTGGAGGTGTGCTTTGGGTCATTGTCCTGTTGTAGGATGAAATTGGCTCCAATCAAGCGCTATCCACAGGGTATGGCATGGCGTTGCAAAATGGAGTGATAGCCTTCCTTATTCAAAATCCCTTTTACCATGTACAAATCTCCCACTTTACCAGCACCAAAGCAACCCCAGACCATCACATTACCTCCACCATGCTTGACAGATGGCGTCAGGCACTCTTCTAGCATCTTTTCAGTTGTTCTGCATCTCACAAATGTTCTTCTGTGTGATCCAAACACCTCAAACTTTGATTCGTCTGTCCATAACACTTTTTCCAATCTTCCTCTGTCCAATGTCTGTGTGCTTTTGCCCATATTAATCTTTTTCCTTTTATTAGCCAGTCTCAGATATGGCATTTTCTTTGCCACTCTGCCCTGAAGGCCAGCATCCAGGAGTCACCTCTTCACTGTAGACGTTGACACTGGCGTTTTGCGGGTACTATTTAATGAAGCTGCCAGTTGAGGACCTGTGAGGCGTCTATTTCTCAAACTAGACACTCTAATGTACTTGTCTTGTTGCTCAGTTGTGCAGCGGGGCCTCCCACTTCTCTTTCTACTCTGGTTAGAGCCTGTTTGTGCTGTCCTCTGAAGGGAGTAGTACACACCGTTGTAGGAAATCTTCAGTTTCTTGGCAATTTCTCGCATGGAATAGCCTTCATTTCTAAGAACAAGAATAGACTGTCGAGTTTTACATGAAAGCTCTCTTTTTCTAGCCATTTTGAGAGTTTAATCGAACCCACAAATGTAATGCTCCAGATTCTCAACTAGCTCAAAGGAAGGTCAGTTTTATAGCTCCTCTAAACAGCAAAACTTTTTACAGCGGTGCTAACATAATTGCACAAGGGTTTTCAAGTGATTTCTAATCATCCATTAGCCTTCTAACACAGTTAGCAAACACAATGTACCATTAGAACACTGGAGTGATGGTTGCTGGAAATGGGCCTCTATACACCTATGTAGATATTGCATTAAAAAACAGACGTTTGCAGCTAGAATACTCATTTAGCTCATTAACAATGTATAGAGTGTATTTCTGATTAAATTAATGTTATCTTCATTGAAAAAAACTGTGCTTTTCTTTCAAAAATAAGGAAATTTCTAAGTGACCCTAAACTTTTGAACGGTAGTGTACTCTAACCGTTTCTAAATAACTTGTATCAGCAATTTTGCTTCTAATAGCGGCACGGATACCGTTGGCTCATAACTCCGCAGTTGGAGACAGAGCATCCTGCTTGTCTCCATGGCTCCTGTATTCAGCGCTGTAGGATCACATTACATTCACGGCGGCCGTTGTGGATATAGGAGCCATGGAGATGAGGAGGATGCTCTGCCTTCAACTGAAGAGTTATGAGCCAAAGGCAGCATGTACTATGTGCAGTCCGTGCTATATTTAGAAGCAGAATAGTTAATGAAAGTTATTTAGAAAAACGATTATTGTGCACACTCCTGCACTATAATCGTTTTTCTAAATAATGTCATTATAATTGGAGGTATGATTGAAGCATGTTCCCTGGGGTCTGCACCACTCTTGGCTGATCTACAAAAGGTCCCCAGGCACTACATGTGGATTCAGCAACACATTGACTGCACTTCCCGCTATCAGTTCCCTATATCACCTCCTCCGGGCCCTTTTCTGTAAAGCCCCCTAGTGGTGAGATCTAATATTACAGTAAAAGCATTAGCATTAGACTACATACAAATTGTAACAAGGAGCAAAACAGTGTTAACAGTCACATTAGCAAAAGTTACAATAGTAAGAGTTGGTAAAGCTTAACCCCCTTGCATACATTATTGTCATTGTAATCTCGCGGGTTGCTGTCAGTGCACCCATGAGATCAGCAGCAGGAGCGGGACTATATTACACAGCCCTGCTCCTGCCGAAACTGAGGTAATCGGGGATGAGCTCAGATCCCGGCAGTTTAACCTTTTAGATTAAGGTGTTTGACATAGGGAGAGGGCACCCTCTGTCTGTTCATTGGCGCCCCATGATACGATTGTGAGGCACTGATGGGTTGCTATGATAGTTGGGGGTCTAACAAAGGTCCTCAGGCCTGCCATGGCTATTTGCCTACTTGCCAAAGGCACCTCCTAATAGATTTCCAGTCACATTACTACTGAATAAATCAAGGCATTATATAAGCATTCAAAGATCACATTATCAAGTCCCCTAATGGGACTAAAAAAAAAATTATTATTTTTTATATAGTTAAAAAAAATCTATGAAAAGTTATTTTATTTTGCAAAATATATATATATATTTTTTTTAAAAACAGTGTACATTTTAACCCATCCTCACCGCAGCCAATTTTAGTTTTTTAATTTTAGTTTTTTCCTTCCCCGCCTTCCAAAACACATAGCCATATGAGAGCTTGTTTTTTGTGGGAGAAGTTGTAGTTTTTCATGGCACCATTTATGGTACCATATAATGTACTGGGAAGATGCAAAAAAACTCTTTGAGGTGTCAAATGGGCAAAAAACAGTGGTTGTGCCATTTTAGTTGGGGGTTTAGTTTTTACGGCGTTCATTGTACAATAAAAACTACATGTTGACTTTATTCTATGGGTTGATACGATTATGGCAATACCAAAATTCAGTTTTTTTATGTTTTACTAGTTTTATAAATAAAAAAACTATTTGTTAAAATATAAAATTGTTTTTTGTTGCCACATTATGAGAGCCATAACGTTTTTATTTTTCAGTCGACTGAGCGGTGTGAGGGCCTATTATTTGTGGGAAGAGCTGTAGTTTTTTGGCGTACATGCAATTTTTTTATCACGTTTTATTGAATTTTTTGGGAATTTTGGGAAGCTAAAGTGACCAAAAAACAGCAATTTGGTCTTTTTAAATGTTTTCTATTTTATAGCGTTCACCGAGCAGGTTAAATAACATTATACTATAATAGTTCTAACTTTTACTGATGCAGCAATACCCTTTATGTTAACTTTTATTTTTTTATAACATAATTTTTTTTTATAACACTTTATTTTTTAATATTTTTAATTAATCATCAGATCACTGGTACAATACACTGCAATACTAATGTATT
This sequence comes from Rhinoderma darwinii, assembly GCF_050947455.1. Taxonomy (NCBI): domain Eukaryota; kingdom Metazoa; phylum Chordata; class Amphibia; order Anura; family Rhinodermatidae; genus Rhinoderma; species Rhinoderma darwinii. The sequence goes on from NC_134691.1 coordinate 115,814,326, forward strand.
GCAGTATATTTTCAGTTCTACAGGCTTCTGTTAAGCCCTGCTGGATGATGACAACCATCAGCACCACGCGATCGCATCACAGGGGGACAATGGGCTGTCGGAGGGGGCCGCACCCCTCTTCCTAACGGCTTAAATTATACAGTCGCTACTGACCGCGGCATTTAAGTGGTTAAATGGCCAGGAACAGCGCAATTGCTGTTCCTGGCCTTTAGTCCAGGGTGTTAACTGTAATACACAGCAGATATCCGCAGCGTATGGAGTGGGCTCAGCGCATGAGCCCACTCCATACAACAGCCCCCACACCATGACGTACCTGGCAGGTCATATTGTGGGAAAGGGTTAAAGGGGAAATTGGGGAGCTGTCATTAGGCTAATTTCAATATGGTTTTCCTCTTTCAGAATAAAACCCTTAGATGGCTCTATTATGTTCTTAATTCTCTTAATTGTGGAATAACACTTTGGTTTTAGAACAAATATTGCAAAAACAAATTTCTGCCGTTATTTGTGCCATTTTTTCTATTCATTACATTAATAACATGCATTTTTCTTACCAGGTATTTTCTAGGTCTTTCAATTCATACAAAGAAACCTATGGGAAAAATGCCAGAAAAAAACCATCATGCCAAGAGCAAAATTCATTGTAAGAGCAAGCTCACCAATTGGCCAGAAAAAGGCCACAAACAATAAAGCATTGTTTGTAGTGCGTTTTATATTTCACTATAGACTTTCAGCTAATATCGGGCAAGGTTCTTAGGCAAGAAAAAAAACGCAGGAAAAAATGCCAGAAAAACGCACCATCAAAAAATGCTGTTTTTCCCCCCCAAAATGTGGGGTTTGGAAACTATCCATACAGAGTTTTTTGTAGGTCAAAATTCCGTCTGGAATTTTCTGTTTCAATAATTTTTATTGAAGTTTTACAAGGAAAGGTAAACTGTACATCAAACAATACAAAAGAAAACCTAGTCGGGGCATTCCCTGTAGATCAAATCAGAACATACAATTATAATCCAAGACTTGCCATATATCACGAAAGAGGTAAGGAAGGAATAAAAAGGGAGGGAGAGAAATAGGGAAAAGAGGGGGGAAGGACAGGAAAATGAGGGTCAAGTGTCCTTTAGGCAAAATGTACCTAAGGGATAGTCCCAAGGTATCTGAGCCATGGCTACCAAACTTGAAGGAAGAGCTCCTCCTTATCTGAGACCATAAAATGCCAACGATCATTAACCATAATCCAATTCAATTTAGTCTTAACTAGATGAATATGAATCATGGGACTTTTCCAGGATGTAGCTATAGTAATTTTGGCTGCCAGGAAAAGAAAGGATACAAATTTATGAGAGGCTTTAGATAATCCAGTGATGGTCTCATTAAGTAATGCCTGTGACTGGGACAGTTTTAAATTAATCTGAATTATAGAAAATAACATACTAAAGATTCATCGCCAGAATCAAGTTACCTTCGGGCAACTCCACCATATATGCAGAGGGTCTCCCACACATCCACAGTTTCTAAAGCAAGAAGATGAGGCAGAAGGGAACATCTAATATAGAGGGAACTAAGTACCAATTTAAAAATACTTTATAATTGGCTTCGACCAGTGAAGCGTTAATATTAATTTTCGCAGTACGTTCTGCCATATCTTGCCATTCCCTAACATTAAAGGATGTGTGTAAGTCCCTCTCCCACATAGACATGTATGACAACTTGTGCGACGGAGCAACCAAAAGTGAATAAAGATTAGATAAAAGATGATTACCCCCAGAATTATTCAGACATAAATTCTCAAACACTGAAGTACTTTGTAGAACAGTAGTAGGTTTAAATGAGGACAAAAAATGGTGACTCTGGCGAAAACAAAAAAATCTCAGAACCTGGCTTGTGGTGGATGGACTGGTAAAAATGACAGGATTTAACGCCTAGTCTGTTACAAAATTGTCCTATTCGGTACAGACCTTTATCCAGCCACCATTGAAATGCTGACGGTTACATTTCAGGAGCAAAAATAGTATTAGCAAACAGTCTGGCTGCAGGTGTATGTATGGAACAGAGATGAAACCTATGACTCAGTTTATCCCACAGCACTAAGGAAGAAGAGAGGAGTGGACATAACACAGGTGGTCTGTGCTTGGGCTTCACATCTACAAAATCATGGGAGTGCAAGAGTTTAGCTAATTGCAACCCCTGTTTAGGGCGGGGGAGGTGAAGGGAGGAAGGACCTGTGCTCATTTTATCTAGGAGGTGATCAAAGGCTATATTAGAATCCCCGCCCAAAAACACTTTACCAAGGAGATGAGGAAGTAAATGTCTAAACAGGGCAGTTAAAAAACTTATTTGGCCCTCGTTTGGTGTATAATAGGAAATTAACTTGACCTGAGTGTCCTGTAGTGTGCCATGAACAAGCAAATACCTGCCCTCAGAGTCTGCCACCGTGGTTTGATGTGTGAAGGGAAGATTTAGTTTGAAAAAGATGCCCACTCCTCTCTTCTTTTCCGCTGCAACCGCTAGATAACACAAAGGATAATGATTATGCATGAATGTAGGACAATAGTTAGTTGAGAAATCCAGTTCTTGTAAAAACACAACATCACAATGTAAAGACTTATATGTTTGAAAAGCTTTGCGCCGTTTAGTCGGCGCATTAAGACCTTGAACATTGTTAGTGACAATGTTAGAGGAGGACGGAGGGTCAGCCATGATCTAAATGTTCACAATAAGCACAATTCCTAAGACACTCGACCACCATATGAAGGGGACAGAAAAGGGGAGAGGAGCAAGAGTAAAAAGAAGAGGACAATAAACATATGTAATGTCGGTACATATAGCAAGGTGTAGAACAGCGCCCAAACAGGGCCATAAGGGATGTTGAGAGAGCACCACCCCAAGAGCAATACAATATTAGTAGGGTCCCTCAAGATCCCGAGGAGGGCATACCATCACCCAACGGAAGGACCATCTCGCACTAACTCAGACCTTATCTAGCTGCTACAACAGCTAAAGGAAAACAAAAAAAAAAACACCACATTGATGAAGGCAACAACAATCTAAAAAACCCTTAATAGTAAAAATCAAAGGGAGCTAATACATATAGAAAGTTCCATTCTTAGGATTCCTTGATGAGAGCATCCACATGACATCAGGGATCATCCATCTCAGGTAGCAGAAGCCGCAGGTCGGGCCGAAGATCTGGAGCTCCAAAGCGGTGGAAGACGTGCTGTAGAAGAGGAAGAAGCAGGCGGTGGCGATTTCCTCAGTGGGGGCGCCCCTTCTTTTGAAATAAGACCCAAGCGTTCCAAAATGGCCTCTCCCTCTCGGAGAGAAGCAAAGCTGTGTGACCGATTGCGATAGGCAATTGTAAGAGGGGATGTTTCAATGAACGACACCTCTGGATTGTACGAGGAGCCAAATCAGCAAAGATATGAATGTGGCAGCTACGCAGTCGTATCTGATCTGAGGACCTAGAAGCTTTCATGACCTTTTCCCTCACCGAATAATAATGAGCCTTTACCAGCACATCTCTGGGCAGACCATCTGTGCCGGGGGCAGTGAGCGCCCTGTGCACTCTATCAATGTCTAAATACCGGTCAGATAAATCAGGAAGAAGCTGTTTGAAGAGATCATGTACCGTAGATTCCAAGTCCAGAACATTCTCTGACAGGCCCCTTATGCGGAAATTCTCCCGCCTGGATCTATTTTACATGTCTTCAAGCTTAAAATGGGCTTCTTCAATCTGTTGATAGATATCATCAATGCAATCAGAGTGCTGATTTACAGTCATCACCGTGTGGTCAATTTTGACCTCCATTGCCTCCATTTTAGATCCCAGAGCATGAAAGTCAGCTTTAGGCCTTATTTCACGTCCGTGAAATCACGCGCATCGCAAAGACCTATGTTAGTCAATGGGGCCGTTCAGACATTCTGTGATTTTCACGCAGCGTGTGTCCGCTGCGTAAAACTCACGACATGTCCTATACTTGGGCGTTTTTCGCGCATCACGCCCCCATTGAAATCAATGGGTGCATGAAAATCACGTGCAGCACACGGAAGCACTTCCGTGTGTCGCGCGTGATTCGTGCAACAGTAGATCAAGAAATGAAGGGAAAAATAAAACCACTCCCTTAATTTATTTTTCTAAACATCAAAACTGCATGTCATAAGGATGGCATATGCGCAAAAATTACGCAGCCACGCAGCAGTCACTTATGACACACGGAACTGCAACGTGCAAAACGCACACGTTCGTGTGAATAAGGCCTTAAGTTCAGATGTGATCTGCACACATGTTTTTTTCAGCTCTTGCTGTAAGAGTTGTGAAAAGCGTGCAATAAGCACTTTGTCGCCTGAACATGCCCCATGTCAGTTTGCAGCTGCGGGGAGAATAATGGCGGAGACCCCTCCTGCTCAGCCTGGCTAATGGAAAACCCTAGCGTCGGAGGTTCTGCGGAGGAAGCATAAGAATCTTCCTCCCCAAACATGTCAAAGACAGAGCTTGGGCTCGGAAAACAAGGTGTACCTCCATCTACGCAGAATTTCGGTTCCGGTGAGGATGCCTGCAGCTGAGGAGAGTGAGGCGGGTCCGGCGCCATCTTAGCCTGCTCCGCATGTGCCATCTGCAATGGAGTCGCAGCTTCAGCAGCCGTCGATCTGGTCACGATCATGGACTTTTTGGCATTCCCTTTTGCCATCAGAAGATCCCCAAGAAGAAGCAGGAGGGATTCCGGTGGAAGACAATCGAGGTGAGTGGCTAAAAATAGCTAAAAAAAAGCTGTATTCTCCCATTGAGGTGCAGAGCTCTAGTGAAACATGTCCACCATCAGTCCCGCGCGTATGCGCCTCCCCCATCTGGAATTTTGAGGCAGATTTTGACCTGCCTGCACACTGTTTGCCGCATTTTTCGCAATGTTTTTCGTCCGCGGCCATTGAGCTCCGATGGCAAAAACTCTGCGAAAAACCCTTTCTCTGCCTCCCACTGATGTCAATGGGAGGTCAGAGACATAAACACCCGAAGACAGGGCATGTCACTTCTTCTTCCCATTTTTTACCGCTCGCGGGGAAAAAAACACCTCCACCTCCCATTGAAATGAATGGGAGGCGTTTTCGGTCATTTTTTGGCGCGTTTTCCGACGCGGGTTCCCCGTCAAAAAACTCAGTGTCAACATAGCCTAATGGAGTTTTCTTTCAGATTTCATCAGATGATGTTTATACTCTACAATCCCAATGATAATGGTGTTTTCCAGACCAAAATTTGAAGCAGGTCAGATGAGATGAGACAGATTTCTACCAGACAAATATACCATTTACATAAACCCATTTAGATTGAAATTGGTCTGAAATTTGTGTAAATGATTTTGGCCGGTGTAGCAACACCGATCAACGAGACAGCTCATTGATCGGTGCTCGTTTGCTCCTGTCACAAGGAGCTATGTATGGGGACGAGCGCTCGTTACTCCGATCGCTTGTCCCCATATATTATTATCATGTTGGCAGCGCTTCTCCCTGTTTACACAGAGAGATTTGCTGCCGACAACGATAATATTGAACTTTTTTAAAACTATACGACCAGCAGATGATCGATCGTTTGCTCGTTCATCTGCTCATTCATCTTCTATGAACGCTTGTCTGCCCGATAATTGCCCAGTGTAAAAGCCCCTTTAGGCTAGTTTCACACAAGCTTAAGGGACCTATGACAGTTCAAGTGTTTAGACCAACGTCCGGTCCGGGATTTGCAGACATATTATTGGTGCAGAAACGCGCCCATATTATGCTCATTTGAAACTGGTCTTAAAGGAGTATTTTGTCAACTATGTGTTGATTTTTTTAGAGTTTCTATACTTAAAATGCTCTCTTTGTGTTAAAATACCTTTAACTTCATATTTTTGCTAGATTTTATTTCTGAACATTCTTTAACACAAGTGTAGTGCCATCACAAAGTCATTTTAATCCAGCAATGCAGTAATATGCCAAAAGAAACATCTTGGTTGAGAATTAACAACAAAGGCTTATGCTTATAAGCAAAGTAAGTACACATGGAAATTAAACCTGGGTCGTCCCAGCAGCAAGCATTGTGTCAAGCAAAGCCGATCCAATCTGGAGAATTTTAACATTCCTAAAATATGACACAAGCATGTCCTGTGTTTAATTTACAGTGACATTCATAGTTAATTTAATGTCACAGCAGGAGGCTGTATAGAAAATAATTTGTTCCAACTATAAATTCATGTCATAAATAAATAATCAGAGATAGCAAAATATTGAATTGCATAAAGATGAAGAAATATATTATATATTTATTACTATTATTATAAGTGTCTTCAGACACAGTGGGTGGAGGAAAATACCTCTTGAAAAACAGATGTTTTTTTTTAACGCAAGCACTCTGCAGAACTTTTGTTTCCGTGAAAAAAAACGGAAACCTAGGAAATGGAGACAAACGGAAAGCAACTGAAACAAAAGAATTACCATTGAAATCAATGGTAATTCTAACGGTATCAGTGCTTTCCGTTTAAACTTTCAATCTTCTCTTCCTCTGACGGAAGAGAGAAAAACGTATACTAACGGTAGTGTGGAATAAGCCTTAGTGAAAGGCAATTGAAACTCATTATGTACATGCAGCTGTACAGTATATGATCCTGATTTAGTACAACATCTGCAGAAATGGTGCCATGACTATGCTGATGACATGGTAATGCTTATTTTACATGTACGGGAGATCCGTTATGTCAAAGGGAATGAATGGGTTACATTTTCCAACTGTCTGCACAAATGCATGAGCTTACTTGTTGATGGACCCTTCTTGCAATGAATTATGGGAGACTGAAACCATTTGTGGAATGTTGTTTTCCTAGCATTTTTCTAGTAGTAGAGTCCAAATGAATAGATTGGACCTGACAAACGAATATATTATACATGCCAGGGTGATTTCATGGTTTGAAATAGCTAGGTTCAAGAGCGGGATTGTCCTTATCAGGTTGGATATTCCTCTTTAGGCAGGTCAGTGTAGGGCATTGCTAGGAAAAGTTTGTTGTTTGCCATGAATGTTGTAGCACCACTGCCTCTACTGTTTTGTACCGAAACTTACCATGTACCAAATACTGTAGTGTTTTATAATGTAATTTAATAAAGGTTACGTTTTATCTAGTAAGTAGTTACTCTGTAAATGTATTTATGTCTGTTACTTATATAGCGCCAACATGTTCCGCAGCGCTGTACAGAGGTCCTACTTACTTACCACATTGGGGGCTACAATCTAAATTCCCTATTGGTATGGTTTTTTTTGGGGTGTGGGAGGAAAACGGAGTACCCATAGGAAACCCATGCAAATGCTTTTTGGGGTATTAAAGAACACATTAAATAGAATTTTTTTTAATTTGTTATTAATATATGAAATCATGTTTATATATAGGTGAAAAAAATCTTGCAGCACTCCAACAGGATGAATGAAAAAAAACTGTGATTTATTCAAGCCAACATACAGAGGTGCCTCTGTATGTTGGCTTGAATAAATCACAGTTTTTTTCATTCATCCTGTTGGAGTGCTGCAAGATTTTTTTCACCTGAATATTGATACAGTCCTAGGATCTTAGTTACATAGTTACATAGTTACATAGTTTGTACGGTTGAAAAAAGACACATGTCCATCAAGTTCAACCAAGGGATGGGAAAGGGGAAGTGGGATGGGAAAGGGGAAGTAAAAAATTTCTACACATAGCAGTTAATATTTTTTTGTTCTAGGAAATTATCTAAGCCTTTTTTAAAGCCATCTACTGTCCCTGCTGTGACCAGCTCCTGCGGTAGGCTATTCCATAGATTCACAGTTCTCACAGTAAAGAAGGCTTGTCGCCTCTGCAGGTTGAACCTTTTTTTCTCCAGACGGAGGGAGTGCCCCCTTGTTTTGTTTTTTTGAGGGGGTTTTACATGGAACAGGATTTCACCATATTTTTTGTATGCGCCATTCATATATTTATATAAGTTAATCATGTCCCCCCTTAGTCGTCTTTTCTCAAGGTTAAATAGGTTTAGTTCTTTTAATCTTTCCTCATAACTTAAATTCTCCATGCCCCTTATTAGCTTCGTTGCTCTTCTTTGTATTTTTTCCAACTCCAGGGCATCCTTTCTATGAACTTGAGCCCAGAACTGGACTGCATATTCTAGATGAGGCCTCACTAATGCTTTGTAAAGTGGTAATATTACATCCCTGTCCCGCGAGTCCATGCCTCTTTTGATACACGACAATATTTTGCTGGCCTTTGAAGCAGCTGATTGACACTGCATGCTGAAATTTAGTTTATGATTTACAAGTACACCCAGATCCTTCTCAACAATTGACTCCCCCAGTGTAGCTCCCCCTAGGACATATGATGCTTGCAGGTTTTTCATACCCAGATGCATAACTTTACATTTATCTACATTAAACTTCATTTGCCAAGTGGACGCCCAAACACTTAGTTTGTTTAAATCTGCCTGCAATTCACAAACATCTTCCATAGTCTGAACTATATTGCATAGCTGGACTGCTTGCTGACACCCGTTCACATATGTAAGCTTGAGTGCTGCTGGTTTCTCTGTTTGAATATATATATATATATATATATATATATATATAGATGTTTTTCCTGGACTTCATTTTATTTATAACCTAGTATGGGGTGAGTCTCTATGTTTGAACTTTATTTTTACCTGTATGATTGTTTTGTTAAAAGAAATTAAGATTGCAGTGCCCTCCCATTGCCATCATAACGTTGTGCTCTATACCATGAATTGGTTAATACACTTTTTAAAATTGTGTCTTATATGTAACTTTTAATTGTATAACAATAAAGATGAAATTTTTATATTGTTGTTGTTTGCATGTTTTTAGTGCTTAGGGAGTTCAAAATTCTTTATTTAACCCCTTAATGACCGTGCCATTTTGCACGTTAATGACCAAGGATTATTTTTTGTTTTTTCACGGTTGCATTCCAAAAGTCGTAACTTTTTTTTTTATTCCGTCGACATAGCCGTATAAGGGCTTGTTTTTTGCGGGACGAGTTGTATTTTGTAATTGCACCATTTTTAGATGCTTATAATATATTGATTAACTTTTATTAACTTTATTTTAGGAGAGAATTGAAAATAAGCAGCTATTCCAGCATTCATTTTCACGTTATAAATTTACGCCGTGTACTATGCAGCGGAAATAACATGTTAACTTTATTCTATGGGTCGGCACAATTACGGGGATACCAAATATGTAAGGGTTTTATATGTTTTTTCTACGTTTGCACAATAAAAACCCTTTTAGAAAAAAATTACTTGTTTTTGCATCGCCGCGTTCCAAGAGCCGTCATTTTTTTATTTTTCCGTCGATGTGGCCGTATGTGGGCTTGATTTTTGCGGGCCAATGTGTAGTTTTCATTAGTACTATTTTGGAGTACATAGGACTTATAGATTAACTTTTATTTTATTTTTTATGGGGGGAATGGGAGAAAAGAGAGAATTTTGCCTTTGTTTTTTGCGGTTTTTTTGGACGCCGTTCATCCAGCGGTTTAATTAATGTGTTAATTTTATTGGTCAAGTTGTTACGATCGCGGGGATACCATATATGTGTATGTGTGATTTGTTTTGACACTTATACTGAATAAAACCACTTTTTGGGCAAAAAAAGTAGTTTTATTTGATTTTGACTGTAATTATTATTTTTTTTTTCTACAAACTTTATTTAACTGATTGACATTTTTTTTTTTTAGTCCCATCAGGGAACTTCACTATGCGATCTTCTGATCGCATATATAATGCTTTGGTATACTTAGTATACCAAAGCATTATTGCCTGTCAGTGTAAAACTGACAGGCAACCTGTTAGGTCATGCCTCCGGCATCGCCTAACAGGCAGATGCTGAAGGCAGACCTGGGGGTCTTTGTTAGACCCCCGGCTGTCATGGAAACCCGACGGCGACCCGCGATTTGTTTGCGGGGGCGCCGATCGGGTGACAGAGGGAGCTCCCTCCCTCTGTCAAACACATTAGATGCCGCTGTCACTATTGACAGCGGCATTTAATGGGTTAAACTGCCGGAATCGAAGCGCGCTTCGATTCCGGCAGTTGCAGCAGGAGCCAGGCTGTGTATAACAGCCGTGCTCCTGCCGCTGATCGCGTGGGTACAGTCTCAGTACCCGCGCCATCACAGGACGGATATATCCGTCCTCCTGCGCGAACTAGCAGCTGCTGAGGACGGATATATCCGTCCTTCGGCGTTAAGGAGTTAAAGAAAGAAGTTTTTTGTTTTTTAATACATAGAAAAAACATATAAATTGGGAGCTTTACGGTCATGGTGAGTATCATGTCGGTTACGAACACAAAATGCGGTAGAGGTACTGTGCTCATACAGTAAAAATAAAATAAGTCATCAGTCTACCATATTATTACCCGTAGCTGTCCTCCGGGGCCACAGATCTTTTTGAATCTGTAGTGTTTCCTGTCTTCTCAGCTGGTGGGCTCCTTCATCCTACATAGATGGTCCATGTTGTCTACCCACATACGGATGGAAGGTGGTTCAATGGACTTCCATTTTGAAGGGATTAGCAATTTTGCTGCAGTTATCATAAAGGCTGCAAGGTCATTTTTAGATGGCTTAAAGCCTAAGTCAGGTTTCCATAAGAAAACCAATGCGGCTGAGAGGACAACGGTTACATTACAAATGGATGAAATGAAGGAGGAGATTGCCAACCAGAAAGGTGTAATTTTCACCACCAGATATGTGATAGTGAATAAGTATGGCCATTGCAGCGCCAACAAAGGACATTAGAGGAGAGGCATATTTTGAATAGTAATTCTGGGGTTCTATGCCACGGAGTAAGAATTTTGTATGAGTTCTCTCGAACTTGTATGCATCTAGAGAACCCATGTGAGTTGCGGAGTATCTGAGATAGATCCTGAACATCTAAGGTCATTTGAAGCCTTTTTCCCAGGTTAGTATAAAGTTTGGCTTCGCGTGGTTTTATGTAGAGTATTGTCTGAGTATATTTTAGACAATAATTTCAGCGGGGTTGAGGGAAAGCGGATAAGAACATCTAGCCAGGAAGACTCTGGGAGGACTTATCTTTAAATTCTCTACAGGAACTTCGGAAACCTGACTTGCTTAGGGAATTGGACAAGCCACATATCCTTGAGTACAAATAAAAATGTGGGTGCATATGTTGGTGTAAACGCTACTTCTGTAATATTGTCTTCTTCAACAAATCTTGTAGTTATAGTCAAGTTAATAAAGTGGGTGATGTAAACATCAACAATTATTAAATGTTAGATTATTCTTACCAAACTGTTCCTTCTACATGTTCTCTATAATCATCAGAGATTTATTATGTGTTGGGAAACATCTGTTCCTTTAAGATCACCTTGACTGCTGGTCTCTGTCTTTCTCCCTATTAGAGGTAAGAGTGGAGTATTTATACCTGGCTTCCTCCACTTGTTATTTGCTTGTGATTTTCTTGCTTTCAGGTGTTTGATCAAGCTTCTGACAATACCCTATACCTCTGACTTCTGGACTTCTTGGAAATTGACCTTGGCTTGTCTCTGGATAACCCCTTGTTTACTGATTTCAGAATATCTGCTCCCGTCTGGCTTTTAACCTCTGCTATAGCTGATATCCATTTGCTTTCTGATTTGGACTATCTGTTTACCCTCGGACTGTCTTGTTATCTGCTCTGGTATTGCCTGCATTGCACCTGTTTTCCAACACTGAACACTGCTACAACAACTTGGGTTCTATGCAGCAAAAACCATCTTGCCTTGCGGTCGGCTCTGGCGAAAACCATAAAGTAGCCTTAGACTCTGTTGATCAGAGATGTGACGTATTTGTGGTTGTGGATTCATTTGCACACTCACTCCCGGCAGTCTCCTGCAGCCTTTTGGGAATTGCTCGCATAGCAATTCCATAACATTATGTTTGTGCATCATGATGTTTCTGAAGCATTAAAAAGGATTTTTATTCAAAACAATTTGAGTGGCGAACCATACCTATTCATAAGAACTGTGCTTCTCTCCATAAATTGTTATGACTAAGAAACCTTAAGAAAACCCAAGATAACAGACTATATCATTGAAAAAAAGGTATTGTGGAACTTTTTCATATATTACTTAGTGGATTCCAGCAACAGTGTTATTGCCATTTACCCTTGGCTAGCACTATTGCCCTGGGAAATGGGTTTGAATCTGACCAAGGCAATATTTTAATATACTGTTACTTTTATAATGTCAACGTATTCCTCAGCTTTGTACAGCTATCTTAAAGGTGGCTGCATCACTTAGGAGGGGCACTCCCTGACTGTAGGGACAGGTTTAGTAAGGGGTTAAACATAATGCAGGCCTCATTTCAGAGAAAAGGGGGGGTTCTTACATAGTAAGGGGTTGTACCCTTAGTGGGCATTATTGGTGGTTCAACATCAGGTGTTGGTTCCATTAGGGATATATTTCCACCCTTACGGTCTTGGCATCTTTCCACTGTGTTTGCGCTCAGGAAGGGTTGACTCTCCCTCCCTGTTGTTTGTGTGCACTTTTGTTTTGTTTTTTGTTTACAGTTGGTGCTGGCGGTTTTGTGGCATTGGACTTGTTGGGTCTTTGGGCGTCTCACGCCGCTGGGCAAGTGGCTAAGGCCTTATTCACATGAACGTGTTATACGTCCGTGCTACGCGCGTGATTTTCAAGCGCGTCGCACGGACCTATGTAAGTGAATGGGTCCGTTCAGACTGTCAGTGATTTTCACGCAGCATATGTGCGCTGCGTAAAACTCACGACATGTCCTATTTTGCGCAGCACGCACCCATTGAAGTCAATGGGTGTGTGCAAATCGCGCACGGAACACGGAAGCACTTCTGGGTGCCGCACGTGATTCGCGCAACAGTAGTAAAAAGAATGAATGAAAACAGAAAAGCACCTCGTGCTTTTCTGTTTGTAAACATAAAAACAGAGTGTCATAATGATGCCGGCTGCGCGAAAATCACGCAGCCACGCACCATATGCTGGTGCCACATGGACCTCTTGCGCGCGCAAAACGCAGCATTTTTTTGCACGCGCAAAACGGACACGTCCGTGTGAATAAGGCCTAAGGGTGTACGGTTCCGTTAGTAACACATTTGTTTACAGTTAAAATAATTTGCTGTCTGCTTCTTTATTTACAAATAGAAATGGGGCTATAAAGAAATAAACAGTGGAAGGCGTTCCCTGCAGTAATGGTGGATGGCCACCATGAGAACATACAGGTGAATTGGTTTCTTATAAACTGTACATTTGTGACTCAGACAGAGACATTTTAAATTATGAGCACCATCAAGGGCAGGTTCTGATGTGAGTAAATATATTCTGTCTATAGAACTGCAGAATAATTTGCCACCCTATAAATAATAATAGGGAATAATCATCATCATATTAGGCAATATTGATATATAAAAACAATAGTTTGATCTCACAAAAAATTTCATACAATTTACTATATGACACAAATTACCATATTCTCTTTCTTTCCAAAAATAATGTTGCAGTAATATAAGTACATTAAAAAAAAAAAAAGGCTATATGTACAAATAGATCCTTAATATTACAGCTATTTAAAGAGGCTCTGTCACCAGATTTTGAAACCCCTATCTGCTATTGCAGCAGATAGGCGCTGCAATGTAGATTACAGTAACGTTTTTATTTTTAAAAAACGAGCATTTTTGGCCAAGTTATGGCCATTTTTGTATTTATGCAAATGAGGCTTGCAAAAGTACAACTGGGCGTGTTGAAAAGTAAAAGTACAACTGGGCGTGTATTATGTGCGTACATATCTGTGACGTCACTCACAGGTCCTGCATCGTGTCGGCCACATCGGCACCAGAGGCTACAGTTGATTCTGCAGCAGCATCAGCGTTTGCAGGTAAGTAGCTACATCGATTTACCTGCAAACGCCGATGCTGCTGCAGAATCATCTGTAGCCTCTGGTGCCGATGTGTCCTCGCTCGTCTGACACGATGCAGGACCTGGGGAAGTGACGTCACAGCGTGATCTCTCGAGAACACGGCTGTGTCTGCACTGCCAGAAGCTGGGCGTTCTGAAGAGAAGTGGATGATACTTCTCATCAGAACGCCCAGCTAGTAAAAGTAGTAAACACGCCCCGATGTACGCACATAATACACGCCCAGTTGGACTTTTACTTTTCAACACGCCCAGTTGTACTTTTGCAAGCCTCATTTGCATAAATACAAAAATGGTCATAACTTGGCCAAAAATGCTCGTTTTTTAAAAATAAAAACGTTACTGTAATCTACTGTAATCTACATTGCAGCGCCGATCTGCTGCAATAGCAGATAGGGGTTGCAAAATCTGGTGACAGAGCCTCTTTAAGGATTTAACTTTAATCATACCAGAAGTCAACAACTTTCAAAGTTAGCCCTCAACCTATAAATGCTGTCTTGTGATCTTTACTTTTGCCCTGGGGAAAGGAACCAATTAGGGTATTTTGGTATATCTAGTGTCTAGTTTGTTTTTGACATATAAATTTTCAAGCTAAGTCATGTCGTGCCAAACCTATTTCAAATATATTTAATCCAAAACGTTATGTATAATATGAATTTACTAGTTATGAAATCTATTTAGTTAAATGCATTACAGCGCCGAATTATAGCAATGTGTGGAATATTGTAATATTCATGTATGTTTCAAGCTAAAAATAAAATGCCATTAAATGTATATTTTATTTTATTTTTTTAAACAGTAAACTCTACTAATAAACATGTATTTTAAATTTTTCTCAAGTACCTTTTTTAAACAAGTGCAGTGCACCACACACATGGTATAGCCTGCAAATGAGTCCTGTGTAGTGCATCCATTATCTAACTGAATAGGACTAAACATGGCATCAGTCATGTGACACCTGCCAAAGTTACTTGATATGTACCGGTTCACTGAACTGATATATGAGTAAAATATATAACTTTATTTCATAACTCTCTAAAAACAGGGGTACAATCACCACTGTGAAAAGCCCCACCGTGTGTATTAAAAACGTATTAAACAATAACTACAAAGTCCTGATTCAATTGTGAACCCTCTAAGACTGAGTATATTATAAAGATACCAATCTGGAATCAGCATTTAAACATGGGTAAACCAGTAATTTAGACCCTAAAACACACTGGAGCCTGCGGTTACCGCACCTGAGACTCCTAATGCTAAGGTATACAACAATGCCACTGTCCCCTATGCTAAGATTCCTCACTTAACCCGACCCTACGCGTTTCTATACTTATCATCAGGGGTCTGTAGCTTGGTCACGCCAAACACTCTCGCCCGACCCTGGGTTTCGCCCTTCCGGTTTCCTCTGGGGCAGAGGAAGCCGGAAGGGCGAAACCCAGGGTCGGGCGAGAGTGTTTGGCGTGCCGCCTAGAAATTTTAAAGATTTTTACTTACCTTGATGCTTTTATTTCTTGTTACTTCTGTGAGTATGGATTAAACTTGGCGTGGAGCAATCTTTTTGCAGAGGGTGTTGCACTATGTGTCTTCCTTTTTCCATCTATTAGAGACATAAGATCCTTTTCCTACCAGGAGTTCTTTGAATGTGGAGAGAGACGATAAGGAGCTTGGTGGAACTACAAGGATAAGAATTACCATCCACACCCTCATTGGATTGCGGACTGTCCACTGCATTTTTCTGGGAGAGAGCCCATACTGAATGATATTGGACTGTTACCAGTGCCGTCTGAGCGGTAAACTTCACTGTACTTTATAAATGTAGACAGTAGCAGGGCAGGCTCGGCTGGGACCAGGCGGCAGGTAGACGTCAGGCATGGAGTAGCAGAGCACGACAACAGCTCAGCACGGCAGTAGATCAGGATAGTACTGGATAGCACGGGCTACAGGATACAGGTACGGGGGAACAATGGGAAGCTGGAAGTCACTTAGGAGACCATTTGCAAGACAGACTTTGGGAAACAACAACAACGCTCAGGCGAGGATCAGATAGGCGGTAGCCTTCTTATAGTCCAGGAAATCATGTTAGTTGATGATGATGATTTCATGCGCGCGCGCTGGCGTCTTAAGAGCGGGCACGAGCGCACGCACCCTCTGGGAGACAGTCTCTATACCTGGAAGTGAGTGCCGGTGCCTCACAG
Source organism: Rhinoderma darwinii (assembly GCF_050947455.1). Classification (NCBI taxonomy): domain Eukaryota; kingdom Metazoa; phylum Chordata; class Amphibia; order Anura; family Rhinodermatidae; genus Rhinoderma; species Rhinoderma darwinii. Next base: position 115,830,442 of record NC_134691.1, read on the forward strand.
GGGGACAACGCAACATAGCAGCAGGATGTCCATGGCCATGGTCATCAAGGGGTAAGTTAGAACAACGGACCGTGGCCATAGACGTTATACTATCATCATGAATTTTTCTGCCATACAATTATTATTTATAAGTAGCAAGAGAACAATGACCAGGAATATATCATTAAAAGTGGAACCCTAGCTTTGCAAATTGATGCAAATTTCTATAGTCACGATTATTTGAATTTGTTCCGATTTTGAAATGTGTTTCTTGAGGTGTATAAGGCCATTGAAAACATTGTACAAAAGTTTTAAAATCAACATTCGCTGATAACTTATATCATTAACAAAAGAACAGTCTTATTTATCGGTAAACAGTGTCTGTGGGTAATATGAGAGGAAATAAGAACAGAGACCCATTATGTAAGTGTCTAAATCTCCCAGGTGGCCACTGTCTTAAGGGCATGTTATCCTGCTTCACATTCCAAAACATTGTGGATCAGAGAACATGATCAACCTTGACCATTTCTGAAAAGCAATTTCATAGAGTGATAAATGAATCACCAAATTCATCTCTTGAAAAGCCAAACACCTGATATGTTGGAAACACAGCAATGTTTCATTTATGACTCAATATATTTCTACCAGAGGCTAAATAAGCACATGGATCATTATCATTACCTTCTCTACTGAATTTCAAGTCAAGCAAAAGTGTCACAATCAGTGAACCTTATACTTTTGCGATTAACACTTGCCTCATTGCTTGTTGTCTCAGTCATCTAACCTTCCAGTTAATTAACTGGATAACAGTAAATTATATATATTTGGATAAAATTTGTAACTGATTCTGGGTTTTATTTCTTACAGTCATGCCTTATTCACACAAACGGGATAATCGGCCGTGTAATGGCTGTTTTTTTTATTGGCCGTCACATGGCTGCATTAAAATTAATGTACTTCAATGGGGCTATTCACATGGCCATTTTCACGGATCCCTCAAAAGACTCAAGTCTACGACTGATCTGTCAAATCAGGACGCGCACAGATGCAAATCGGCCATGAAATACTGCTGTTTTCCACAGCCGATTTGACACCCGTTCGTGTGAATCCTAAAGGAATATTACTCTAATTCTTGCATTGTGGTATTCACTTGAGAATTATTTGATGTATGAACATATGATATAAAAACTGACATCATTTAAAATTAAGTAATTGTAAATAAAACTAGTATTTCTACTATTTGAAATATTATTTATTTTACCCATCAGTTTAAAAAGAAATAATTTAACATCATTAATGGTGTAATACGGATATAACTATGTAAAAGTAGTATATGAGATACAGCAGCACTGTTTAGCTGGGGGTGTTCATGCAGGTTATTGTAATTGCAATTATCATTTTACAGTCACCCTAATTTCTTAGCTCCCTGTCAGCTTCGAGTTTCTGTCTCAGCTGTCCACATGATGGGACATTGTCTCCTTCATGCGTGTGGTCACATATTAAATGGCTAATTGGTACCTGGTGAGGAGTCTGTCAAGGCGGCCTTTTTTCATAGTGCCCTTATGCACCTTACCTGCGAAACACGTGCCAGGGCATTTTCCTAGCTACAGGGGCATAGCTAGTGGGTTCAGAGGTAGCCGTCACACCCAGGCTCCCGTGCCTTAGTGGGCCTAAAAGCCTCTCTGACACATAAGAAATGAGTATTATAAACAGAACGTCGTAGGTCGCAGGCCCTACAAATAAACCCATTTTTGATGTTAGATTGCTGAGTATGTCAATTTTACTAAGATATCCACATATAGTATGAATAAAAATATGATTGATTTGGTGAACAATTTATTTATACTGTATACCTCCAACTATGAACATAAATATGTTTTTAGGTCCATAATTCTGTGCTGATTAATATAAGATTATAGGGGTTAAAGCTGTAGGAGCTGTACATGGAAGGAAATTTAGGTTTTTTTTCATTAAGACTTTATGCAAAGTTTTATTTTAGATGCATTCACGCAATAAATAAAAATTGGTCTCAGTTTTGAGCCCTTGCTTGTATGATTACCTCTCCTCAAGTAAATAAAATTTCTGAGTACTGGCCCCTATTCATGTCTAGATCATAATGAAGTTATGTAGTTAAGGCTATACAGAAGTAATTCACCCATGCTTAAAACTACCTTTGTGCAACCATTATGCCACTGTTTTCCAGAAACCCTAATATATCCCTATGCTATACTTTCATTATTTCGTTTCATGTTTCTTTATTTTCTGCCTTCTCCCACCAACAAGTTAATGCATTTTCGCCCAATTTTGCAAGATTTCTTGAAACCACCTCCTAAAAGACCTACCACATAGTCTACCTCCGGCTTTTAGTGTTCATCATGTAACTCAGACATTCTCTCCTTATCCATCCTTTTAATGTGGTCTAACCCATGGTTTTCCAGAGGTTCTAAGATCAGAGAAGATGTAGTATAACTAAAGTGAGCCCTCCTGGACGGGCTGTCTGCATATTCCAATTATTTACTCTTGTACTATTCCAAATACTTGATAAATTAGGCGTCCTTGGTAGTGGGGGATATTTATTAATACTAGTGAAAAGGAAAAGTAGAGAAGTTGTCACAGCAACCAGATTTCTGCTTGTTCAAAGGGCCTGTAGAGCCATGATTAAAATTGGGCAAGTGGCAACTCCTCCTCTTCTGGGCAAGTTTTGAAGGTATCAGAACATGGGTCCTTTCTAAAGTAAATTTGATGGAGATCAGATTTCCCTTTCAAAGAATTAGGCTTGGAATTTTATGTAAAAATTGCTTTGAAGCACAGGAATTGTGTGTACCTTAATTAGAAGATACTTAGTTTCACGTAAATGTAGTTTGAGAACTATCAATTAGTGTAACTAAACCAGAAAAGGCAAGTGTATCAGACTATACTCCAAATAATCTAAATTTAGGCTAGGGCTTTACTGTGACTTTAGTCGTGACATACGTTACACGTAAAATCGAGGTGTCGAGCATCCCGCATTGCTAGTATTGAAAGTGAATATGGTCATTGTATGACTTGCAAGCTGCCATGAACGCGACCCCAAAGGTTGCAAGAAATGCAAACCTGGTAGATTTCTTGCGACTGACGTGTCGCAGTTGCGCCAACTTGTGAGGCGCACAGCGACTATATTCACTTTCATCACTTACGATGCAGGCAGCGCTACACAGCAATCTTCGGCCGTGCCAAAGTCGCTGTGTAGCCTTAATCTAAAGGTATATTCAATGTGGAAACTCATCTACCCTATCCAGTAGCATGTAGTGAAGACCATGGGTATTTTAGCCTGGTACATTTATATGGAAATGTAGTCTTTGCTCATCAATATGTATCAGCCTGAAAGTGATTTAGCCACTATATGGCTGGGCATTAAAGGGTGTCATCATCTTCATTAATTCCTGCTCACAACCAAACATAATTTTAGATTGGTGGAAAGTAAGAAAATTTTTTAATAAATACATTTAGAATTTCCTCACCATTGCTTATAATTGTCAGATCTGCAGGGAATCTTTTTATTTTTCAAAGTTCTGCTAAACAAATGGTTTCAATTTTCAAGCCACATGCAGTCATACTTTAGCAATGTAGGAAAACATATGCTCTCTGTGGGGTACCATATGCTTTATTTATATTACCACTTGGCATCTCTGCCATCGTTGTCATTCATTCTTGAAATTTAATGAGCTTGTCTAAAAGGTCTTCAATAGATAGAAGTAAAGTTATGCTTGTCAGTGAGTTTAGATATAAGTAAAAATAAATATAAAACCTGCAGTACAAAAACAAAATAAACAGCATTAGTCTTTATTATGACTCCCAACTCTTCAGGATTTTACCTAACTGAGGCTGGATTCACATCACGTTTTGGCCCTACGTTTAGCTTGGATGTTAAGAAAGCCCCCTATGTACGTGTACCGTGCCAGGGTGTGGCATCCGTTCTAGGTTTATGTTAAATGTATAACTTGGGGAGCTCTCCCAGGGCTGGAATCTCCGGGAAGAGCATCAGGTAGCGCTGTGCCCAGGATTTAGGCCCGGGGGAAGCCTGTGACATCATTGTCCATCTATGGACAGTAATGTCAGAGGCTTTCAACTTGGGAGTCCCCAGCCAGAGCATTGTTAGCGCTCTGACCAGGGACTGGAGAAAACCATGATACCACTGTCCATATATGGATAGTGATATCAGGGGCTTTTTTACTACGGAGTCCCCAGCCAGAGCATCTGTAGCACTCTGGCCATGGACTTCAGGACTGGAGAAGCCCCTGGCATTACTGTCCATAAATGGACACTGACGTCAGTGGCTCCTCCAGTCCAGGAGTGTCTGGACAGAGCGCCTCTGATGTTCTGGCAGGGACTACATAATTGAAAGCCTCTGACATTGTGGGGGCTCCTACAGGAGCATAATCCCTGGCCAGAGCATTGCCGAAGCTCTGGCCGGGGATTCCGGCATCTCACAGCCCCTATTGTCACCGTCCATATATGGACACTGAAGTCATGGGCTCCCTACGGGAGCGAAAATGCCGGCCAGAGCATACGCGATGCTCTGGCCGGGGATTCTCACATTACAAAGACCCTATTGCCACTGTCCATATATGGACAGTGACGATAAGGGCTTTCCCAAGATAGGAGTCCCTGGCCATAGCTCATGTTATGTTCGCGGCGGGACTCCATAGTTAAAAGCCCCTGATGTCACTGTCGAGATATGAACAGTGATGTCAGGGGCTTCCCCCGGGTCAGCGCTTAAAGTAGCGATGTGCCTTGGGAGTTCAGGTCGACATATCCCACTGTATGTCTATACAGTCGGAAACGTCGGTGCCCTCTGTCGGAAGGAAAAAACTAGATGTGAACAGAGCCTTACCTGACATTTATTTTTCTCCCATCTGGTATCGTCCCTTGAAGTTTATAGTAATTCTACCCTGGTGGATCTCTGCTATACACAGCAGTCAATCTGAGCAAGCATGGCTGCAGTGAAAGGGCCAATGCAGCAGCTTGAGCATATAGTAAGACAAGAAGTTGAATTTCTAACTACAGTACTTCAGACTTCTATCAAACAAGCTGGAGTCATACATTTGCCCTAATGGAGCAGAGCTAAAAAAAAAAACTGATAACAGTGAAGAAGATAAATAACAGGTAAGCATTACTCATAATTTGGAAGTTATAGTTTCTAAAACTACAACTGGACATCCACATTAAGGATCTCTCTAAGGACACTTTTCTAAGGACCTTAATAAACACACCTATTGACGCAGGTAGACAGCAAAAGGAGCTGGGTTGTTGTTGTTTTAAAGAGGTATTCCCAGGATCATAAATACGACTATTTGTCCCCTATTTGTAAAAAAAAATTAAAAAAAATTGACAAATGTAATCATTTACCAAATGAAGGGCTGCTTCCATGATCCCCCCATGTTCTTTTTCATGGGACCCGTGGATAATGAGACTGTCACGGGGCTTACAGAGGATGGTGTCGACCCACTGTGTCATAAAGGAATTTGGCTGTAGGCTAATTCAGGGAACATAGTCTAAGGAATCCATTTACCCTTTAACCCCCCATACAGGGATCTGGACTTCGCTGCTGGAAATAGCCAGGTCACCATCAAAGTAGGCTCTCTTCGCAAAAGGGTCAGCGCATAAGTAAGTGCCCAGGATGAAGGAGTAGAGTGACCGCAATGAATGCTGCGACCAGAAAAGAGTGATGGAGGGACACGGCGTTGGGCAGGAGCAAGAGGACGTCGTCGAGAGGTAAGTATATGTTTTCAGTTGTTTTTACCCGGACGCTGCAGGTGACATCCTCCAGTAGTTCTGACTGACACAGGATGAGCATGCACAGTTTGACACCTGTCTCTATAGTGGTTTTG